>NC_092125.1:18307438-18621800 GCF_043159975.1 Macaca nemestrina | reverse complement strand
TGCTGCTGGTCCCACCCAGCCCAAAGGGTATTCCTGATAGCAAGATGGTGTCCATCATTAAATCTACATGCTTTTTCAAGGTGACCAGGAACACAGTTGTGGGTATGAAGACAGGCAATTTGGCCCTCAAGCCAAGGCATTTTTTGCAGTAAATCTTGAATTCTTGGAGAAAGGTGGCCATGAGAGAAAATAACTTTGTTCCTGAACCGAACCGTGGTCCCCCAACCCCTTGCAGCAAAGCCAAACACTGACATAGGATTGCAGTGAGAGAAAGTGAAGCATTTACTGCGAGGCGCCAAGCAAGGAGAATTGGCAGCTCACGCTTCAGATCTGATGTCCCCGCGGCTTGCACATAAGGTTTTCTAAAGGTAGGGGTAAGTTTCAGGAAAGCAGAAGCCACAGGCAAAACTGTACATCGATATGTGGCGGTTACACATTGGTTTGGCCTAAAAAGGGTGGGATATCTTAAAATGGGGGCTTACAGGTCATAGGCAGATTCAAAGATTTTTCTGGTTTGCAATTGGTTAAGAAAGAAAAACTTTGTTTAATCCTTTGGGGTCAGCAGAAAAGAATGTTAGTTCTGGTTCGTGGGCATGACTTCCTCCAGGAACCTCGAGATAGAACCCAGAATTGTGGTCAGAGCTCCGTCTTCAGTTTCCCCTCAGCTGAGGTCCATGTGCCAGTGGATCCACTTGGTGGGGGGCTGGGTTCCTGAAAAGCAACTCGGACATATGTTCGGATGTTATCTTTAGACTCTACAGGGAACCAAACATCTCATGATTCTTTTCTGGCCATTGTTTTAGCTACTATTATCTTTTTGCTTAGTAAGATACTCTTCTATTTCTTAGGGCTAGGTAGGTGCTTGAACTTTTCTCAAAGGAACTCAAAATTTTTCTTTATTTTCAAGCTTCTGGGTAGGAGTGCCCAGCAGGCTCCTAAGTGAGGTCGTTGTTCTGTGTCACTCTGAAACGAGTCATTCTCCTTGCACTAAGCCCAGTACATTACCCCTACATAAGGAAACTCCAACAGTTCCCTCAGGGAAAGATGTCAATGACCTAGAGAGGTCCTTGGGAATGGAGGATATGTCCAGCAAAGATGAGCATCAGCCAGTTCAGCTCATACCCATTTCTCGACAGCATCAAATGGTCTTAGAGGAGCACAAAAGAAGCATCACCAACACAACCTGTCCCTCCTTCACTCCTGTTTTCTTTAAATATACCTAGGCTGGTTACCCACGGCCCCCTTTTAGGTCTCCAGAGGGGATGCTGGCATGATCTCAGCTTTCTCTGTACCCTGTTGCCCTGCCACTAGGTCCTGGGCCCCATAGATAATTGAAGTTTCCTCCTTCAGCGTAGATTCAGTACTCTGGCTTAAGATCAAAATATTTTTTCACTCAAAATAAAAATAACTTTATTGAGTTTCATTTAAAAAATGTATTTTTTTTATTGGATTACCTACTTTATTGACTAAAGGGATTCAAGGAGAAGTCTCGAGTGTTGTGTGTGTGTGCGTGCGCGCGTGCATGTGTGTGCGCACGCGCGCGTGCATGCATGTGTGTACCCTTGTCTGGTTTTGGTTTCAGGCTAATGCTGGCCTCATAGAGTGAGTTTGAAAGAATTCCTTCCTCTTCAAGTTTTTGGAATAGCTTGAGAAGAATTGGTTCTAGTTCTTCTTTAAAGGTTGGGTAGAATTCAGCAGTGAGAACATCTGTCCTGGGCTGTTCTCTGTTGGGAGACTTTATTACTAATTCAATTTCATGACCTGTTATTGGTCTGTTCAGATTTTCTGTTTCTTTTTGGTTCAATCTTGGTAGGTTAGATGTGTCCAGGAATTTATCCAGGAAGCACCCAATGTTTGTTGTCCACTGGCATGTCAAAATTCTGCTTTATGTGAGAGGTGAAAACGCAGAAGCAACTTTCTAGGGCTTCGTGCTGAAATTAGATCAGGACTCTACCCACACCAGGAACCGGTGGTTGCTTTTCACTGTCTCCCCTACTCTCTCAGAGTAGTTTTGTCCACTTCCGTGGTGTCAGCTCTTGTCCCAGGATAATCACTAAGAATCACTAAGATGCTCCTTACCTTCAGCCAGCCTTCAGCTTCCTGGATACCTCTACATGGATGTGCTGCAGAAACTTCAGACTCACCATGTCCAAACTGGCCTAACCAACCCTCCCACAGTCCTCCCTGAATTTCAGACCCTGGGGTACAGTCCTTCCAGCCACCCAGGGGCCCCATGTTGAACTAAGCTCTGAGTGCTTCTGGTGATGCTGCAGTCGTGCCTTTAAAATCCTCCGTCTTTGCTTTCTCTAACTACTACCTTGGTTCAGACCCTGCCAGCTTGGGCAAGTTTTTCTTTCTCCATTATCTCCTGAAATCTTGCAATACCCATCTCATGTACCCACCACGTAGCCTTAACACTCTGATTCTGCAGTGTTAATGGCAAAACCAAACTCTGTAAAATATTTTAAAGAGGCTTATTCTGAGCCAATATGAGTGACCCTAGCCTGGAGAAACACAGTCCTGAGAAAGTACACCCAAGGCGGTTGGATTACAGTTTAGTTTTATACATTTTAGGAAGGCAAGAGTTATAAACGAAGACATAAATCAATACATGGAAGGTATACATTGGGTCAGCCTGAAAATGTGAGATATCCTGAAGTGGGGGCGTACTGGTCATAGGGGGGTTCAGACATTCTTTACTTTGTAATCGATTAAAGGAGTAAAGCTCTGTCTAAAAATTTGGAGTCAACACAAGGAATGTTTAAGTTAAGGAAGTCAGCTAATCTTTCTGTGATGTCATGCAAGAGATGGGCTGCAAAAGCAAGCAACACTGCTCTGGTCAGAGTGACCTGTGGGGCACACAATTTAACCCTTGCCTGGCCTGGCTTAGGTCCTGTTTATAATTTGGTATCTTGTTGCCACAAAGAGTCTGCCCTGTCAGTCTTGTAATCTCTGTTTTGACATTAATCCTTGTCAGTTGTTGTGTCTAAACTGTGAAGGGGTGGGGGAAGTGTAATGAGGTGTGTCTGACCTCCCATTCTGTCATGGCTGGAAACTCCATTTTTAAGGTTTCCCTGGGGTCCTCTTGGCCAAGAGGGGTCCATTCAGTTGGTTAGGGGGCTTAGGATTTCATTTTCAGTTTACATCCTGCGCAAAGCACAGCATTTGATGCACAGACAATGCTCAAGAAAGCTTCTGAAATGAATGAATCAACGCACTGGTGGTGGTAGCATGGCATCTGGTTTGAGGCCGCGTGCATGCAGGCAGGGAGACTAGATAGAAGGGCACTGTGCTTGTCTTAAAGAGACCACAAGGCCAGGCATGGTGGCTTATGCCTGTAATCCCAGCACTTTGGGAGGCCGAGGCAGGCAGATCACCTGAGGTCAGGAGTTCAAGACCAGCCTGGCCAACATGGTGAAACCCCATCTCTACTAAAAATACAAAAATTAGCCGGGCGTGGTGGCAGTCACCTGTAATCCCAGCTACTTGGGAAGCTGAGGCCAGAGAATCGCTTGAACCTGGAAGGGGGAGGTTGCAGTAAGCCGAGATCGCACCATTGCACTCCAGTCTGGGCGACAAGAGCAGAACTCTAGCTCAAAAAAAAAAAAAAAAAAGAGAGAGAGATTGAGACTGCAAGCCTGACTTAAAGTAGTGGGACTCGAGATACAAAAGACTGGTGGATGGGAGTGGTAGCTGATGGTAGAATCAACTTACCTCAATGATTCAGTAAGTGTGTAAAAGAGAAGAATCAAGGACTCATTCAACAAGTACTTTGACTTCTGTCCGGCTTTGTCAACGGGTAAGTGGTGATGCCCTTCACTACACAGAAGATACAAGAAGGAAACACATTTCTTCTCTGTTGTTCGCTCAAGGTCCTGTGTTCCTCTGCTTGGGCCCAGGGAAGTTTCCGATACTTCCCCCCGTTCCTCCAGGAACAGAGCTGCAACCATCCTCATAACAAACATCTACGAATACCTGCTCTGTTTAGTACATGAGTAGCTGTTTTTGGATTCCTGTCACTTAAAAAAAAAAAAACCCATAAATTCCAAAATAGAAAAATTCTGACATGAATATGGGTTTCTTACTTAGCTACAATTTTGCTGGGAAATGATGATTTCAATTTGCAACTTCAAAATCGTATCAAATGGCTAAAGATAAACATGATAGATCTCCTGCACTTAAGATGCAGATTCTGCCTCTGTGAGAGATGAGACTAGAAATGAGGCTGCCAGCAGGTTCAGGGTGTGGATAAGCCTCTGTCTCCTGTGTGGCTCTGAGGGCAGCCCATGGTTCTCCTGCCTTTAGAGACTGTGAGTCTCTCTGGATGTGTTATCTATCTTTATTTCTATCTGTTACTCTGATTTATTGGTCAGGGAGCTCTTTATCTACATTGAAAAACATCCATAGGCTAGAAGGAAATTAAGACTGTGTTAAGGTGGGGTGTGCATGGGGGTGGTGTAGGGTGTGCATGTGTGTGTGTGTGATATGTATTGCATTGTGCTGTGTATTTGGTGTGCATGTGTGTTATGTGTGGTGTGTTTGTGTGGAATGTGTGCATTGTGTTTTGTATGTGTGTGGTGTATGTATGTGTGTGGTGTGTGATGCCTGTTGTGTATGTGTGTGGTGTGTGTGTGTTGTGTCTGTTGTGTATTTTGTGTGGGGTGTGTATGGTGTGTATGTACATGTGTGTATGGAGTATGTATGTATGTATGTTGTGGGTGTGTTACATATGCACAGGGTGTGTGTGTTGTGTGTTGTTTATGTAGGGTATGTGTGTGGCAGGGATGTGCAGCTGGTTTGGTGGATTCGGCGTGGATTCTTTCTACCACCACCTCACCTTTTTGGATGGAAGTTAAAGTTGGTTTCTTAACTTACTGAGATTTTTAATCAATGCAGTCTTTTAAACTTTCATGTGTGTCCAGGGATAAATGTAGATTTCAAATAGACAGTCCCAGTGTCCTAAGCCAAGACCCTAAAATATTTTGGTTTGCAAAAATCTACAGCTCAAACCCATCACTCCATACTTTTCTGAAAGAATGAATTCATTTAGTATTGGCTATTTTAACAGCGATTCTCAACCATAACTTTGTCTCATAATCACCCTGGGAGATATTTTTTAATATCGATTAAGAGCTCCCAGACCAATCAATCAGAATCGCCAGGGTGGTAACCAACTTCTTCTTCTGAGCTGCCAAGGTGATTCTGATGAGCAGCCACTGATAGAACTGATAACGGACTGGCACCAGCCCTCTTGGGGTGCAAGTTTGTCGTGTGTTCCTGAGGACCTTTGGTGTCGATTTCTGTAGGCAGAACTACACCCTTTGGGCCTGGCTATGTGAAGTGTGGTCCACTGACCAGCAGCATCCACGTCACCTGGAAGCTCGCTGGAAAAGCCTCATCCCAGAGCTACTGAATCAAAACTGGCCTTTTCTCAAGACTTCCAGATGCATCACAGGCACATTCAAGCTTGAAGAGTGCCACTGAATGTCAGCGGTCTCAGTACTGGCTGCACACTAAAATACTGATGCTTGGGACCCAACTCCAGAGATCCAGATGCGATCCTCCTGGGTATTGGGAATTTTTACCATTTCCCCAGGTGAATTCTAATGGAGAGGCAAGGTGGAGAACCACTGATACAAATGACTTTCAGTGATTTGCAATCTGCCTTTCATCCTAGCAGGTTTTGTTGGGATATGCCTCATGGTGGGAGTTCAAATCCTACAAAAATAATCCCAACCTCTTCTTCACCAGAACAGAAACCAAGTCAACTTTAAGCCTGGGTTTTCCCTTCCTTTTTGGTATTTGGAATAAAAAGACTTACACTTACATAGGGTTATTTATGTTTGAGGCAGTTTCCTCCCAGCAGATCAACATTTAAAGTTTGAATGTTTTGTATATTTCAGATCTTCACACAGAGAAGCAGTCAACCACGATAGAGCTACTAATAGCTGAAGGGGGTTAAGAATTTGCAAGCCCCAAATATGCAGCTCTGGTATATTGACTATTTTGAGTTAAAGGCACTTAAAAAAAACAACAGGTGCAAGAAGATCACTCTGAGGTTCATTCTATTTCTAAAGAGGAGAGGAAATTCTCATGTGAAAAGATATCATCCTATGCCAAAAGAAGCGTTATTCTTATCATCAGGGACTAGAAGTTGAAGCCAAGGGAAGTTTGTACAAACAAACCTTGTTAAACTAGCTCTTATCTTCCTAGTCACTTCTCTACCCAATTAACTGCCCAGTCCAAGCCTTATCACATTTTCACAGTTTACTACTCTTTGTCCAACTCAGCATGTAAGTATTTGACTCTAGTTTTATCTTTGGGTCTTTATTTCCTTATGAAGGCTCCAATGCCGCAAAAAAAAAAAAAAAAAAAAAAAAAAAAAAGTTGTATGAAATGAACGCGTATGCTTCTTTCCTATTGATGTGTCTTATGTCAGTTTAATTCTCAGGCCCAGAAAAACAACAACAGCAACAACAACAACAACACTTTCAAACTCCCCTACATGGTAATTCTCAGAGTGGAACATACACAGACATGCTCACAGTAGGAAGAAAAGAAAAAGAAAAGGAAGACAACTCCACAACACACAATGCTAGGCCAGAGGATTGCCCCAAAGGTAAATCAACACCTGGGCCCCTGCAGCAAGATCCTGTGATCTTTAACTTCTTGCCAAAAAGAAAATGCCTCAAACTACAGCATTATGAGAAGTCTGACCACTTCAAAGTAATCCAATGTGACTTTTAGAGTGGACAGAGCCACCAGGAGTGGTGGCTTGTACCTGTAATCCCAAATACTCGGGAGGCAGTGGTACAGTGGTGAAAACATGGCTCACTGCAGCCTCAACCTCATGGACACAAGTGATGCTCTGGCTTCAGCTTCCCAAGTAGCTGGGACTACAGGTGCACCACCATGCCCAGCAATTGTTTATTTTTTGAGGAGACAGGGTCTTGCCATGTGGCCCAGGCTTGTCTGGAGCTCCTGGGTTCAAGCGATCCTCCTACCTCAGCCTCCCAAAGTGCTGAGATTACAGGCATGAACACCATGCCTGGCTCACCTGACTTCTTAAGGACTGTCTTCCTATGTCCCAAGACTCAGTCAAGACTTTTCTATGATGTTTTTCTTGGCTGTTTCTTCCCAAGTGGATCTGACCCCTCTTCCCTTTGTACCCTGACTGTTTCTGTACATCCTTTACAACATCCACACCATCACTCTGTGGCTCTCTGTTTGCTTGTATGTAGAGAACAGAGCCCAGTTTGAATAGCCAACCTGCCTGAAACCCACCCAAGATCTGGACTTTAATAAGAAGATACATTCTCTTTTTCCTTAAGGCTGTTTGAGTTGATCTTTCTGCCACTTGCAGAAGAGACCTGATGTACATCTTTCATATCCCAAGGTTCATTCCAATCATGGGCCAAACTTGAACATGAAAGAGCGGTACACAGGGTCCTGGAAACCTTCCTTTAAGTGGACATCAGTCAATTAATCAATATCCTTCAGGTATGGTTATTAAACCAGTGACTATTCCACTTAATTGTAAATAGCATCTAATCCATATTTCTTTACACAGTTCTTAAGCAGGTCACGAAAAATTGCCAAATTACTGGTGCACTTTCCAGATCTACCTATCAATGCCATCCATATAGAAACGAGAATTAATTTTCTAAGTCACTAGTTCTTAGACCGGGGCTGGTTGTCACCACTGATAACACTGCTCGTGGCAGTGGGGGGTCGGGGGGTGCTTCTCACCTATGTGGTTTCTCATGCATCTCCTTGATGTCGAGAATTTTCTAAGTTTCTACAAAGTTCTTAGCTCTCTCCCATGTCTCCTCCACTTCCAAGACGGAGTTCTTTAGCATTTGTGGACATATGAGCCAATTGTCCCCATAGAACTTAGAGACAAGTAGCCCCATGTTGGGAAAGAAAAATAAAATCTCGGGACCCCAATTCACTTTGACAGAAGGGAAAAAAAAATAAGCTGAAAGCTGAATCATGCAAGAAGCTGCCTTTCCTTTTGTTCCTAAGCAGATAGCTACAGATAAAAAGTTAAATATCCCCACAGATAGCTACTGTATGTTCACCTTATACAAAGTGCAAACTCACTGAGCACAAGACTAACACATAATTGACTATTCCCGTACCTGCTCCTTTTCTCTTGCAACTTGTGGGTTCTGTACTGTGACCATATCCTCCCTCTTTCCCCTTCCACCTGCTTTTCCCCTGTAAATACTGAAGCCCTCAAAACCACCTTTGGAAAATAACATGGAACACAGATTGTTCCTGCAGATTTGTAATCCTTATTTCCGGGCGTGTTTTTAACCTTGGCAAAATAAACTTCTAAACTGATTGAGATCTGTCTCTGCAGACACTTTTTGGTTTACAATGTTATGTATATACCCGTGTTTCCCATATTCTGTCCTGTCTCAGTCAACTTATCGTATCTTTTTTTTTTTTGTAATGATTGGTTGCATGGCAGATCTACAGTCACTCAGACTCTTGGACTCAGAGAGTAGCGGACCAACAGCAGCAATCAGCACCACCTGGTAACTGTTAGCAATTCAGAATCTCAGGCTCCATCCCAGATTTACTGACTCTGAATCTGCATTTTAACAGGACCCCAGGTCATCCTCATGCACATGGAAGCTTCAGAAACACAGAGAGAAATGTTTGCATAGCGGAAGGGCGAGTGGTGTTCTTCTGGATTGCCTTTACTAGTTTGCATGTTTTCCAACTCTCCATGACACCTCCACATTAAACGTCCTCCTGAATAGTGACACAGCTGAATAATTGGTCATCGAATGCCTAAGTTGTTAAACGAAACAAATTTTGAAAGTCAGCTTTTTACAAGCCTTAGCTCACAGTGGCCTTTTGCTTCCTGCTGTTTTTCTTACATATCTGGGCTGTTCTGTTCTGTTTCTGCATGGCCTTTGCCTTGTATCCATCATTGGTGTAGCACGGTGATACGCTTTCTTTCTTTGAATTTGCTTTAATTTTTAATTTTTGTTATATATATATATATGGGGTGCCTGAGATATTTTGATACAGGGTAAATGGGGTGTCCATCACCTTCAAGAATTTATCCTTTCTTGGAGTTACAAAAGTTCCAATTATACTCTTTCAGTTCTTTTAAAATGTACAATAAAGTATTGTTGACTGTAGTGCCCTGTTTTGCTATGGAATACTAGATCTTTTTTTTTTTTTTTTTTTGGATAGAGTCTCCCTCTCTCACCCAGACTGTGGTGCAGTGGCCCGATCTCAGCTCACCACAACCTCCACATCCCAAGCTCAAGCAATTCTCCTGCCTCAGCCTCCTGAGTAGCTGGGACTTCAGGTATGTGCCACTATCGCCTAGCTAATGTTTGTATTTTTAGGAGACACAAGGTTTCACCATGTTGGCCAGGTTGATCTCAAACTCCTCACCTCAAATGATCCACCCACCTCAGCCTCCCAAAGTGCTGGGATTACAGGCATAAGCCACCCTGCCTGGCAGGATACTAGACCTTATTAGTTCTATCTAACTTTATTTTTGTACTCATTAACAGTGATATGCTTTCTGGACAGGCGGACTTATTCTTTGCTAATGCCCCCTTTTCTTCCAATATCATATACAATTGCACGGTTATTTAGCTTCTTATACCACCCTATCCCCACCTGTTGTTTGCTATCGCCCACCTCTCAATCACAGGTTTATTGTAATTTTGGTTAAATCACTTTAATTGTCTTTATATTGTTAATTACACATCTAATATAGTTCCTTTCTTTTATAATTAATTGCTAATTCTGGATTTAACCATTGCTTAAATTTAAGTACTTAAATCACTTTCATTTTCTTCCCATTTTCTCTGTAGCTTCTCAATATAATTTTCCATGTGATGAAGTAAATTTTAATTTTCTTATGATTCTATGTATGTGCAGATAATTCTTCCCATGCCCTCTACAGCTTTTCGGTTAACTTTTCCATGATATGAGAAAAGCCATCAGTTGTCATTTTGTTCCAGAGACATCCTCCCTTGGAGCCATTTGGCTTCCTGTTCTAATTGGAATGAATTGACGGACAGGCCAGCGGCCCGGCTGACATTCTGGGGCTTCCTTTCATTATCATCTTGCTTATCAGTGTGGGCCCAATCAGGAGACAGAAAAAGGAGAATTTTAATATGAGCAATTATTAAACTATTATAGGAGAATAACTATAAGGATGTAAAGAAAACAAAAACCAGGACCCGAGGGTTGGGGAAAAGGCCTTAAGGAGGGGCCACCTGGAGGTGAGCTTCTTCCCCAGGTTGCATCCTTGCTGAGAAGTGCAGTTGCAGACTCCTGGATGTCAAGGGAGTTTCTGGGCTGCTGGGGCCTGAGCTTCTCCACTGTCACTTGGTAAACAGGAATCCAGCCTCTTGAGTGTGAGCCAGCCAAGGCTGGTGGGGGCATCCAGAGGGAGCAGAGGCCACACTACAGTCAAAGGCCTGAAGTACAGTGTCTGTCCTGGGGCTGGGCAGGGGGTGGAGGATGGGGGCACAGCAACGTGGTTCCTCGGCCCCAACCAGGACTGCAAAGCCTTAAGAGGCTCATGCTCTGGGCGTGTGGCTGGGGCAGAGCACCAGCGATGTCTCCATACAGAACACACTGAGGGTGGTCAGAGCGACAGTTGTGGGAAAAGCAAAGTACAGCCACTGCAGTTAAAAAGGACGTTCCCTAAATGCCCCTCCACTGCCCTCTACTGACAAAGCTTAACATCGTGTTCGCTGTAAAAGAGGAAAGCCTGAAAGCTCAGTTCATTATTACACAGCAGGTACTGAAGGGTGAATTTAGAGCTGACAGACCATAAATGGACCCCTGGCACAGACTACCCCTTCGAATACTCAGCTTTCATATGCACTCTTCTACACACATTTGACTGTCATACAAAAACCAAAGATCTCAGTATTTCTACCTAACAAGATATGGCTCTCCTTACAAGGAAGGAACTCTCACCTTTTCCCCAAGAAAAAAAGAAGCAAAATTCCCAAAAGATGTGAAATCCCAAAAGATGCAAACCCCCAATTACAGTATCCATCACTGCCTCGATTACTCTTCAAATTTAGTCATGGGCCCATGGAATATTCTATTACCTAAAGACTAAATTGTGAAGTTGACCTCCAACAACTTGGATAAAAATTTAAAATAGGAAGGAGATTTTTAAGAATGGTTAGTATATGTCAGTAAACACATGCATACAGAAAGCAAAGAGAAAATATACCAAGCTTCTACAGTCCTCACTTCTGTAGCTGGTCATGAGCTTGTGGTTGGTGTCTGTGGCTTCTTTCTTCCACAGTCCGGTCTATAACTTTCTTGTCCTCCTGGCCCAAATCTCAGCAGCTCAGGGCTTTCTACCTGGTAGAATGACTCAAACTTTCATTCCCCAAGGGTCTGAGTCCCCAGCTGTGCTGCTTTTTCTTTTGTTGCTACATAGTCCATTAGTCTCTTAATTTCTTTTGTTGCTACATTGTCTATTAATGGACAAAAAATTTCTTTTGTTGCTACATTGTCAATTGATTAACGGAAAGGTTGCTACATTGTCCATCAATTAATGGAAATGTTGCTACATTATCCATTAATTAAAAAGAAAATTAATTTCCCTTGTTGCTACATTGTCCATTAATCTCTACTGCTGGACAAGGGAGTATTAAGAGATGACTCGATGACTTCTCTTGGGTTCCAGACACGGTCCTCCTTGCCTCCATTGCATAGCAGCAGCCCAATCGACCCAGGTAATTGGGATCAATCACTTCAGCCAATTGGCACAATGTCATCGGTGTGATGGACCCAGTGGGATGTTTTGTGGAACATCAAAATGATCAAGATCTCTGTGGACTACATGACGGCAGAGAGCTGGGGAGTTGATGTCGCTCTGAGGCAACAATGTGAAGATATACCATTGGACCAGACAGGTAAAAGCAAACTGCTCTCATAGCCCTCGAGCACTGGCATGGAGAAAGGGCATCAGCCAGATCAGTAGTGTCATACCCAGTGCCAGAAACTGTGTTGATTTGCTCCAGTAAAGACACTGCCTGGGGACAGCAGCTTCAAGTGGAGTCTCACAACTCGATTTAGTTGAAGATGGTTCACAGTTGTCCTCTAGGATCCATCTGGCTCTGCACAGGCCAGACAGGTAAGTCAAATGGGGGTGTGATTGACAGTGCCCTGCTATTTCTTTCAAGTCTTCGATGGTGGCATTAATCTCTGCAATTCCCCTGGGAGTGCAGTATTGTTTCTGTTTTACTATTTTGGTAGGAAAAAGACATTACGAGGACTTTGACTCAACATTTCCTATCAGCATGTCCCTTGTTGCCAAGTACTCAGGAACTGGAGAAATAGCCACAGAGTGAGACTGCTGTGGCATCAATCACCTGACCACCTTAAGCCTTTGCATTGACTGGTGGGCCACAGTGCCTTTTTTCTTTTGAGACAGAGTCTCCCTCTGTCACCAGGCTGGAGTGCAGCGGCACAATCTCGGCTCACTGCTACCTCCCCTTCCCGGGTTCAAGTGATTCTCATGCCTCAGCCTCCTGAGTAGCTAGGATTATAGGTGTTCACCACAACACCCAGCTAATTTCTGTATTTTTAGTAGAGACAGGGTTTTGCCATGTTGGCCAGGTTGGTCTCGAACTCCAGACCTCAAGTGATCTGCCTGCCTCGGTCTCCCAAAGTGCTGGGATTACAGGTGTGAGCCACCATGCCCGGCCAACAGTGTCTTCTGAGTAGGCTGACATTCGGCACTGCTTTTCCTCTGGAGTCGTTTGCTGATTCTAAAGCTGTACCTAAGAGGCTGAGAAGCTGAAAGAAAATGCAGCTGAAAGTCTGAGAAGCTGAGTAGAACTATCAGCACTCCTATGGGACAGGGAGAAAATATTAAAATCCACTGAGGAGAGGCCCCAGTAAATCCCAAGGCTTGCAGTTGGGACCCCCAAAATGGCATACCATTGAAGGAAGGACAAACTGTAAATAATCCTTCCTTTTAGCGTCCAATCAGCTCAATCTATGACTGCTGATGTGTGCCCCAAACTGTCTGCAGAAACAAAAGCTAATCCTTTCTGGGAGAAGATAACAATATTCAATGCCTCAAATTATCACTCCATTTTTTGTTTTACTCAATTAGGTGTAAAGATGTTCAGTAATGCAAGTATTAGGGGAAGGGATGGTTTTTTTCAACATGGTATTGGGCTGGTTGGGCTGGTTGCAATCCACATGGGAAAAAAAAAGTAAATTACACCACATAAAAAAATCAATTTCATATAGACTATAGATGTAATGTGGAAAGGAAAACAATAAGCCTACTACAGGATAACATAGAAAGCAATTTCAAGACACTGATTTGGCAAAGATTTCTTAGAACATCGTAAACATGAACCATAAAGAAAAAGATTGACAAACCATATCACATTAAAATTAGAACTTCTGTTCATCAAGAAATGATGATAAACAGAATGGAAAATGTATTATACAAAGTGGAGAAAATATTTGCTACACAACTGATAAAAAGATTGTATTCAGAATATATATATATTAATGTTTTGATATGCCAAAAAGAGAAGCTCAAACAGCCTAAAATAAAAATGAATAAAAGGCCTAAATAGGAACGTCACAATAGAGAACATTCAAATAGTTAATAGGCCTATCAAAATGTGCATAGTAATCAGAAAATGCAAATTAAAATCACAGTGAGTTCCTACAGCAAACCCACCAAAATGGCTCAAATTAAGAGGACTAACCCTACCAAGTGAAAATGTGGAGTAACCAAAATACTCATGTGTTGCTTGTGGGAGACTAAGTTGGTCCAACTTGGAAAAAATATTGGGCAATATTTTCTAAAGCTGAACATATGAATGCCCATGACCCAGCAATTCCATTTTAAAGTATATATCTGTGGTAGGCAGACAATCAGCTCGCAATGATTTTAACATCCTAACCCTGGCACTTGTGAATATGTCACCTTACATGGCAAAATGGACTTTGCAGATGTGATTAGGTTGAGGATCATGAGATAGAGAGATTATCCTGGATGATCCTCCTGGACTCTAAACGTGATCACGAAGGTCCTTACAAAGGAAAGAAGGAGGCAGGAGAGTCAGTGTGAGAAAAGGCCGTGTGACCATGGAAGCAGGGTTTGGAGTGATGCCATTGCTTTCTGGAATGGGCCACGAGTCAAGGAAAGTAACCACTAGAAGCTGGAAAAAGCATGGGAACAAATCCTCCCCAGACTCTCCAGAGGGGATGCAGCCCTGCCAACACCTTGATTTTAGCTCGATGAGACCCATTTTTGGACTTCTGACCTCCAGAATTGTATTAAATTTGTATTGTTCTCAGTCACTAAATTTGTGGTAATTTGTTACAGCAACAATAGGTAACTAATACAATATCTAGCTGAAATAAGTACATATGTGTATGGAAATACATCCAAAGAGTGTTTCAAGAGCATTATTTGTTAAATACAAAACTGTAAATTATCCAAGCTTCATTCACAGCAGAATAGATAAATACATTGTAGTATAATCATTCAATAGAATACCATATAGTAACACACATGAATAACTACTGTTGCACACAACAGTATACAATACAATGTAGATGAATCCAGTGGTGTACCTAAATTTTTAATGACTATCTCTGGATGGAGGGTTATATACATACATATATGTTTGTGTGCACACGTGTGCATATATATATGCTTATTATAAATGTTACTAATATAAAGGATGTATAAGACACAATTTACAAAAAAAAAATATATAATACTTCTTATTGTAAATTCCATATTGCCAATTGATTCTCAATCGATTTTGTTGATTTTTGCCAAACTTTCGAACCTGTAGTTCTGTCATGATTGTTAGTTGATAGTTTTATTTATGTTAAAGACTAAGACAAAAGACAATAAAGATTTATGTCAAAACTTCTTTTATTTATTAGCTGGGCTTGGTGGCTCATGCCTGTAATCCTAGCACTTTGGGAGGTCGAGGCGGGTGGATCACCTGAGGTCAGGAGTCAAGACCAGCCTGGCCAACGTGGCAAAACCCTGTCTCTACTAAAAATACAAAAATTAGCCAGGCATGGTGGCAGGCTCCTGTAATCCCAGCTACTCAGGAGGCTGAGGCGGGGGAATTGCTTGAACCTGGGAGTTGTGGAGGTTGCAGTGAACGAGATTGTGCCACTACACTCCAGCCTGGGTAAAAGAGCAATACTCTGTCTCAAAAAAAAAAAAAAAGAAAAGAAAAAAAAGCTTCTCTCATTTTTCAATGACTTCAGCAAAAAGAGAGAAAAACTTCTCTCATTTGTCAAACTATCATCCTGAACTGGATAATGGTTTTGAATACTGGAAGAATAATTCCTCAATTTTTTTGTGTACTTCAGTGTAATGGCCACAGACACAACACACTTCAGTTTAATCTGCAATATTAACATTTTTTCACCACTTTCTTAAGTCTAGACAATCAAAAAAACAATAAATCCATCCCTTTTTATTTATAGCATATTCTGATTTCTGTGATGCAAAGGTTCCTGCTGTGGCCAATTTAAGCTATTTATTCCTAACACGTGACAATTGTAAACAAGATGAGGAAGAAACACACCATAGCCCGTCATCATAGAGTATTCCACGGAATTACAACAGGTAGAAACAACCCCAAAGCAGAGGCCATACTAAAATGGAGTTAGACAGATAGGAAGTAATCAGTTTGAGTATTTATTACCTGTGTTTTTAATTGTAATTTAATTATGTTTTTATAATTTAACTTTTCTAATAATTATGTTTAACAGATAAATTTCAAAATTTCTGAAAATGTAACCATCAGCTCTTGTGAGTTGGTACAAAACATACTCCTGAACACACATTGGACAAAACTTTAAAAATAGCACTGACTGAAATTAGCTGGATGTAAAAAAAATACTGTATGAGTCCATTTATATAAAATCCTAACAGAAGCAAAACTTAACTCTTATGTTAGATGTCAGGATAGTGACCCAGCTAAGCCCCGTCTACATCAGCTGACCCCCAGGCACACAGGTGAACCCAGGGTAGCAGAGCCAATGCGCTGAGCCCAGCCTGGATCACTGACTCTTGCTAACTCACACATCCATGGCAATAAGTGACTGCTCATCCATGATTATAAGTGATTGCTGTTTTAAGCCATTGAATTTCGGGATGGTTTGTCATGCGGCATTTTTCTGGCAATAGGTAGCTAATAGAGAAATTGTATGAAAGTACAATTCCTCCCTTTGGGGAAGAAGGTGAGGAGGGTGGCCAGAAGGGGATGCAAAGGAGACTCCTAGGTGCTGGTAATATCCTACTTTTTGACCTGTGTCTGTTACATGCATTATTCCCTTTGTGACAATTCACTGAGCTATACTTATGATTTGTACTCTTCACTTGTGTTTTGCCTCAGTAAAAAGATTTTTAAAATACAATTGGCTGATTAATTCATGAAAAAGTACTCCATGTCTCTAGTAATCAAAGATACTGAAACTGAAATCTTTAAATATCATTTTCCACTTAACTGGTTGGCAAAGATTTTTAACTTTGTTACTTAGTGTTGAGTGATTGCAGGAAAATGAGCATTTTAGCATATTGGTAGTGTGATAAGATGTTGGAGGGGTGATTACATATTAGTACAAACTTTTTGGAACATTAATTGGTAAATTTATAAAATAATTAGCAAAATATCTTTTGACTTGCAATCTTACAGTTGGAAGTTCATACTAAGGAAATAATTATAATTATTTGCATATATCTAGTTACTAGTATGTTCATCATAGCATTGCTTTTGATAGTGAAAAATACAAACATATGAAATGTTATAAAATTGGGTTTGGTTCCATAAATAAGGTATGTTCCCATAAAAGCAGTCATTTTATGTGATGAAAAAAGTGTGTAGTAAATTTCATAAAAAGCTGTTTGTGATCTGTTACTTAATGAAAAAGAAAGCAGTTCATTAAACAATGTGCTGTATACAACGGTATACACTGGCCTTTGTAAAAATAGCTACATATTGTATAGATAGATTTACATGTCTAGGAATTATAGATAGGTGGATGGTAGCCATGGTAAGCAAGTAAGTATGCAGGTAAGTAGGTAGGTAAGTGTGCAGGTAAGTAGGTAGGTGTGTGGATAAGTAGGTAGGTGTGCAAGTAAGTAGGCAGGTGTGCAGGTAAGTAGGCGGGTGTGTAGGTAAGTAGGCAGGTGTGCAGGTAAATAGGTAGGTGTGCAGGTAAGTAAGTAGGTGTGCAGGTAAGTAGGCAGGTATGCAGGTAAGTAGGTAGGTGTGCAGGTAAGTAGGCAGGTATGCAGGTAAGTAGGTAGATATGCGGGTAAGTAGGCAGGTGTGTGGATAAGTAGGTAGGTGTGCAGGTAAGTAGGCAGGTGTGTAGGTAAGTAGGCAGGTGTGTAGGTAAGTAGGCAGGTGTGCAGGTAAGTAGGTGTGTAGCTAAGTAAGTAGGTGTGCAGGTAAGTAAGCAGGTATTCAGGTAAGTAGGTAGGTGTGCAGGTAAGTAGGTAGATATGCAGGTAAGTAGGCAGGTGTGTGGATAAGTAGGTAGGTGTGCAGGTAAGTAGGTAGGTGTGTAGATAAATAGGTAGGTGTGCAGGTAAGTAGGCAGGTGTGTGGATAAGTAGGTAGGTGTATAGGTAAGTAGGTAGGTGGGCAGGTAAGTAGGCAGGTGTGTGGATAAGTAGGTAGGTGTATAGGTAAGTAGGTAGGTGGGCAGGTAAGTAGGCAGGTGTGTGGATAAGTAGGTAGGTGTGCAGGTAAGTAGGTAGGTGTGTAGGTAATTAGGTATGTGGGCAGGTAAGGAGGCAGGTGTGTGGATAAGTAGGTAGGTGTGCAGGTAAGTAGGTAGGTGTGTAGGTAAGTAGGTAGGTGGGCAGGTAAGTAGGTAGGTAGGTGTGCAGGTGTGGATAGGTAGGTGTGCAGGTAAATAGGTGTATAGGTAAGTAGGTAGGTAGGCAGGTAAGTAGGTAGGTGGAAAGCTATGAAAGTCTGGCAGGAGACACAACAAAGCATGAATCATTTTTGTAACTGCATAGTGGAACCATAGGTGATTTTCATTTTCTACTCTGATCTGTATTTCCTAATGTCTTCTCCCATGTGTGTGCACTTTGTTTAATTAAAAGTTACAGAAACAAGCACCCCCAACAACAAAAAAGACTCTAAACAGTTTCATATGAGGTCAAACTTTGCTGCCAAATAATTCATGAAAAAAACCTTTTAGAGCTTTCTGGATACTGTAGTTTCAGCTTAAGGACGGTGAGCTAGAAAATATTTGCACTGGAACTTTATTACCTATTCCCTCTAACAGATGGGGTGGCCTATAGCATATGTCCATAGGGTATTGTTTTTATCATTTTTTCTTCAATCCTTACCCCTATGCTCCATCAAGATTTCTGCTGGCAGGTTTGTGGATATCCAGATGTACTATAGAACCCAACCTTGCTACTTAACTGTCTGCTTCTTTTGTGTTGAACAAGCTTCTCCATCCCGATTCCATTTTAAGCAATATCTCCCAAATCTCTGTGATAATTAGATTTCCCACTCCAGCTTATAACTCAGATTCACTTGATTTACTCTGCATATTCTACACGATGGAGTATAAATGTCCAAGGTCATGTCTTATGCCTTGCTCCCTTCCTCACCGCACGCTCATGTGAATCACCAGATACCCTTTTCCTTGCCAGAGCCGCTGCCTTCAGTAATAACTGCGTCCACCTAGGTTTCCCCTTTCTTGCTCATATTTGCTTTAAATCGCTCTTAATCAGATTCACTAGACTTTAGGGAAATAACAATACAACTGTTATCAAAAGGGATATCAAATATTTATATCACACCATGGAGTTTGCTTTGTTTTGTTTTCAGAAAGATAGAGTCTCACTGTGTTGCCCAGGTTGGACTCGAACTCATGGGCTCAAAGGATCCTCCCACATCAGCCTCCCAAGCAGCTGGGACTACTGGTGTGAGCCACTGTGCCCAGCTACGACCACTTGTTTTCTTAAATAAAAGAGCTCCCTCAGTACTGTCATGGATCATAATTATTAATAAATTCATAAATTCAGATAATTTGGATTTCAAATATCTGTTTAAATAAAGGGAGGATGTTGTTACAATTCCGAAATGTTAGAACTGGTGCAAGAAAATAAAGCAACAGTTTCATTGCCCACATCAAGGCACTGAGGGTGCCAGGATGGAAAAGGAGGTTCGCGGATGAGTGCTCATTCATTCTCCTTCAGACCACAGCAATGTTGCTGCAATTACCTTCCCCAGGCACATTCTGCATAATGGTGCTTTCCATTACAAAGTCACTCACTTGAATCATTTAAATATTGCAAAAAGTATACAATTTACCTATGTAATGATGTTATTTATAGCATGCCTTTTATCCGCGGATATGCCAGAGTTTTAAAAGCTGCGCTTAATACAGACTTACAGGTGCTTCCAATCTGACCCACGCGAGCAGGCTAACATTGCTGATGTCATTGAGCCTATAGATGAAAAGATGTGAGAGTATCTTCATATATTATTATATTCCATGTTTTCATATTCTTAATATATGCCAACCTGTCATAAGTTCTTTCCCAAGATCACACAGCTCATTCTTTAAATACATTTTAACCCGCTTTTGATCTATTTGACATTCAAACCTTTGGAAGCAAGGACAGAATATGGCATTCTGAATGATTTTATGTGAGGACTTTTTTTCTTCTTCTTTTTTTTTAGGCGGAGTTTTGCTCTTGTTGCCCAGGCTGGAGTGCAATGGCGCGATCTCGGCTCACTGCAACCTCCGCCTCCTGGGTTCAAGCGATTCTCCTGCTGCAGCCTCCCAAGTAGCGGGGATTACAGGCATGCGCCACAACGCCCGGCTAATTTTGTATTTTTATTAGAGACGGGTTTCTCCACGTTGGTCAGGTTGCTCTCAAACTCCCAACCTCAGGTGATCTGCCCGCCACGGCCTCCCAAAGTGCTGGGGTTACAGGCGTGAGCCGCCACACCCGGCCATAAGGACTTTTTTTGTGAGCTGAAGATATGTGGATTCAGGAAAAAAAAACCTAAAATATTTAGGTGCATACTTAACATTTCTATGATTAAAAAGTCAGCCTTCACGGTGGCGGGCGCCTGTAGTCCCAGCTACTCAGGAGGCTGAGGCAGGAAAATGGCGTGAACCCGGGAGGTGGAGCTTGCAGTGAGCTGAGATCCAGCCACTGCACTCCAGCCTGGGTGACAGAGCGCGGGACTCCGTCTCAAAAAAAAAAAAAGTCAGCCTTCAGATGGGAGGATCACTGGAGCCCGGGAGTTTAAGGCTGCAGTGAGCTGCAGGAGTTTAAGGCTGCATGATTGCATCACTGCACTCTGTACTGGGCCACACAGCAAGACCCCGTTTCTAAAAATAAAATACAAATTTAAAAAGTCAGTCTTGTATTAATGGGTATTCTGTTTTAATTTTAACTTGCAAATCTTTCTAAGAAATTCACAACTTTTAGGCATGTTTGGTAGGCTTCACAAGTTTCAGATGCAACAGCATAATCTTCAAAAGATCTGTGCTTTGAAGATATAATAGTTACTCCATGTTACAGTTTGGAGGAAGATAGGTGGAGGTAACGAGTGGGGTGGACAGAGCCTAAGTGACTTGCTCAGGGTTACCAACATGATCAGGGGCTGCCAGGGTTTTAAAGTTTATAATTTCACATGGACGACATGTTCTATCCTAGAATGTAGAGGACAAAGAATGGGAAGGTAACTATACAAACAAACAGCTTAGCTACTAAAAGTGAATTTTAAATAAATTAAAACAAGTAGTTTTAAAGATAATATCTATAGGTCAAATGAGAATTTAGGACAGTGTGGAAGAACTCCCCACCATGATAATCATGATCCTCTCTCCATCTCCACCGGGATGGAGCTTCAGTTTTACTGTGTTCTCCAGCATTCGTTCCAGAAATTTGTAGGAAGTTGTCATAGAAATGGGATGGAAGCCAGCTATGTTCTCTCTCCAAGCTTCACCAATGTGACCCTGATTTTATCCTGGAGCCAATTTTATACATTCCTTTCTTTCCCCACCCCATCTGCCCATCATAAGCTGCCCCTGATCTGCTCTCTGGTTATCATCATGGGTGGCTAAACATTGCTGCATAATCGGTCCTGGCCATAAAACTAGAAGTACAGCCACATCTTCAGGATCATAGCAATGCCGAAGTGAACATTCCTGTGCAAATACCCCGTTGAACATGTGCAAGTGTGTGTAGAATGGGTTTCTTCAGCTCTACTTTCAACCAAGGGGTGATGGTAAGTGCTACCGAGAGGGTTATAATGGAGGATGGAAGATCTGGGTCCAAGTTACTGCTCTATTGCAGCAGCACTGAGCTGGCAGAAAGCAGCAGGCAAACACCTCCTTCGTGCTCTTATTAGGGGATGTGGAGAGGCGCTGCACAGGGAAGCGAGGCAAAGCAAGAAAAAGTGAGCAGCTTCCCTCACAGCAGCAATCAAGTCACACTGCAGATGGTTAGACAGGCAGGGCTGCATTCATGATCCAGTTAACATTGAGCAGAGGCTGCCTTCCACCTGCAAACCAGGGAAAGGAAAGTATGGGCTTTATTATCATTGGCCTCACTGACCAGTGGCTCTCCCTTTTTTTTGTCTCCAGAACTCATTTGTTGTCCAGACACCCTCTATCTGCCTCTAATTGAAGCCAAAGGTAGAAGGTTAGAAGACCGGCAGCTTAGGGACATAAGCAGCAGGGCTCTTGCCTGGATACGGTGCCAGAGACTTGATGTCTGCTCTTTCCTTCTACCATCCTACCCCACTCCCCAAGGGCTCTACAACAATAGGCTCTTGATGGGCTAAAGAAGCCTTAGGACCATCCAACTCCATTCGAAACTGTAGGTGTAACAGTCAGGGTTCTACAGAGAAGGACCACCAGTGGAAGATATACAAAAAGAGATTTTTGTAACATATTGACTCATGCAATTATGGAGACTGAGAAGTCCCATGATCTGCTGTCTGCAAGCTGGAGGACCAGGAAAGCCAGTCAAATGATTTGAAGGCCTGAAAGCCAGAGACCTGGTGGTGTAGATTCCACTCCAATTCTAAAAGTCTGAGAACCAGGAGAGCTGAGAGAGAGCAGGAGAAAATGGATGTTCCAGCTCAAGCAGTTGGGGAGAATTAGTTCATCCTGCTTCTATCTTTTTGTTCTATTGAGACCCTCAAGTGATTAGATGATGCCATCTGCTTTTCTCAGTTCACCAAATCAAATGCTAACCTCTTCCAGAAATAATGTTTAAACAGTTATCTGGGCATCCTGTGGCCCAGTCAAGTGGATGGATAAAATTAACCATCCCAGTTGGTAAAACAAATACAACTCCCAAAAGGGAGACAGGGACAATCTTTAAGGACACTGCTTTCTCTGGAGGAAACTCTGTACTAAGTTTGTTCAATACAGGGAGTTTCCTGACTTGGTTGGATTCACAAGAAGCAGACCTTGAGTCAAGGATTCATACGCAAGTGATGAGTTATGGGAGTGCTGATGAAAGAGTGGGGCAGCCAGAAAGGGGAGAGAAGTCAAGGGAGAGTGTACTTTTAGGCAAAATCCCAGCTTTAACTTGATGGTGCAGAGGAGCTTTGAAATGCACATTATACCTCCAAGTATGTCCCAACTCAAGGGAAAGAGCCGGGTTTTCATAACCTGTCCCACCTGTCATCTGCTAAGGCCCACCCCAAAGGAACCTAATTTCCCAGGCAATTCTGGCTGTCTGCTGGTGTAAGCAAAGTGGCTCAGGACTGTAGTCCCAAGAAAGCCACAGGTGTGGCCATCAGTTAAAAAGTATATAGAAGTCAGAGGATGGCCACAGACACAGCCAGAATCCAAGGGAATCTGGGCAGGAGAAGGGAGGGAGCACCACCTTAAAGAAGAATATGATGGAAAGTAGGAATAACAGAATCTATTCCACACACATATTTGCACATGTTCAAAAGGGCACATGCCCAAGAATGTTCATTTCAGCACTGTTTTTAGATAGCAAAAAATAAAAATAAAACGTTGGAAACCATCTAAATATCCACTAATGGTGGGCTAAATAAATCAATTACAGCATGTTCAGATTATACTATTCAGTGAATACAAAAAATATATGAGATTGTTATGCTCTTCAAGCTATATTATTAAATGAAAAAAACTCAAATTGCAGATTAATAATGTTACCATGCAACATATTTTTTAAAATTTAAAATTAGATGTGTAAATAAATTTACACACATCCATGTGCAAAAATGTCTAGAAAAAGGTCTAGAAAAGTATATGCCAAAGTGAGGAGAGAGTAGGGTTGCTGTGTGTGTCAAAGGGGACTCATAACATTTTATTCAATAGGCTTGATTATTAGAATATTTTCCAGTAACTGTGTGTTTATGTATTATTCATGTAGTTACAAACAAAATTGCCTTTGTAAAAGCAGGCCTGACATTTTGAAATGTGGAGCTGTAACTGATCTATGAACCACAGGAAAAAATCAAAATTTCTCCTTTCCATCCTTATGTTTTTGTTGTACAATGCCCTTGACAGAAAGTGGAGGTAATTTCCAAAGATACCCTGACCCCCAGGAATCAAGATGGCCAAAGGGCATAATAATTTTCTGTGTTCAGTTGACATTTTGTGATGCCACTAAATGGACTCTTATCTTTCAATGTTTTAAGGTTTAAATGTCTTCCATAAATCTGTTTTAGCAGGAAACATCAAGCTTTGCAAGATGGATATTACATGACCCTTAAGGATGGAGCCTAGGACACTGTTTCACATTTGGGGTCTTCTCACAGCCTCTGGTCCATGTTTTCCTCATGGTAGAAGCTGAACCAGTGTCGGTTGGCAGGCTCCCAAAGATTCTTCAGGCACATTGGCACTTTGCTTCCTTAAGGGTGCTAGAATACTTACATAAATAAAGAGCTTACTTCTCAAATATATGTAAATCTTAGGGTACTTTGATTTGGATGTAGCTTGACTTAGTGTAATGTATTCATGGGTTTTTAGGTCTTAATACTTATATTGAGAAGACAGTGGCAAAGCATAGCGCATATAATAATCTTCAAACTGGTAACAAGGAAGGGTAATGAAATGAAATAATAGAGCCAAGTAAGAGAAACGACAAGATCAAAAAGAAGGAATGGGGCCGGGCATTCCTTCTTTAGGAATGGATTACTATAGGTGGCTCACACCTATAATCCCAGCACTTTGGGAGACTGAGGCAGGTGGATCACCTGAGGTCAGAGGTTCAAGACCAGCCTGGTCAAC
Source organism: Macaca nemestrina (assembly GCF_043159975.1). Taxonomy (NCBI): domain Eukaryota; kingdom Metazoa; phylum Chordata; class Mammalia; order Primates; family Cercopithecidae; genus Macaca; species Macaca nemestrina. The sequence continues at coordinate 18,597,512 of NC_092125.1, read as the reverse complement.
ATGGTGAAACCCCATCTCTACTAAATATAAAAAATTAGCTGGGCATGGTGGTGGGCACCTGTAATCCCAGCTACTCGGGAGACTGAGGCAGGGGAATTGTTTGAACACGGGAGGCGGAGGTTGCAGTGAGCTGAGATTGTGCCATTGCACTCTAGCCTAGGTGACAAGAGCGAAACTTGGTCTCAAAAAAATAAATAAATAAAGAAGGGATGAAGAGTAGATAAGTAATTTTGTAGAAACTGAGAGAGGATTCTCCCAGAGATGAAGTTACTGTATTTTTTTTATTCCTTTCTACTGTCTCCTTTGCTAAAATGCTCCCACCTCCCAACTTAAGAAATCCACAATCCTGTCTCATTCATAAGTAGCTATGACCCATCTCTCTCCTTTCATTCCCAATCAGTAGTTGTGAATGCTTTCCCACGATCATCACCTTCACAGCTATTCAGCTCTCCCACTTGGCTCCACTCCACCTCGCTTGCGAAGGTTATCAGTATCTTTACAGTTTCAGAATCAGATGGACATTTTTTATTCTATTCTCACTTGAGAAGCAGTCTGGTGTCATGAAATGAACCTCAGCGTGCTCCTTTTTCGAGATTTGACTTAAATGTCACCTGTTTCAGCAAGGCACATGCCAACATGTCTTCGAAGAGTTGGGTACAGTTTTCTCTTTGTGTTGTTAGTACCAACACATACATTCCATTTAGAACTTCTGTCATTGTCTTATCATGACTTACAGATCTGTCCCCTGCAGTGGCATACGAGGTTCTTGAGGGCAAAGACTGTATCTACGTTAATCCTGTCCCAGTGTCCGGCCAATAGAAGGTATTCAGTAATAGCTATTGAGTGAATTAGTTAATGAATGACTGAATGAATTGGTAAATGAATGCTCATACATAAGTCTGGAAAACAGACACACGAAAGATAATAATTCTTCAGATAGCTAAGAAAGACATAGCCATAATTTGAACTGAGAGGAAGTAAATGAGAATACAGGAAAAAAAGGGGGGCTGAAGAATCCCAAGTTTGGTTCTAAAAACATAAGCCTAGAATATAAAATACAGAAAAACAGTTGGTCTGGGTAATGATTAATGAGGTCAAACCTTTTGAACTAGGTTCAATAATAATAAAAAGATTTTCCTTCAGACTCTTTTCTTGTACAAGGTACATGACTCAAGGCATCATTACCTTGTAGTAAAATAGTTCAACTCCACTTAACAGACAGTCTGTGTTGATGACTACTAGATGGCAGGATAGGCAAAGGTTTTGGTTCCAGTGACTCAATATGTAAAGGAAAAATTCTGCCAGATTCCTTGAGTTCCAGGCAAGAGGCCGTGAGGCAATAATGTCAGGGAATCAATGGTTTAGGGCTAATTTCATCAGAAACAACAAAATAAGTATTCGAAGGTGTCAGAACATATTCAAACTTGTATTTCACACAGATATATGTCTTGGTTGTAAGGTCTTAGAAAGAGGCCCACATCTCTCCCTGGTTCTCACATGCCTCCCCTAAAGACGGTGATTAAAAAGCCATTCTTGGAACAACACCTGACCATCCAGTGCCAATGAGGTCAGTATCTTGGCAAGAGATTAGACCCAAGTTGGGTCCGTGTCTGGCCTTGGTGTTGATGTGCCTATCACAGATCTGTTCAAGTGAAAGAACCTAAGAACTTCACCAACTGTTTCTGGATAGGCCTGCCCCAAAATAGGCAGAGAGTATCAAAGCATGAGGAAATGGTGCTGATATAATAGTAGGCATTATATTATATCAATATTAGATATCAATGACTAGGTATGTGGCATTCTTCCCCACTTGCACCAGCAGATAAAGCCATGAAGAAACAGGTAAAAAGGTTTATCACCTCTTGGCCAAGTATGGTGGCTCACACCTCTAATCCTAGCTACTTTAGGAGGCTGAAATGGGAGGATCGCTTGAGGCCAGGAGTTTGAGATCAGCCTGAGCAACATAATGAATCCCTGTCTCTTAAAAAAGAAAAAGCAGGGGGTGGGGGTGGTTATCACCTCCTGCTCCTATGAAAAGGCTCACTGGAGTCAGTCAAGTCCTATTGCCTACATTCTCAATCTGCTCAGCCCCATGACTGTCTTAAACACATTCTGGGCAGGCAGTATGGACCTGGACATCAGACAGCCTGGGCATGCATTAACCCCTGTTTTGTGTGAGTTTATGATCTAACTCAACCAAAGCTTAGTGTCCTAATCAGTGAAATGGAGATAGTATTAGGAAATCCCTCACCGGGTAATTTAGGAGATCGGTCATGATAATGGATATAAAGGGCTTAGTACTCTGCCTCTGCCTTAGTGTTAGTTATTACTATTGGTTGTGGGGATCACGAGATAGTCTTCCAATCCATGCTTCCAGTGGATTGGGAGAGAGGGTTTGTTTATGAGCAGTTTGATTCACTGTACACCCATCTAAGTCAAACCGACTCTTATGCATTTTGCAATTTTCTAACAGGTTTTCATCTGCTATACTCAAGGTGGAAATTGTGCCCCAGGCCCACACAGGCTGCCCGTGCCTTGATATGTTAAACTCCCATACATAACCTCATTCACCCGCAGTTGCATTCCTCAATATTCTTGAGCCCAATGTAGGGGCTGAAATAAAAAGGCTGGCCTAGCCACCATATCAGTCAGAGTCTATCAGGGAGGCACAACCACTAGGATATGTGTGCACACATGTGTGTGCATTTATGTGTGTGAATATGGATTTGTTACATAGATTGCTCCTTGCACAATTGTGGGATGGGTTATGTAGTCTCTATAAAGCCTAAAAAACATTGCTGTTATAAAACAATAGTTTTATGGGGCCATTAAAATATATTTACCTGTATAATTTCACTTTCTTTCTTCTTTATTCCTTGCATCTCTGAATTCCTGTCTAATATCATCTTCCTTCTACTTAAAGAACATCCTTTAGAATTTCCCTTAATTCTCTAAAGTGGCATCAAATTTTGTAGTCTAAAAATGTCTTTATTTAGCCTTCACCTCTCGAATATAGGAAAAACAAACTCTTTTCCTCTAAACTCATACCCAACACTTCTGTGACCAGGTATGTGGGTTTTTGTTTTTGTTTTTGTTTTTTCCACATCAACCGATTCTCTGGATACCAAGTGAGTGTCCTAAATTCAACTGCATTCTGACACTATCTACCTGGAATTAGTGTCAGACCCCACAAGTTAAAAGTCCTACAAGACTACCCCCACTTCAGATGCTACTCAAAAGTCCAGGTGGTTGTCATCCATTCATCCCTGCTCCTGACCAACTGGCTATAAATTGGAGTTTCCCATGATCCCCTCCTTGCAGTCAATTATTTGCTAAATTGGCTCACAGAACTTAGGAAACACCTGTGTTTACCAGTTTATTATAAGGGATACAGATGAACAGCCAGATGATGGAGTACATATGGCAGGGTCTGAAAGAATTGGGGTGTGCCACCCCACTGACACACGCATGTAGTCATCAACCCAGAAGCTCTGTATTACCTATAGTTCAGGGATTTTTATGAAGACTTCATCACATAGGAATGATTGCTTACAAACTTAAGCTCCAGATCCTCTTCCCATCCCAAAGGATGAGGTGGTGGGAGCGGGACTGACAATTCCAAGCTTCTAATCACAGCTTGGTCTTCTGGTGACCAGCCCCCAACCAGGAGCCCACTGGGAGTCACCTCACCAGAACAAAAGATGCTTTTATCACCCAAGAAATTTCAAGGGATTAGGAGTTCTGTGTCAGAAATTGGGGTCAAAGACCAAGTATTAGAACAAAAGATGTTACTAGCACCCCTAATAGCTGAGGAAATTACAAGGGCTTTAGGAGCTCTGTGCCAGGAAATAGGGAAAAAGACTAAAATATGCATTTTTTATTATGAATCACAATATGTTCTTAAAACATATTTTAGCTGGAGGGGTGTGTGTGTGTGTATGTATGTGCACTTTTCTCTTAGTACACTTGAAAACACAACTTTGCTGTCATCCCACTTCTATTGTTGCTGTTGAGACCTATTGAATGTATTGCTGCTCCTCTGAAGGCACTATCTCTTTTCTCTGATTCCTTTTCAGATCTCTTTGTGATTGTTATTCTGCAGTTCCACTATGCTAAGTACCTTTCAGACTTACTGTATATGGATTTCTATCTTTTGAAAGCTTGTGAAAATGTTCAGCCATTATCTTATCAAATATTATGTCTGTCTTATTATTTCTTTTCTTCGCTTCTGAAAGATTCGTTACACCCGTATTAAACTTTATTATTCTACATTTCTTGCTTCATAACTTTGCTTTCAAATGTTCCACGGCTTTCCCTTTCTATGAGGTATTTTGTGTAAATCAAGAGCTATACTCCTATTCAGTGATTCTCTCTTTAGTCATGTCTAACATGGGTGGTGTCAAATTCATTGATGCAGATTTTTATTCCAATTATTACATTTATTTCTAGACATTCTACTTCATTCTCTTTCAAATCTCTTTAGACATTAAAGTTTGTCTATTTTTTTAACATTAAAAGAATTTTAATTCTGTGTCTGATAATTCCAGTATCTAAGGTCTTTGCAGGTCAGTTGCTATTGTTTGTTGTTTATGCTTATTCACCTCACAGTACCTTGTTTCCTTAAATGTTTATTATATTTTTCTGTGAGCTACTTGTTTTCGTTGGAAATTTATTTGAGGAAATTCTTTGATGTCTGAAATTAGGGCAGATTCTTTCCTAAAGGATTTATACTTACTTTTGTCAGATGCCTGGAAAACCACTAGTCCAGTGTCCCTTGACGCTAAATTTTTACCTTGAGTGTGTTGTTGTTAGAGTTGTTGTTTTAACTAGATAGTTTGAATCTGTGCTGCAAGTGAGACAGGAATTAAGCAGGACTTATTTTACAGGACCCTGCTTATAAGACAAAGTGCAAAAAAGAAGCCAACCAAAACCCATCAAAACCAAGATGTGACAAAAGTGACCTCACTGCTCATGATACATTAATTGTAATATATTAGCATGCTAGAAGACACTCCCACCAATGCCATGACAGTTTACAAACACCAAAGCAAAGAAATTACCTTATAGGTTCTAAAAGGAAAAAGAACCCTCAGTTCTGGGAAATCCTCACCCTTTCCCTGGAAAACTCATGAATTATCCACTGCAGCTTTATTAAGTCATCAAGAAATAACCAAAAAAATAGCCAATCAGCAGCCTATGTGGGTTGCTCTGCCTACAGTGTAGCCACGCTTTCATTCCTTTGCTTTCTTTATAAACTTGCTTTCACTTCGTCAGCTTGGTTTTGAATTCCGTCCTGCGTGGAGTCAAGGACCCATGTGGCTTCCTGAGCTGAGCCCCAATTTTGGGGTTTGCCCTGCCCCATAAGTGTATGTGATACAACTTTGCAGAGGCGGGTTTTCCCAGCTCTGTTCTGCACCAGGAAACTGAGCAATTTTCCTTGCAATGCTACAGTGTGGTAATGGGGGACGTGCATATTGCTGATGGAATGAAAGCCAAACTCTGTACAATATTTAAAGAGGTTTATTCTGAGTCAAATATGAGTCACCATGGCCTACAGCACAGCCTCCAAAAGTCCTGAGAACACATGCTCAAGGTGGTTCGGTTACAGCTTGGTTTTATACATTTTAGGGAGACAGAAGTTATAGACAAAGACATAAATTAATACATTCAAGGTATACATTGGTTTGGCCCAGAAAGGTGGGACATCTCAGAGTGGGAACTTACAGGACATAGGTGGATTCAAAGATTCTCTGATTGGCAATTGGTTGAAAGAGCTAAGCTCTGCCTAAAGAGTTGAAGTCAGCAGAAAGAAATGCTTGAGTTAAGATAAGGAGCATGGTATAGGCCAAGGTTCTTGTTAGGTAGATACAGCCTCCAGGTGGCAGGTTTCAGAAAGAATAGATGGTAAATGTCTCCTTTTGCATCTTAAAAGGTGTCAGATTCTCAGTTAAATCTCTTTTTGATCAGGAAAAGACCTAGAAAGGGAAGGAGCTTCTCTACAAAATGCAGATTTCCCCCACAAAAGAAGGCTTGGCAGGACTATTTCAAAATATGTCAAAGAAATATACTTTGGGGCAAAATATTTTCATTTCCTTTAGGGCCTGTTGTCATGTGTTGCTATACCAGAGTCAGATCAGAATTTGGTATCTTATTGCCACAAAAAGTCTGTTTTGTCCGTCTTATGATCTCTATTTTAATGATAATTCTGGTCAGTTGTGCCTAAACTCCAAAGGGGAGGGTATAACACATCTGACCTCTCTTCCCATCATAGCCTGAACTAGTTTTTCAGGTTTCTTTGGGATTCCCTTGTCCAAGGGTGGAGGGTTCATTCAGTCGGTTGGGGGATTTAGAATTTTCTTTTGGTTTACAATGTGTTTCCACGCCAGGCCTACACTAAGGGTGGGGTTCTTCAGGGTACCATATTTGAGGGAAGAGGGTCTCCCAGGATGTCCCACTTTGGCTGTCCCATGCTTTGCCTCCTGCCTCTGGTGCTCCCAGAGGCAATGAAAGCTGAAGCTCAGAATCAAGCTTGGCAAATGTGCCCAGGCTAAAAGCTGACTCTGTTCACTTCTCTCAGTTCCCACTTCCCCTCAGATTTTGCCCTGTGTATTTCTTGGTTTCTTGCCAGCTCATCAAAACTTTTTAGTTATTTTCAGCAGAAAGGTTGATTCGGCTAACTAGATTGCAATATTGCCAAAAGAGATCCCTGCAGAGCTTGTTTTTGTGAAACATAAAGAGAAGAAAATGATGTTTAATAAGATGCACAGGTTGGTAAATAATGCTCTGCTATTAATCTTGTGAACAGGTATTTCAGTCATCTTATGTGAGTCAAGCACAAAGTGACTTTTCCTTTCTTCTCAGGTAGCATGAAGTGTTACAAGTCAAGCGTGTGACTTTCTGAAAAAAAGAGATAAAAAGACATGTGAAGAAGGAAATGGATTACAGAAATGAAAGAAGGGTTCTTTCCCTTGGGTTAGAATTATAAAATTTCCAAGTGAAGGTGAATAAGTCTATACTAGTGTCGAACAAGTATAGGAGTAAAAACAAATAATCCTGAATAAATAACATGAATCTTTTGACACTCTTAAATTGGCCTTATTTTAAAAAAAATAGATAGAGTTTATCTGCTAACTTTTCCCTAAGTGCAGACACAAAAAGAAAACTAAGCAGGAATCCTTTTCTCTTTCACCCAGATGTAAACATGATTTTTGCCTAGTGAAAGTGGTAGGTACCAGAACGAAGTTCTCTTAACTTACCAAAAAATAAGCAAAAACACCCAAGTGAGCATCTCCTTTCCAAAGAACACTATGCTAAGTCACTCCCCCGTGTATGGATGGCTCCCCTCAGAGACAGGTAGACACTGAGCTTCCTTCCTTTGAGGAGAACAAGAGGTAAACAGCAGGTGCCACCAGACTGGCCTGGAAGGCAAGAGACCAGTAGGTGGGCTCAAGGCCTTATTTTCAAACTTATGAATTGAATTTGATGACCGTTAGGGTCTCTCTCAGCTTATTAGATGAATAAACAATAGGGAGCTTTTCTGTCTTTTGTTTTTGCAGGTCTGAGGCTCCCATCTAAACATCAGCTGTTGTGAACCTCCTTGCACACACTGGGGAAAGATGCCCATCTGTCCTTCCTCTTCAAGGTCTCTGCACACACCTTAGCCTCTCCCACAGTCCAGCACCCCTTTGGTCCTGTTCTCAGTGAGGGAGAAAGGAAGGAAAATCATTTGGGAAAAATTCAGACCGCAGAAGTGGCCTGCCTGAAAAGTCACAGTAACAGGCAAAAATAAAATAACTTGGGAAAAAAACTCAGGCTGCACCTGCAAACAGATAAGCAAACGGGGTCCAGCACAAAGGTTCTTTGTTCTTTGTACAATTAGTGAGCTCCTAGGAAAAACTTTCCTCCCCTTTACAGGCACATACACGGTGGGAACTTGCACAGGGAGGAAGGGGACTTACCTAAAACAAACCCATAGTTATACAAACAAGAGAAGCAGTGCTTTGTGCTTGCCTGGAGACATACCCACAGCTGCATAAGAGAAGAATTGCACAGACAGATTTACTGGTAAGAAAAGTTACTCAAACAGTTACAGGGAAGAAAGCAGTTTCTTACAAAAAGCTTTTAAATTCAGCTGTAACCCGGCAATCCACTTGGACTCCCCTCTCTGCTGCAGAACGCTTTCTTTTTTCGCTTATTCAACTTTGACTCCAACCCCACCCTTACGTCTGCATTCCTTAATTTTCTTGGATGTAGGACAAAGAACCCCAGGGAAACCGCTACATTAAGGTACGTTGGTGAGACTGCAGCATCAGCATGACGGCACAGTATTAGCTCAGATAGACTGCATCCTCTAGGATATTTCTACAGAAGAACTTTTGTGAGAGAGTGAGTGGCTATGGGAAGAGGGTTTTCTAAATGTGGTGGGGTTTGAGAACGGAGATGTTAGGCTCCCCTTTGACCCTGAGCTAGGCAAGTGGCCAGAGGGATGAGAAAGGTTAGATTCTCTAAGTCTAAACTATTAATAATATCCTCACATTGGAAACTGGCCATGGCTTTCATAGCTTCTCTCACTCGAAGTCATATTGCATGACATGGCCAGTTTAATCTTCCAAACATTGTTATTAGTACCTAATTCTCCTGTCTCAAATCAGTTGTGGCTGCCTTCTGCTTGTATAATAAAGTCAAAATACCTTAGCTTGGCTGGCAGCGTCCTCTGGGAGTGAGCACTAATTTATATCTTCCCAAAGTCCTGATGTTCTATAAATGCCTGAATCCACACCTACCCTTGAGCTTCCCACTTCGTACAAGTATTTCCGCTTAATTCTTTCTGTAAAATATAGTGGGGTTTTGTTCTGAAGTTGGCTCCTTAAGAAGAGGAAGTGTTTCAGGACAAAGGCAGACAGCTGTCTCTGCTATTAAGGCTCTTTGATTTGGCTCAGTACGTTCCAGTCTTGCTTCCGTAAACCATCCTCATTTGCAATTGTGTCATCCACCACCTGAGTCCCACTGTGATTACCTATTTCTAATCTCTACACCTGATTCTGGGGCATTTCAAGGTCTAAGTGGAAGCACTAGGATGCCTTTCTTTCACTTGAAAGTTTTTAGTTTATTAATCCACACAGTGTCTGCAGATAACATCATTGCAGCATCTTTACTCCTTTGGCTTTTTGCCAGCACCAACATTGGCCTTTGCCAACCCCCCGAGTTTCTTCATTCTATTCTTGCATTCTTCTCACTGCTTTCTTGAGGTCTTTTTCTTCTCATGGAGGCAGGCCATGTCTTGCAAGTCTATGTTTGGGTTCATGATTCTTTACATAATCCAAAAAAATCATAAATCACACCAAAGTCAGCTATCTTGCCACCACCAAAATAAGTTCTGAATCCAAATACAAAGATGACATCCAGTGTGGTCTTGTATATTTTGACTAATGTTTCCAGAATTTCTGTCTTAGGTACTGTTGCCTTCCCAGTGTTAATGATATCTATGACCATTTGTTTCCTTTGAAGTATTTGGTTGGTTATGAGTTTCCTGGTCCAGATAGTTACTGTGTCATTCATGATGGCAGGTGATCTGCAGACAGCCAGGGAGGAAAACTCAGGAGGATGCTTTAAATCAGATGAGTCTATCTGTTTCTGAGCCCCAGATTGACACTTACCTAGTATGTGTGTGTGTGTATATATATATATATACACACACACACACACGCACACACACATTATATGTGGTATTCATTAATTCTATCTATGGCTATGTAACAAATTACCCCCAAACTAGCAGCTCAAAACAAGAAATATTTAAGTAATTATTATTATTACACACAGCTTCTAAAAGTCAGAGATTTATAGGCAGCTTAGTTGGGTGGTTCTCTCTTAGGGTCTCCCATGAGGTTGCTATCAAACTCCCAGCTGGGACTGAAGTCATCTGAAGGCTGGACAATTCACTTTCAAGTTCATTTGTGCAATTATTGGTAAATCTCCATTCTTTGCAGGGCCTCAGTTCCCTCTACAGGTTGCCTGGGTATCCTCAAAAGCCAATGATGAGAGAGAGAGAGAACAAAACAGGAGCTGCAGTGTCTTTGGACCTTAATCTTGGAATTCATACATCCGCATTTCTGCCATATCCTATTGGTCACATAGATCTGGGAGGGTACTATGGGTGCGTGTTCACACAAGGACAGAGGGATGTTTGTGGTCATTTTGGCGGCTTGCTGCCACACCCAGCCATGTTTTTATGCCTCCCCATACACATTCTAACATCTTTGAAATTGGGGTGCTTCTTATAATCAAAGGTATGTCATAGTTTAATTGGCAAAAATCTCTAGTTAGTGGTATATAAAGTAATCATGTGTCTTATAATTGTGATATCTTATTCAGGGAACTATCCCATAGGGATAGGAGGCTTCCTGACTCCTGGCTACCTGTCTCGACCATGTTGCTCAAGGTCCCATCGAAAGCCTAGTTGCTGTCCCACCATGTGATGCTCAGCTCCTTTTCTATGCCCTTGCCCACACTGATCCTTCTGAGGTGACTTCTTCATAACTTAAATGACTAAATCAGGCCTAAATCCTCCAGAAGCTTTCTCTGACCACCCTAGAACACCATAGTCTCAGTATCCTCTGTAGTCCCATAGCACTTGTTAATGATTCCATCCATTCGGTGCTTAATTTTGTACCTTATAGTAATTGTTGAGGTTTCATGTGTACCTACTTCACATGTACATGCTGTGTATATGCCCTGTGTGAAGAATAAATGTTGCTGTATGCATTTGGAGTCCTGTTTTATTTTAAAGCAGTATTTTGGGACTCTTCATAAAACAACAACAACGAACTTCTGCTCCTTGGGTGAAATTTTATAACTAATCTGATAGACAAAATTATAATAATCAGAAATGTACAACTGTACAAACATGCATAAGTCAAAGATGCAAAGGCTGAGTCAGAGCACCTCAGTTTCCAACAGTTCATCTACTTCATGATGGTTTTGTTCTCTGTAACATCTAAGTTATAAGATTTATTTGAACATGACTTCTGTGCACTCCATTGCACCATGGGGTGGGGAAAAGGTGTCTGGTCTATTTTTGCCCACAAAAATAGGATTTCTTTCTGGGAACAGGGTTAGGAACAAAAGATTAGTACCTAACAAAACTCTTGTAAGTGGTTTAACTTATTGTCTTATAATATTTTTCAGGATTCATTTAAACAAGTGAATTGATTTTATCTATCTATGTGTCTATCTATCTATCTAAGTTAAGGGAGGTTCAACAGAATCCATGTTATAAGAAAAAAAGTTGAGGGAGGGTAAAATGTATGAACTTCAAATAAAACTAACTAGAAATCCAGCAGACAGTATTGCTAAATTTGGGGATTTTCTTTCAGCTCCTTGGATCATTTACCATCCGCTTCCTCAGAAAACAAGCAGTTCAGGATTGTTGCTGGAAATGCGTTGGTAAGGCCCAGCCCAGCTCTATTCTGTCACTGGCTCAGAAGCACTTCTATCACCAGATATATATAAGAAAAAATGAATCATCACTTCTACCTCATATCACATCCAAAAACTATCTAGAAATGGAATATAGGCTTACACACAAAAGCTAAAATTATAAAAGCTCTTTAAAAAGCATAGGGCAAAAATCTTTATATATTTGGGATAGGCAAAGTGGGTTAGGCCATGTAGACTGTTCACTGGGCACCACTTTTCAATTCAGAGGGGCAGGAAGTAAGGCATTCCCTTTCAGTATTGGGTCTAAGCTGTACTGACCTACCTAGCCCTAAATACCTGACACATTTAACTGAATTTTGTTGGTATCTATTCTCAGTAGAGGTTAGAGCCCAAAAAAGGTGATGATTCACTGGCACCTCCTCTGATATCTAAGAGTGCATGGATCTAATGTTCTTTAGTTCTTCCAGGCTTGGGAATAACTATCTTATAGATGATATTACAAGGGTGGATAAGATAGTGTCTATAAAACACTCTGAGATCTCTAGAAGTATGATATCTAAAATTCACAAGGGATCACTACAGGTAACTACTCTTCACAAGAAAATGTTCTGACTTGTTGTTTCCAAGACTCTGTCTTCCACATATATACTGGGATGTCTGTTGTCTTACTCTATCTTGTGCTGCTATAACAGAATGCCACAGAATGGGTAATTTATAATGAACAGAAATGTATTTCTCACAGTCCTGGAAACTGGGAAGTCCAAGAATGAGGCATTGGTATCTGGTGAGGTCCTTGTTGCTGCATCATATCATGGTACAAGGCAGAAGGGCAAAGAGAGGGAGAGACAGAAAGAGGCACACACTCATCCTTTCCAGGGTCAAATTCATCCTTTTATAATAAACCCACTCCCACAATGCTGTGGTTTGAATGTGTCCCCCAAAGTTCACATGTGGGAAACTTAATTTCCAATGCAACAGTGTTGAGAGGCGGGGTCTTTAGGTCACCAGGGCTCTGCACTCATGAATGGATTAATGCTATTATTGAAGGAGTGGGTTAGTTATTGTGGGAGTAGGTTCCTGATAAAAGGCTGAGTTTGGCCCCCTTTCTCCTTTCTCTCACCCATGTGGTGACTTCCATCATGTGCAGGAAGGCCGTCACCAGATAATGGCACCCTGTTGTTGGACTTCCCAGCCTCCAGAACTGTGAGAAATAAATTTCTTTATAAATTACCATCTGTGGTAGACTTTTATAGCAGCACAAAACAAACAAAAATATGTAATAACGAACCCACTCCCATAATAATGACATTAATCCATAAGGGCAGAGCCCTGATGGCCTAGTCACCTCTCATTAGACCCCAACACTGTTGCACTAGGAATTACATTTCCAACATATGCTTTTTGGGGGACACATTTAAACCATAGAATCTGTGTTTAAACATTTATAGTTAGTTTCAGAGTTGGTGGGTGACTCAGGGAACTGGTAGGTTAACACAATATACACGATATACCCTGCCTGTTCTGTGCCCTCTGCCTTCCTCCCTATTGTCTAGCTCCCCTTGAGCATGATGACAGGCAAAATTTGTTCAAATAAAGCAATTGAAGAACTCTTCTTTTAACTTGGTCCCTGAATGTCTAAGTCCCTGAAACATGAAATGGAGACATGTCTTCAACTCAACAACATCACAGCCTCTATCCCTTGCACACCATGGGAAGCACTAACCATATTCATTAGGGATCTAGTTGCAGAGTATATATCAAAGGAGGAGGATAGAAGTAAGGGAAAACAATTATGTTTAACAAATGAACTAAAACAATTATGCAGTCACCCACTGAGTAGAGAGCTTTGAGCTCTGCTTCAAACGGGTTATGAAATAACTGAGAAACTGTATTGCAATTGAGCTAGACAGCTATTTCAGAGGACTCTTTCACAAGATAAGTCAACCAACATCACTGGTTAGAGAAATCTAAAAGGTGCTCTGTTATCAGATCTCCTGTGAGTCTACAATTAGCAATTTTTTGTAATTTTTAGAAGTTAAATAATATCCATACGAAGACATTAAAATGATGCCTCTGGTCATCTGGTGACAGTTATATTTGTTATAATTTTTGACTGTTCAGCATCTCCTGGCCATTCTTCCTATGTTGAAGAATCTCCCCTATTTTGCCTTGCCTCCCCAAAGTAGGAACCAGAAATGTTCTTTCCCATCCTTCCTTGGCAACTTTTGGAAACTCACCTCCTCATGATGGGCAAGACTTCTTATCATGTGGCTGGAAAGAAACATCTATGACATATTTATTCCATGACCCATGTATCATTTTGTAGGCTGCCAAACATTCAGCAGGCAAGTGAATGGTCCATTTATTTGCAAGCTTGGGCTGATGCTTCTTACCTCTAAAAGCTAAGAACTGTCAGGCCTGGCGCGGTGGCTCAAGCCTGTAATCCCAGCACTTTGGGAGGCCGAGACGGGCGGATCACGAGGTCAGCAGATCGAGACCATCCTGGCTAACCCAGTGAAACCCCGTCTCTACTAAAAAAAATACAAAAAAATAGCCGGGCGAGGTGGCGGGTACCTGTAGTCCCAGCTACTCGGGAGGCTGAGGCAGGAGAATGGCGTAAACCCGGGAGGCGCAGCTTGCAGTGAGCTGAGATCCGGCCACTGCACTCCAGCCTGGGCGACAGAGTGAGACTCCGTCTCAAAAAAAAAAAAAAAAAAAAAAAAAAAAGCTAAGAACTGTCATTGCTACCAAAGATTGGTACAGTTAAGCATGGGCATGTGTCCTAGGTCAATCAGACACATTCACATGAAGCTTCAATGGGGAAAGAAGAAACAGGTACCACATACACCTGTTTCTAAGGAGGATGGAGGCAGAGTGTTGGAGCCTCACAGCAAGCATGACCATGGTTCTTTCCAGGCCCACAACTGGGGTATTACTGCAGTTTCTCTGGAATGCCTTGTGGTGTCGTATGTCTAGCTCTGTTGGGGGCACAGCTATAAAACCTGACTTTGAACTCCTTGTGTTCTTTAAGGTGCCTGATACTCTTTAATAAAATTCTTTCCTGCTAGTTAGAATGCTGAGTAATACACAATGCTTTTTAGAAGCTAAATAAGAGAATATGTGACTATTTTAGAAAGCTGTTAAAAGTTCATGCCAGTTGGGCGGGCACGGTGGCTCATGCCTGTAATCCCGACATTTTGGGAAGCCAAGGTGGGCAGATCACCTGAGGTCAGGAGTTCAAGACCAGCCTGGCCAACATGGTGAAGCCCCATCTCTACTAAAAATACAAAAAATTAACCAGGCGTGGTGGCATTTGTATGTAATCCCAGCTTCTTAGGAGGCTGAGGCAGGAGAATCACTCAAACCCAGGAGGCAGAGGTTGTAGTGAGCCAAGATTGTGCCACTGCACTCCAGCCTGGGTGACAGAGGGAGACTCAGTCTCAAAAAAAAAAAAAAAAGATTGTACCAGTTGATGGTGGCAATAGCAGTACTCAGCTTTTAGAGATAAGAAGCATTGGCCCTAGCTTGCAAATAAACAGACCACTCACTAGCTTGCTGAATGTTTGGCAACATACAAAGTAATACATAGGTCACAGAATAAATGTCATTGACTTTTCTTTCTAGCCACATGATAGGAAGTCTTGCCCAGGATGAAGGGGTGGGTTTCTAAAAGTTGCCAACACCACTCTTAGTGCAGGAACTCACTGAAATAATCCCTGTGTCCTGTACTGTAACATTAGACATTGGTCCATGGGGAGGGCAGACACTCAATTGGTGATCAGCCACTGAAGGCTGCAAAAGACTTCAATTGAGTATAAATATGATCCAGGAGAGAGAGTGCATGGAAGTGACAGACGTGTGCTATGATTTGAGCCCTTCAGCTAACCAGCTCAGAAAATATACCCTCCTTCCATCTGCAAGGAGCATATTACAGAGTGAAATGATTGTAGGATTCCCCAGACAAATCCTTTACTATAATGTCTTTCTACAAATATTAGACAATGAACAAACACATAGAGCGAGTCACCTGCAACTTGTCAAAACAGTTTATAATATTTTGCCAGATATTGCTAATTCCAGTTTGTGGGCAAGTATTGATTTTTTTAGGTAGATATACCTTTGGCACCCTAATAAGTTCACCTAAAGTTAATTTTGAGATTCTGTGCCAGATAGGCACTCTTGGGTCAAACAAAGTCTACCAATCTCAGGAGATCAGAGCCCAGTATAGGAAGACCTAGTGAAGCTGAGAAGGAGGTCTCCACGTTGGCTGCCACCCTGGCTGGCACTCAGGCACCTGGAGAGTTGTCTCAAGCCATGGGTTCTCTTGGGGTCACTCTCAGCAGCAGGCACCTGCCTGGCTCTCACGCTCAGTCATTGCTGTGATTCGGCTCCATTGTCCCTTCTTCCTCCACTCCTGCACTGTGAATTACCTTCCCTCCTGTCTTCAGAATTCCCTCTAGTTTACGGCTTCTGCTTACTCATAAACACTTCTGCCTTATGGCTTCAGTTGAGTGCCTTTTATTTGTGTATTTCAGCTTCTGCTCCTACTCCTGACTGCTAATATCGATGACAGCAGTTATCTTCAAATTCCTCATAAGGGGCTCCAATGACTTCATTTAGCCACTCTGCACAGCAGACCCCATTAGTCAGAGCTCTCCAGCTGTCCTCCAGAATACAGACTTGAGCCCAGATAATATGGTAGATGAAGTGGTGTGCCTTGCTTCACCCAGGCAGTTCCCCTTTTGTGTTCCATACTGCACTACACCTCACAAATGGGTGCTTGTGCTGTACTGGTCAGCTCCTTCTCATATATTAGAGCACAGAAAAGAGATAGATAGCTAGATTGTGAACATTCTGAACTTGCAAGTAACAAGTTGTGCAGAGACTATCTGGGCAGATTGTATTTTCCAAAGATAACCTCACCAATATATCCCATCCTGCATTTTCTCCTTAGAGTTGGAAGTTGACACTGTTGGTGCATGGTCCTTCCTGTTGAATCTAAGCAGGCCTGTGACTACCGTGGAAGGGAAGCTTCCTGACTTCCAAGGCTGACTCATAACAAGTGGTAAGGCTTCCACCTATCTTCTTGGGGTCCTTGCTCTTGGAATCCAGCCATGATGCTTGTGGAGGTGTTTCTGCTCAGTCCTCGCTAATGTCCTGGTTGACAGCCAGCATGAACCACCAGACACACGAGCATTCAGATGACTCCATCCCTCAGCCCCCAAGCTGCCCCAGCTAATGGTCAGTGGAGCAGAGACAAACCATCTCCACCAAGTTAAGCACAAATTTGCAAATTTATAAGAAAAACAAAAACAAAACAAAACCAACTCCATCTTAATAATTTAGGTTCGGGGCACTTTGTTACCCAGCACTGGATAACTAAAAGTATCTCTTACCATCTCCCCAGTGATCTTATCCCATCCACAGATCCCCCTCTTTCCTGTATGCTCACCATCATCATCTCCACTGGCTCCTTAACCTCAGCCTTTAAATGTACTTTAGCAGCTTCCAGCCTAAAGGAAGAAAAAAAAATCTCTTTATCAAGTCAGATCCCTTCTTTCACTCTTACCCACTAGCTCTGTTCTTTCACATTCAAATTTACTATAATGGTTATCTACTCAATGCAGCTACCTTTAAACTCCTCTGAGCTACTCTATTTACAGCAAGCAAGCATTTTCCCTCTGCCCAGTGAGCTTTTAGTTGCAAAACCAATGGACAACACTCAATATTTATTTTCCTCCTTGTCTAACACCACATATCTCACTGTGGGATGTCATCTGCTCATTTGCTCCACTACTACCAAAATGCCTTCAAGTCTTTATGCACTGATGTGCAACTCTTATGTACTAATGACTGAGGGCTGGAAAACAGCTGGGAGGAAAGACAGAAATGTAAACCAAAGAAAATGACTGAGGCAAGTCTCAATCAACTTAGAGGTTTATTTTGCCAAAGTTCAGGATGTGCCTGGTGAAAAGGAACACAAATCACAGGAACATCTGTGATTCGTGTTTGTTCCAAACAGGGTTTGAGGACTTCGATATTTAAAGGGGAAAGAGTGGGCAGCAGAGGAAACAAAAAGAATAAAAGGGGGGAAGGGTAAACAAAAGGTGGCATGTGGTTTCTTTTGAAGCTCTACAGATCCCCATATTTCCTGTATCTTCACCATCATCCTCTCCACTGGCTCCTTAATTTCAACCTTTAAATGTACTTTAGCAGCTTCCAGCCTAAAGGAAGAAAAAAAAGATCTCTTTTTTTTCTTGTTCTTTTTGAGGCTTTGATTAGCACTCATCAAATCCACATTTTATATGTTAAAGGAGTGAGTTGAGGACCACGGTCAACCATGCACTTGTCTCATGTTCAGTGAGTTTGCATTTTTATATAAGATAAAGTAAACAGATACCAGGGGAAGCAGTCATGAGACATGCATTTGTCTCAGGTGAGTGGAGGGGGGATTCCTAGTCCTGCCTGTCCTGCACCTGTGAAGATAAGCTCTTAATTTACATTGTCAGGGTAAAATTCACAAGAGTTTCAGAATAAAGATCTTGGGGCCCCCAAAGAATTTCCTCATGAGCAAATTGTGAGAGAGGCCACCTGGGGAGGTATGTGGCCTTCTATCTTTGCATCTATCTACTTAGGAACAAAATGAAGGCAGTTTTTGTGTGACTCAGTTCCAAAGCTAAACTTTTCTCTTTGGGCATAGTTTGGGGTCCTGAATTTTTTATTTTTCTTCCATGTAAACAAGTTAGGATTTATTGAAAGACTTCCAAGTGCCAGGTGCCTGTCTAAGCACTGTCAAGCAATAAAATTTCAACAAATTCAGTTTAATTATCTAATTGGCTTTTATTAGCAATTCATGAATCGGGCAGCATCACATTTATTAAATAAAAAGGTGCTCTAATGAGCTGAGCAGAGGAAGTTGGCTTTACAGAGAGCAAATGACAGAAGAAAGCAAAAACAAGGAACAAAAAACAGATTGTTCATTTTAAAATTATTTTCCTTGTAGGGTTAAGGCAGATGGGAATTCATTATCACACTGCTTCAGGCTGACCAGGCCCCTTTGGATTGATTGCTGTGAATCTTGTTTAGTAAAATGTCCCATGTCTAAGTTCAGTTTCATTACATGGCACCCAGCATGAGTGACTCCATTCTGGTTTGGTTTGGTCTGGTCTGCTGGAGATTAGTGCGTGAGCTCAGTCAAAAACTATAGACTCTTATAAATTTCATTTCACAGCACTTTTGCCTAAGTTGATAGTAAAGAAGGAAAAGTGTAGTAGAAATGTGGTAGCTGGCCCTGAACTGGCTCCCAAAGATCCTCACTCCTGGAATCCATGCACTGTCCCTTTTCACAGTGAATAGAGCCAACCCGTGTGACTAATAGGATACTGCAGAAGTGGTGGTGCGTGGCTTCTAAGAATAAGTAATAAAATGCATTGCAGCTGCTGCCTTGGCTTCTGGGGAAGCCAGCTGCTGCATAGTTAGATCACTCTGCAGCAAGGTCCCCAGCGAGGAACTGAGGCCTCCACAGCAGCTGGCACCAGTATGACAGTCACAGGAAAAAGCCACCCTGGAAGTGGATCCCGTCACCCCAAACAAGTCTTCAGATGGCTGCCAACTCAGCCAACATCCAACTCAGCCTCACGAGAACTCCCAGACATGGTGAGAAATAATAATGTGTATTGTTTTAGGCTACTGCATTGCGGGTATTGATTATGCAACAGTAAACAATTACTACAAGAAGTCGGGTTCTACCGTCAGAGGAGCCGGTGTTTGATTTTCACTTGATCACACGGCCACATGTTAACTTCCCCAAGCCTGAGTTTCCTCCTGCAAAAATGACAGCACCCACTTCCTGCTGTCATTTCGGGGGTTACATTAGATAATCCATGTAGAATGCTAAGCATGATGCCTGACATACAGTAAGCTTGCTGCAAATGTTAGCTCCCATTACGATTATTACTCCAGCTCTACCTATTCAAATTTTTGTGCGGTTATCAAGACGTGATTCTTATAACAGCATTTGAACATAAAAGAAGTGATAGTAATGAAGGGACCCACTTGGATCCACCCCAAGACGGCATAAAGATTACTTTAAATTGAAGACATTTGAAATACAGCAGAGGCAGAAAGAAGACTTTCTGGAGCTTCCCTTATCTGAATAAAGGCAGAGACTTCTGAGAATAAATGCCCTGTCCTGGGAAGTTTCCAGCCAGGAAGGAGGCTGACCATTAGAGAAGGTGCATAAACAAACCTTATCAAAAACCATCTACCTTCCATTTGTCCTCCTAGAACAAATCTTCTATCTTTACTCCATCCTCACCCTCACCCTTTCCCTTCCCTGGTTAAGCTGGCATGTAAGCCCGTACCCCCAGCTGTTCAGTGAGTTCATCAGTACTGAGTACTCCCACAGACAAGGCAATCAACTTCATCTTTTCTTTTGTTAATATATCAATTGTCAGTTAATTTGCAGACCCCTGGTATCTGGACCTAAGTTAATAGAGGAAAAGGTTTTCTCCCAACAGTAATATAGCATCTCCAAGGAATGCCATAGGTATCAAAATAAAATAGAAATAATAAAGGAGTACCATTATTAACTTGGATTTAGAGAAACTTAACCCTAGAATCCATTTTGTCCAGTTCCCTGTGTGATGTAGAAACGGAATTCTGCAACTTCTGTCAAGGGCTGAGCAGTACTTTTAAGCCACTCTGAGATAAGAAATGTCATATACATGCTAGAACCAGTGAAAACTGGCTGCTGTTAACAAGGAGATCTTTCAGAAAAACTCTTCTGAGCCAGCCTATGCCTGCCGCCTACTCTCTTGTCTTCAATAGCTGATTAGCCCTTCTAGCTCCCAATTCTGTCTTTCTCTCGGATTTAAGATTTCTGGATGCCCCTAATTACCCTTTGCAAACAATATATTTCACATTACCATCTTGCGGTGCAACACCGGGTAAAACTGTTCAAATCAAGAGAACTCTCATTCCCACCCCAAGTTTCGGGAGATTCGTTCTTTTCCTGCTACATTATTCCCGTAGAGAGTCCTGAGATGCCCCTGCATGGCCTGTGCTGGTTCCTGACATCTGCTCCTGCCATCAACCCGCTCCTTCTAACTGGGAGGTAGTGAGAATGCAGGTAGAGGTGGCTTCTCTTACTGTGGCCACATAGCCTTCTAGGGGAGTCTGTAGACCTCCAGCCCAGAGTGCCAGGGAGATCTAACTGACCTTGAGATGGGCAGGCCCATAGTGCCACCCAAGAAGGGCCCAGTTGGCAGTGCAGTCATGCCTCTCCCCACAGGTACCCTTGCCCAGGACTGGACGATGTCCCTAGGCACCTCAGGCAAGCTAACTGGGCTACAATTTGGTCAGCATTGTAGAGGTGTTGAAAATCCCAGTGGCACACCTCATACAGGAAAACACACCCAGTGCTTAATAGAACCCACCTTCTTCTTTTTTTTCCATTTTTTAGAAAATTGTGGAAAATATACATAATATAAAATTTGCCACTTGTTATTATGTACGGAACTGGTGGGTTATTGGTCTCACTGACTTCAAGAATGAAGTCGCGGACCCTCGTGGTGAGTGTTACAGCTCTTAAAAGATGGTGGGTCCGGAGTTTGTTCTTTCTGATGTTCGGATGTATCTGGAGTTTATTCCTTCTGGTGGGTTCACGGTCTTGCTGACTTCAGGAGTGAAGTCTCAGACCTTCGCAATGAATGTTACAGCTCTTAAAGGTGGTGCACCTGGAATTGTTCATTCCTCCCGGTGGGTTCATGGCCTCGCTGACTTCAGGAGTGAAGCTGCAGACCTTCATGGTGAGTGTTATAGCTCATAAAGGCAGCATGGACCTAAAGAGTGAGCAGCAGCAAGATTTATTGTGAAGAGCAAAAGAACAAAACTTCCACAGCGTGGAAGGGGACCTGAGCAGGTTGCAGGTGCTGGCTCTGGTGGCCTGCTTTTATTCTTTTCCTTTATTTGGCTCCACCTACATCCTGCTGATTGGTCTATCTTACAGAGAGCTGATTGGTCCATTTTACAGAGTGCTAATTGGTCCGTTTTACAGAATGCTGATTGGTCTGTTTTGACAGAGTGCTGATTGGTGCATTTACAATCCTTTGCTAGACAGAAAAGTTCTCCAAGGCCCCACCCAACCCAAAAGCCCAGACAGCTTCACCTGGCAATCCCCCCCCTCTAAACAGGACACCCTAACTGCGGTTGGGAATTTGACTGATGACTGCTCTGGCTAAGAGCTATCACTGCTGGATAGGGGTGAAGAAGGGGCCCCGCAGTTGTAGTGTCCTCCAGAGGGGAACTCTTTAGGCCAGTGGAAGGGTTAGCAGGTTGGTCCAGGGGTCCTCAGTAGAAGTTGTTAGTTGAACTCATTTGGGGTTCCATTTGTAAAACCATCTGTAGCTTGATGGCCTCGATTCTAGAGGAAACAAATTTGACAAGAAGGTTAAAAATACAGGGCCTAAAGGTGAGTAACAGCAAGATAGCTGCTATGGGACCTAGAAAAGGGAGACGCCATGTTGCCCAACTCCAGAGGTTGGTATAAGAGTTTGAAAGGCGTTGTCTGATTTCAGAAGCCTTTTCCTGTAAATGCTGGGCGGCATCTCATACTATCCCTGACTGGTTAGTGTAAAAACAACACTCTTCCCCTAAGAAGGTGCAGAGTCCTCCTTTCTCAGCAGTGAGGAGGTCTAGGCCTTGGCGGTTTTGGAGACTCACTGCTGCCAAAGAGTTTATTTGGGACTGTAGGGTAAGGATAGATTTTGTTATTTCTTGCAAACTGTCTGAAAAATCCTTTGACAATGTGTGGTAGTAGGATAACGAAGTAGATAAACTGGCTATTCTGGTTCTTATAGCAGTAGCCATTCCTAACCCTATAAGTAGGGGTATTAGTTGTATGGCTCTGCACTGACGGACTTGAACTTTGAGGGGTACTGATAGGGTCTGATTTCCTGGGGCCATGTTAATGTTGGGACTTAGAAAGACTAAGGTGCAGGTGCCTGTCCAGTTAGTGGGGAGGCAGCTATAGGTTGATGTTCCACGTAAGAATATACCTTGGCTGGGTAGACAGAACTGGTTGTGTATGTTAAAAAGGTGTGTGAATTTGTTGTTTTTGTTTTCCCATACTCCTAGAGTACTTGCCAAGGTAGCTCCAGTGAGTGGCTGGAAAGGGGTGTTGGGAGCAAACTGAGTGGCTCCTTGTATTCTATTTTCCCATTGGAGAAAAAAACGTTTTGTGTCTACTAGGAACCATTTGAGAGAGTGATTGAAAGAGGGGATGAGAAGGCATTCACTAGTGGTGGGGACGCTGCTGCAGGGGGTGCAGGGGTGAATGGTCATGCAGGGAGTATGTTTGCTATTACAAAACCTGGACTGTTTGTTAAGCTGGGAGGAGGTGATGATTTTGGGGGCCCTGAGAAGCATACAAGCCATCTGAATGGAGCTGTTTGGGTGACTCAGAAGTTACTATGATTAATTGGGGCTTAACGTTGTAGGGTGTAATTACACTGATGGGCTAGTAGGTAATAGTAATAGGTAGTAGTAAAAGCTGGATTGCAGCTTTTACGTCCTGTTAGGGTATTCTTGGTCCTATTGAAGATGGGAAAGTCGGCTAATGATTGCATATTTGGAAGTCAGAAAGGGTCTTTTCCTTCATAATGAGGGTGGTAGGTTAAGTCGGTAAAGACCCAGTTTTTTTGCAGGAATGGGAGTGGCAACGTAAGCAGAGGTTGATAGAGAGATACAAAGCCAACAGTCATTTGTCAGGGAAGGATTGGACTGGTTTAACAGAGACTGGGTTAAGTTGAGAGTCTTGTAGAGGCAATTAGAAGCTAGTGGAAGGGGAGGGGTGATTGTATGAGGTATCCAAGGAAGCAGGAGGGATAGATAGGTAAAGAGTAAATAGGAAGGTAAAGAGTAAATAGGAAGGTAAAGAGGGCGCTTTGGAAGACGAGATCATTTTATCCAGGCTGAGTTAAAGGTAGGAATAAATTGCTGTCAGAAGGAAGGAAGATAGAAACAAGGTTAATGTGCTTAGGATTTTCATCCTGGTAGGAGCTACAGTATATAGTCCTATCACAAACAGTATGGTTAGTATGCTGCTTAATAATATGATGAAATAGTAAAAGGATTCCATTAAAAGGGCAAGGAGGGGTGTTAAAGATACAGATTATGCAGGTTTTCACTTACCCTCTTTAAGGAGGAAGGGGTTTTTCCTCAGGATCAGTGGTAGGAACCTTTTTAGTCTGGGATGTTTCCTTCCGAAATAGGAGATGCAACGGTTTGCATGTGTATCGAGGCTGGCCTGGCTGATCTTGGGACTCCTGAGCTGACAGTCCTGCAGGTTCCTCAGGGGATGTCCAATGTTTAACTCGGGTGTGGTGAATCCAAGATTCCACTCCTGCCACCTTAACTGCAGTTGCGGTAGAGAGGATTACTGAGTATGGTCCTTCCCACAAAGAGTCCATGGATGGGGAGGTAGAGGGGAGAGATTTGACCAACACTAGGTCTCCTGGTTGAAACAACCCTGTTCCCTTTTCTCTGTGACGTCCTTCAGGTAGGTTTTTAAGGTTTTGTTGATATTTTGCCAAAGAAGTTATATCATTGACCAAGTTGGCCGTTTCCTGATCAAGTAGGAGGTCATTTGTGAGAAAAGGTTGTCTATACAGCATTTCATATGGACTGAGCCCCATTTTGTGAGGAGAATTTTGGATTCTCAACAAGGCCATGGGCAAAAGAGTAGGCCATGGGAGATTTCTTGTGTTAGTTTCCTTAAGTGCCTTTTGAGTGTTTCATTTGCCTTCTCCACCTTTCCTGAGGATTGTGGCCTCCAGGCACAGTGAAGGTGATATTGTATCCTTAGCGCCCTGGAAATTCCTTGAGTTATACTGGCTTTAAAAGCTGGACCATTGTCACTCTGTAAGCTTTGGGGAGACCCAAATCTAAGAATTATTTCATGAATTAGGACT
Organism: Macaca nemestrina; assembly: GCF_043159975.1. Classification (NCBI taxonomy): domain Eukaryota; kingdom Metazoa; phylum Chordata; class Mammalia; order Primates; family Cercopithecidae; genus Macaca; species Macaca nemestrina. Next base: position 18,573,102 of record NC_092125.1, on the reverse strand, counting down.
TTAATCATTTCCTGAGCCTTCTGTGTCTTGCAGGGGAAAGCTTCTATCCAATTTGTAAAGGTATCGACACAGACCAATAAGTATTGAAATCCCTTTGACTTAGGCATATGAGTGAAGTCTAACTGCCAGTCCTCTCCAGGATACTGACCTATTCTTTTTTCCTCCAAAGGAGCCTTACGATGAACCAAGGGATTATTCCTTTGGCACACCTCACAGGCTTTGACTACCTGTGAGATGGTCTGGAGGAGATTTGGCTGTAAATAGGGATGTGGCCTTGAGTGTTTTTAATACCCATATGAAAAGTTTTCTGGAGGCTTTTAAGTATTTTCCACTGGCTGGTTTCATATATAAGCACCTTTCCTTCTTCTGTCATTAACTACCCTGAGGGGAGAAAACTATGCCCCTGTGAAAGTCCCCATTCTGTTTCAGTGGGGGAATACTGGGGCTTAATCTCTTGGAAGGGGTTGTTCCACACCAAGGGTCCTTCAGTAGGTATTTCTAATGGGAGATTCTGCCTGGCAGCAATTTTGGCCTCAGCATCTGCCTGACAGTTTCCTTCTGCCTTTTCTCCTTCACCTTTCTGATGGCGTTGGCAGTGTAAGACTGCCACCTCCTTGGATTTTTGCACTGCATGCAATAACTCCATAATTTCCTTGTGGTGTTTAATGGGGGCTCCCCCAGAGGTTAGGAACTCCCTTTCTTTCCATATTGCAGCATGGACATGTAGGATTAGATAAGCATACTTGCTATCTGTATACACATTTATCCTTTTTCCCTTTCCCGGTTCTAAGGCTCAGGTAAGTGCCACTGGTTCTGCTAACTGGGCTCTAGTCCCTGGGGGAAAGGCTTACTTTCAAGTATGGTTACATCACTAACTATGGCATAACCTGCCCTTTGTATCCCATTCTCTACAAATGAACTTCCATCAGTATAGAGGTTAAGGTCAGGATTAGCTAAGGGGACTTCTAAGAGATCAACTCGGGTGGTATAAGTCTGGACTATAATTTGTTGGCAGTCATGCTTGATTGGTTCCCCATTCTCTGGGAGAAAAATGGCAGGGTTGAGGGCCACGCACATATGTATTTGAAGCACTAGTCCTCAAGGAGTAGTGCCTGGTATCTAAGTGGGCAGTTGTCTGATAGCCATAAACTTCCTTTGGCATTTAGTACGCCACTTACATCATGAGTAGTCCAGACAGTGAGATCCTTTCCTTGTATTGTTTTGATAGCCTCTGACACTAAGACGGCCACCACCGAAACTACCCGTAAACAGTGAGGCCAGGCTTTTGCTACTACATCAATTTCCTTACTTAGGTATGCCACTGGTTGTGGGGTTGTCCTACGAGTCTGAGTAAGGAATCCAAGAGCTATCCCTGCTCTCTCTGTGACATATAAAGACAAGTTTTGTCCTGTGGGAAGGCTTAAAGCTGGAGCTTGTACTAGGGCCTTCTTTAAGGTTCTGAAGGCTGTTTCTGCAGCACCTGGTTCCCATTCTACTAGTTGAGTATGTGCCCTCTGGGTCTCCTCAATTAGAGTATAGAGGGGCCAAGCTATCTCGCTGTATCCGGGGATCCATAGTTGGCAAAAGCCGGTGATTCCAAGGAACGCCTCAACTGTTTTAATGTCAGGGTGAGGATAAGCCAGTATAGGCTGTATTCCTTCCTTGCTGAGGGCCCTGGTCCCTCTGACTAACATTAGGCCTAGATATTTAACCTGCTGTAGGCAAAGCTGGGCCTTCGACCTAGACACCTTGTACCCTTGATTGGCTAGAAAGTTCAAGAGATCTAGAGTAGCCTGCTGGCATGAGGCTTCCGAACTGGTAGCCAAAAGTAAATCATCCACATACTGAAGGACCAGAGTGCCTGTACTTGAGAAGTGGCCTAGATCTTGAGTCAGTGCCTGACCAAACAGGTGAGGGCTATCCCTAAACCCTTGGGGCAAGACCGTCCATGTAAGTTAGGATGTGTGGTCTGTGGGATCCTCAAAGGCAAAGAGAAACTGGGAGTCAGAGTGCAGGGGAATACAGAAGAAGGCATCCTTGAGGTCCAGAACAGTGAACCATTCTCCTTCCTCTGGTATTTGAGAGAGCAGGGTATAGGGGTTGGGTACAACTGGATATAGAGGAATTACTGCCTCATTGATGAGTCTAAGATCTTGCACTAGTCTCTACTTACCATTCAGTTTTTGTACTCCTAGTATTGCAGGGACTGCTGCATTTCCTTACTAAGCCTTGAGCTTTTAAATGTTTAACAATATCCTGTAATCCTTTATGAGCTTCAGGCCTTAAGGGATATTGCCTTTGATAAGGATAAGTGGTGGGGTCTTTTAACCTGATTTGGACTGGGTGGGCATTTTTTGCCCTTCCAAATTGTCCTTCTGATGCCCAGACCTCAGAGTTGATTCCCTCCTCAAGTAGGGGACAAAAAATGGGTAACTTGTTCTCCGTATTCATGTAGACAATTTTCCAGCTTTGGCTAATATATCCCTCCTTAATAAGGGTGTGGGACTTTCAGGTATAACAAGAAAGGCATGTGAAAAGAGCAAAGTCTTCCAATTACAACTGAGGAGGTGGGAAAAATATCTGGTTACAGGCTGTTCCGGGATTCCTCAGATGGTAACGGACCTTGAGGACAGTCGTCCAGGGCAGGAGATTAATACTGAGAAGGCTGCACCAGTGTCCAAGAGGAAGTCAATTTCCTGGCCCTCAATGGTTAAACGTACCTGGGGCTCAGTGAGGGTGATGGCATGAGCTGGCGTTTGTCCCAGGAACCCTCAATCTTATTGTTGGATCATCTGGTTGGGGGCTTCTGACCTAGAGAACCTTTGTCCTCTGGGGCTGTGCACCTTCCAGTGATTGCCTCGACATGGTGGACATGGACAAGGGGGCAGCTTGTTTCTCATTGGACAATCTTTTTTAAAGTGTCCTTATAAACCATACTGATAATAAGCCCTACTGGGTGATTGGCCTGCTCCATTTTCTGTGCTCTCTGAACCACTAAGGTTTGTTTGTCTGAGGGCCATGACTAAGGCTTCAGCCTTTCTCTGATCTCGATTTTCCTTTTGGGCTTGTTCCTCTCAGTCCCTATTATAGAACACTGAGGTTGCCAGGTTTAATAATGCCTCCAGATTTTGTTCAGGGCCCAGGGTTTGCTTTTGGAGCTTTCTCCTGATATCTGCAGCTGATTGGGTAATAAACTTATCTTTTAGAATCAATTGACCTTCGAGTGATTCAGGTGACAGGGGAGTATATTTTCTAAAGGCCTCCCATAGCCACTCGAGGAAGGCAGAAGGATTTTCTTCCTTTCCCTGAGTTATGGTGGACATCATTGAATAATTGATGGGCTTTTTCCTAATTCTCCTTAGTCCTTCTAGAACACAGGTCAACAGATGTTTATGACTCCAGTCCCCATGATCTGAGTCAAGGTCCCAGTGGGGATCCATAATGGGGATGGCTTGCTGACCCGTAAGGAATTTGTCCCTTTCTTTGGCTGTCATTCTATCATTTACTTGACTAAGATACCAGGTATCTCCAAACTCTCGGGCTGCAGCCAAAGCAGCATTTTTTTCATTAAAGGCTAGGGTTTGATCTAACAATAGCATGACATCTCTCCAAGTGTGATTGAAGGTTTGCCTTAGACCCTGTAGGACATCTATGTACCTATCAGGATCATCTGAAAACTTCTCCAGGTCTGTCTTGATCGACTTTAAATCAGAGAGGGAGAAGGGGACATGTACCTGGGTTGCACCAAATTCCCCTCCCCCTACAGCTTGAAGGGGACACAACTGATAGCTCGGGGGTCTTTGTGGTCCTTTGCAGATTTCTTTGCTTATTTCCTTCTGGGCAAGGGAGATTAGAGGAGGCTTATCATTAATAGGAAGGGGAGCTATAGGGAGGCTAGGATATGGAGGTAAGCTGAAGGTCCTCCTGTGGGATGTAAACTACAAGCTTTGCATAGTTGTGTATGCAAAATCGAAAAATTGTTTTCAATGAAAATAAAGCTTGGACATAAGGTATTTCATTCCATTTGCCTTCTCGCTTACAGAAAAGGTCAAGCTGCAGGATAGTATTGTAATTTGTACTTCCCTCAGATGGTGATTTTTCCCCATCAGAGAGGGAATATTGGGGCCAGGCTGTAGTGCAGAAAAAAATGAGCCACCTCTTTTTCAAGGTTTGTGGGTCAAATTGGTCCTAATGGCTTAGGATGCATTTCAAGGGTGAGCCTGTTGATGCCTGAGTGTTTCCCATCTGAAAGACAAAACCACCCACGGTTTTGATTTGTTTATCCCCTGCCCAAGAACCCGCAAAGGTCCCTGGACCCTGCTGATCAGAATAGTTGCGCTCACCACGCAGCAGCAGAAACACCTCTTGCCCAAGAACCCACAACAGTCCCTGGACCCTGCTGATTGGAATAGTTGCGCTCACCAACGCAGCAGCAGAAACACTAGTTTTCCTCCTAGACCACAAGGAGGACTGAGAAAAATTGGATTTAGTGGCCCTTACCGACGTATTCTTGAAAAACTGTTAGAGTCCTAACCATTCTCCTGTTAGTATTGGGACCTTACCTGTGTCCTATAAAGATGTTATGCCCCAAAAATGAAGTGGAAGGCCATACCCTGAGGGAGGGAAGGGATCTCCAGGGTTGGAAGAGTGACACCTTTTGTCCTCACTTATATGAACAGGAAGGATACAATTTCTGAGGCTCTCCATATCCTAGCTTCAGGAATAGCTGTTGTTAGGCCTGCTTGGCTGAGGAGGGATCCTAAAATTCCAGGTACTCCCTGCTATGACGGGGCTTTGGGCAAAAATTATGTCTTTCAGATTGGTGAGCCTGGGTGCCTAAAGAAGGGAATAAAGTCCTGGAGTTTATAGTAGAAATCATTCTAATAGGAGAAATTAGAAAAGTACCAGAGACAAGGAGTAGTTTTTAGAAGCGGGACTAGCCTCGGAGAAGAGAGGTGGGAGGAAGTTTGTCTGACAGGCATTAGGATCCAGGGGCAATGGTCAGGATAGATGGGCAAGTCTCACTTGGGTGACGTGCCTTTGAGAGTTCTGCTCATGGCCACAGGGTAAACCAATTTGTTGTCGTGACCCCGGAGCTGAATGGCTTTCCTCTCTGTTGACCCTCAGCTTAGCCTAGAAGTACAGGAAAAGTGGAAGCTGGTTCCAGGCAAACCAATGCTCCCAACTTTGAAGAGTCTGGGGTTGTTAGAGAGCCCCTTCCCAGAAAGCCTGACACCCATGTCTTTAGTCCTGCGGCCTTGCTAGTTGCTTTTAACTAGCCGACAGGTGCTCGGTATTTAGCCCCCAAATTCTAAGGAAAAATAGGACAGAATAGCAAGCGAAAGGGGTCTGATTGTACTCACCACTTGGCGATAGGCGATGGTCCCTTTGTGGTTGCCAAAATATGTCCCAAATTGGTGGGTTCTTGGTCTTGCTGACTTCAAGAACGAAGCTGCGGATGCTTGTGGTGAGTGTTACAGTTCTTAAAGACGATGTGTCTGGAGTTTGTTCCTTCTGATGTTCAGATGTGTCCAGCGTTTCTTCTTTCCAGTGGGTTTGTGGTCTCGCTGACTTCAAGAGTGAAGCTGCAGACCTTCACAGTGAGTGTTACATCTCATAAAGGTGGCATGGACCCAAAGAGTGAGGAACAGCAAGATTTATTGTGAAGGGCAAAAGAACAAAGCTTCCACAGCATGGAAGGGGACCCAAGCAGGTTGCCACTGCTGACTCCGGTGGTCTGCTTTTATTCCTTTATTTGGCCCCACCCACATCCTGCTGATTGGTCCATTTTACAGAGAGCTGATTGGTCAATTTTACAGAGTGCTGATTAGTCCGTTTTACAGAGTGCTGATTGGTCCGTTTTGACAGAGTGCTGATTGGTGCGTTTACAAACCTTTAGCTAGACACAGAGCACTGATTGGTGCATTTATAATCCTTTAACTAGACAGAAAAGTTCTCCAAGTCCCCACCCGACCCAGAAGCCCAGCCAGTTTCACCTCTCATTATGGTTTGAATATCCTTTCCAAAACTTATGTTGAAACTTGTCCTCAAAGTGGAGTATTGAGGTGAGCCCTTTAAGAAATGATTGGATCATGAGGCCTCTGCCCCGGATTAATCCATTCACAGATTAATGGATTAACATGTTATCGTACAATGCCCAGTGCCACCTGAGGATACCACAGAGAGTCCTCACCTGCAATAAGGCTGCCCTGACCCCTGACAACCATCATTCTACTTTCTGTCGCTATGCATTTGACTACTCTGGGTACTTTATATAAGTGGAATCACACAGTCTTTGTCTTTTTGTGACTGGCTTACTTCACTTAATATAACTTCCCTAAAGTTAATCTATGTTGTAGCATATGTCGGAATTTCCCTCCATTTTAAGGCTGGATAATCAATATGCCATTGCATGGATAGACTACATTTTGTTTTATCCATTTGTCCATCTGATACGGGAGTTAAGGGGAAATCACTTAGGCAGATAGTAAGGGTATAGAAGTCCTCGGTAAGGCTTTTCTTTTTAATGAAAAGCAGCCCAAATCATTTTCTAACAAAGAGCAGCCTTTAAAGTTGAGCTGCAGACATAGACAAGCAAGCTGGGGGCTTGCACGGGTGAAAGGCAGCAGGAATTAGGGACTAGACATGCTCAAGATGGCGGTTCCACCATCCCTTCTCTGCCAGCCACATGTATAGTAAGGAGCAAACAAGATGATAATTTATTTGCATAATAAGATTAGGGTGGGGCGACCAGCCTTCCTCAAGCTGTGACGTGCAATATGACGCACGGTATGATGCCACACCTGATTGAACCAGTCTGTGAGCCCTAGGTAAATAAGATACCGCCTCCTCAAGCTGGACTATAAAATCCCCTGCATTTGCCACCAGCTGTCTTTTCCGCTGGGAGATCCCTTTCTCTCTAGAGAGAGCTGTTTCTCTTTCTCTTCTATTAAACCTCTGTTCCTAAACTCCTCCCATGTGTCTGTGTCCCACATTTTCCTGGCGCGAGACGAGGAACCCCAGGGTATATGCCCCAGACATCGTAGCCGCGTCACATCAATGGACATTTGGGTTGCTTCCACCTGGCAATTGTGAATAGTGCTGCTTCGAACACTGGTGTACCCTCTCTTCTTTTGAAGGGAGTTTAGTGGCCCCCAGGTGTCACTTAAGCAAGTCCCTGACAAGCCCCAAAGCTGCTCGTCAGAGTAGCCCTTCCAGCTGCACAGGCTGATCTCATCTCATGACATTTCCAGGGTTGTTTTAGTGCCTCCCTGTCGACCACCTGGGTAGCCCACCCCTGAGTCTGGCTTTGGGGCCAAAGTTTCTGCTCTTTCTGACAAGAACCTTTCAATTCATGCACACACACCCCTTCCCTGGGACATGAGCCCGCGTTATTATAGAATGGCCAACAGAGCTCTTCTATGTCAGCTGCCACCAGCCCAGAATGAAACTCGCCTTGTGCAAGTCTCCTTGGGCCCCCGTGGGGATTCTCTCTCAGAGCCTCAATGCTCTTCTGTGGTTGAGGCCTTAATAATCACAGTCACTCTTTCACATTCTTATATTTTTTGCTAATTTTATGGGGGGAGAAAATACACTGCCATCATATGGGAAAAGGAAATGTGGCTTCTCCATTTCTCTTGTCTGTTCTTCCTCATAGACCCCCACCTTGTAGGGAAAGCAAAGGGTGGGGGAGTTTAAAGATCTCAGTCTCTTCTAGTTTAAAGAGAGGCCTGCAAACAACTGAAATGCAGCTCCTTCTCAAGGCCGAGTTAAGCCCTCTCATTTGTGTAAACCAGTCCTTCCAGGTAAAGGCACCCTTTTCCCATTTGCCCTCCCCATCTCTACCCCACAGTGGTGTGGGCTGGGTGGAGACCCCAGGGCAGGGGGGCAGAAGGGCCCTAGATCTGTGCTGCATCCTCTGGCACTGTAGGTCTTTGTTGGCTTGTGAGTTGTCATGGACATGTCTAGTGGGCTCCGCTGCTGAAGTCTGGATCCCGTTGTGAAGTCCCATTGTCCTGTGGCCTTATCACACTCCCATTCCTCTTACTCTTACTTTCAGTCTCCACCAGGAGTGGGGGCCTCCTATGTCCTCTGCACACCACAGGCAGCCGTGGGGAGCCAGGAGCTCTGCTGCAAGCTCAGCCAGCCAACTCTTCACCTCCACCTCCCAAAGCTTCCTGTACTCAAAGACACGAAGCTTCTTGGCTCAACTTGAGAGGTAGAAAGAAGATTCTCTGTATGTCAAAGAAACTCTATCCTAGAGTCTATCAGGCCTGACTCTTAAAAGGTTAAAAGAAAGAAACTTTGTCTAGCTGTAGATTTTAAAAAACCCAACTGTGAGACTCAAAGACGATCGATGACTATTTTGCTTTTGGTGGTACCTGCTGTCTTTCCTGAGACTGATGGTTTGACAGTAGGAATGGAAGCCCACATGGGAATGTAATTTCATGCCAAATTGAAAATGTATTGACTTCATTTTTATAAAAGATAATCTTCATTACCCACAGTCAATCTTAAAGAGAACAAGAGGGGTTTCTGCTCTCTTCCCTTTGGGGGACCCAATTCTGGTTCTGCAGATTTTCTCACTCACTCCCAGCAAACCTCACCTGACCACAGAGTGGACCCAGGCCCATTCATGGAAAAAGGAGGAGAGGGAGCTCAAGTTAAATGGAAATGTGTTATAGTCTCACTACCAAATAATGGGTGGACTCTTGCTTAACTTTTTAGTTTCTTTTTAAGAAATTAAAATGTAAATTGATGTTTCCGTCTTCAGAAACCAAAACTTGCCAGTATCCCACAAATGGCCGATTCCAAATATGGGAAACTTACTAACTCCCTCTTTCGACTCTCTGCTACGTGAACAATGTTTACATCTTTGACTCTGCATCCTGTGTCACAGATGAAGCGTGAGCCATGTCATGTGCTCCTGCTATTGACCTTTTTATTTTTATTTATTTATTTATTTTTGAGACAAGGTCTTGCTCTGTTGCCCAGGCTGGAGTGCAGTCCTGCAATCACAGCTCACTGCTACCTCTACCTCCTGGGCTCAAGTGATCCTCTCACCTCAACCCTTGAGTAGCTGGGACTACAGCCACTCAAAAAAAAAAGAAAAAAGAAAAGAAATAGCCCTGCTAATTTTTGTATTCTTCTTATTAATTGTTTTTGGTAGAGATGGGGTTTCACCATGTTGCCCAGGCTGGTCTCGAACTCCCGGGCTTGAGCAATCCACCCGCCTCAGCCTCCCAAAGTGCTGAGATGTGAGCCACCATGCGCAGCCTGACCTTTTTAAAACCTGGGAGGCACAGCAAGAACTCTGGAAACCAGAGTCCTTGAGTGAATGAATTCCTTCTAGAATACCTGAAACTATCCCCAGAGTCTTTTTTTTTTTTTTCTAAGATGGAGTCTCATTCTGTCACCCAGCTTGAAGTGCAGTGGCGCAATTTTGGCTCACTGCAACCTCCGCCTCCTGGGTTCAAGCAATTCTGCTGCCTCAGCCTCCCAAGTAGCTGGAACTACAGGCACACGCCACCACGCCCGGCTGCTTTTTTGTATTTTAGTAGAGACAGGGTTTCACCGTGTTGCCCAGGCTGGTTGCGAACTCCTGACCCCAGGTGACCTGCCTGCCTCGGCCTCCCAAAGTGCTGGGATTACAGGTGTGAGCCACCGGGCCCGGCCAAAGTCTTATTTATACCTGCTTTCCCTCAAGTGCCAATGTAGGTTCATGAATTGTAACAAATGTACCCTCAGGTTGGAGATGTTGACCGTGGGGGAGGTTGTGCATGGTGGGGAAGTGGGGAAGGGTATATGGGAAGTGTCTGTTTCTTCCACTCAATTTCGCTGTGAACCTAAAACTGCTCTAAAAAATAAATTCTAATTTTTAAAATGGGGAAAAAAATCCAAGATCTATCACATGTAAAATTGATAAAAGTATATTTCATTACCATAAATTTGTAACTGAAAATGTATAATATTTACTTAATTTTTAGTCAATGAATAGGAATCATAAGGTGATACAAAGAAACATGGAATGAGGAGTTATATTTGACAATTAGAGAGTCAGCATCCAAATTATATCTATGTTTTATGTTGTATTCATTTGTATTTTGTTCCTTGAGAAAATTTTGTTTGCAAAGGTAAATAATTACAAATAAAAACTGACTCATAATATTTTGCCTTGAAATCTCAGGGTATTCTTTAATTTAAATTGAAGAAAAGGTGACAGAAAATCTTTGCTTCAAAGTTGAATCACTAAGAACGTCTAATACATGCTTACATTCCTAAATGCAAACATAAACATTTTATAAGGAGGACACAAATTTATACCATGATGTATAATTTTACACCATAGTGTGCTGTTACATGGCTGGCTATCCTGTCCTGTGGATAGCATGAGGATCTCAGGGAGGAAGATGAGTTGAGACTTGCCCATTTGAGCAAAGCTAGTGTGCATTTAACACCTTTGTCTAAGGTCTTGCAGGTGAGTACAGATCAAGGCATTATTGACCCGGCAGCAAGGAGAGCCAAAAGCCATCCCATGCTCTGCCCCCAAGTCATGAACCCAACACAGAGCTGCATCTGCCCAGAAGAAGGAGTTTCGTTTCCTAATTCACATGCAGGTGACTTATAAAGACAATAAGGCACTACATAGTCAGCAGTGAGAGGAATAGTGGTGTATTCATGCATTTCAGTTGTATATGCATGAATATGCACAGGCATGAATATCTTAAAAGAGCAGTTAAGAGTTTCAATTTTTCTAACTAATTACTTATTTGGAAGATCAACCATGTGCACAATAAAGATGAGAAACATTTTATTCAATAGTCTGCGCAGAGATAAATTAATCATGGCTACATACGTTAATGTGGTGGCATTCTTTAAAGTGTCAAAATTCAGTATATATAATACACCTAAGAGTATTGTATTGCATCATTTTAGTAGAAAGAAAATGAATAAATATTTTAAAGGCATTTAAATGAAAACTAAATTGTAGTCTCAAAAACTATGAGAATAAAAATTAGGTCACATATCCATTAAATTGAAATTAAATGGCTTAAAAATTTTGTTCATTGTTGTTGTTTTTACTAGAGACAGGGTCTGTCTCACAGGCTGGAGTACAGGGTGCAGGATTGTGATTATGGCTCACTGTAATCTCGACCTCCTGGGCTCAAACAATCCTCCCATCTCAGCCTCCCAAGTATCTGGGTCTACAGGCACATGCCGCCATGCCTGGCTAAGTTTTTAAAAATTTTTGTAGAGACAAGTCTCAGTCTGTTGCCCAAGCTGGTCTCAAACTCATGAGCTGAAGCAATCCTCCTGCCTCAGCCTCCCAAAGTGTTCAGGTTACATGGGTGAGTGAACCCCCACTCCAAGCAAAATTATTTCAAAATTCTTACCCACTTCCCTAGATGTAGTTTGAAGGTCAAAGATCGCTGGGCTGTTGGTTAAGATATCCTTGCTGGTACTGCTGCCATTGCAACCACAGAAGTGTGCAAGGGGTATTATGGAATCATAAAAAAGAGATGCCTAAACCTGATTTAGGAGAAGATGCTGAAAAAAACACTAGGAAAGATTGTATTAACCCTGCCACTTACTTTCTGTATTCTGATGTTTTTATATCTGAGGCCTTGCTGACACTGGAGGGACTGCCCCTCCAGGAGTGTTTAATTCCTAGAGATATTAAATGACTTGCCACAGAGTGTGCCTTTCATATGAAAACCAACCAATCCAGAGCCCACACCCCACAACCTCCTTTCTTATTGGGCTCTCATACGTAGGGCCACTATTCTCCTATCCTAATTGCCTCATGGCCAGGTGCGAGACAACTACAGATGACCTCTGTGCCCCAGAGCCTGTTGAAATTATTCAAACTAGACCATCCTAGAGTTGCTTCCCTGTCTCACCCATTCCTTCCCACAAAACCACCACAAAAGCTCTCTCCCTGGGTCTCCTGACCAACCCTGGTGCTTCCCATGTGGCCCTTTGTGATGTGGTATGCTCCCTCCTCTTAGGAACTGTGAGTAATAAATGATCTTTTCAAGGATAATTATCTCCTGATCTGCTGGCCTCATTACACTTGAATAATAATAAAATCCACATGTTAAAACAAAGACTTCCTGAAGGAGGTAATGTATGAGATAAGGTCTGAAGAATGTGGAAGTATCATCTTTGTATAATGAGGCAGCAAATGGTGTTTTAGGTACAGAGAGCGGTGTGTGCTGGAGATAAAAGAAGGCAAAAGCCACCCAGGAATTCCAGCAGCTGACTGTGGCTGGATCACAGAACATGAGGAAGATGTGGGTTAAGGTGGAGTTGAAGAGGTTGGCAGGCACCAGATCTGGAAGGTCTTTATGTACCATGTTTAATAAACTGCAGAAACCATCGGCTACTGAGTTGTGCCTGACCACTATGTTTTCTCATCTTCCTTCTTCTGCAGACAGCCTGCTAATGTCTGTGGGAAATTTCTCCCACACTTTATGCTGTCTGGTTGGGGACATTTGATTGGTCCACCTGACCAAATTTGACCAATCAGAATCTTCCCTGGGACTGATATAGAAATGGTGGGAAAGATGCTGTCTTTCCTCAGAAGCCAGTGGCTTTGGTGGATGTGATTACAGAGTTGGCAGTGGCAGTCTTCCCTGACACTTGAAAAGATGCTGACTAAAGAAGAAAGCAGTCCAATGGAGACAAGTAGACATGAGACACAGACAGTGAGAAAAAAAAAAAAAAATTCCACTGATTTTATCTCCCGATTTCTTGATCCTGAAATTCTATTTTTTCTGCTCTTCTTTGAATACTATGAACTACCACAGAATCTTTTTCTATGTGAACATGAAAATTCCTTTTTTAAAGTTTTGCTTTGTATTTTTTTCCCTTTTGTTCAATCCGGTTTGCTTTGGATTGCTGCCACTTGCAACTAATGGGTCTTAAAAAAATCCTTCACTAAGGAAATTTAGAGATCTTGAGTAATTTTAAGTAGAAGAAGGATGTAAGGGGATATATATTTTAGAATGATCATTTTGGAGTTAATGTGGAGAATGAATTGGTGTGGAGAGAGAAGGGAAGGAGACATCTGGCCGGAGGTGGGAAGACAAATTGGAAAGTTTTTGTAGTAATTTTGGCAGAGTATGGTGAAGGCCCGAAACAGAAGGGAAAACCGGGCAGTTGGAAAAGATGAGATAGATACAGAGGCGGGATGATTAATGAGATTTTGGTAAAAACTGAAATTGTTAGGCTTCTAATACACTTATTTTAGGATTTAACATTATCATGTTTAGAAAATTGTCTCTAGTGGTGATGATACTATAATCTTTTCAGTGATTAAAGACTAAAATCTTAATCTGGCCTGGTTTGTAAATAATCAAATGGAGTTTAAGAGCAATAAGCAGGGCACAGTGGCTCACACCTGTAATCTCAGCATTTTGGGAGGCTGAAGCGGGAGGATCACTTGAGGTCAGGAGTTCGAAACCAGCCTGGCCAATGTGGTGAAATCCTGTCTCTACTAAAAATACAAAAGTTAGCCAGGTCTGGTGGTGTGCACCTGTAATCCCAGCTACTCAGAGGGGCTGAGGCAAGGGAATTGCCTGAACTCAGGAGGAGGAGGTTGCAGTGAGCCGAAATTGCACCACTGCACTTCAGCCTGGGTGACAGAGCAAGACTTCATCTCAAAAAAAAAACCAAAAAACAAAAAAAACAGGAACAATAAAAAGCAATTCAAGGGTTTGGAAGGGTAGGTGAATGGGAGTGATAGCATTCCTCTCACATTTTAAGAATATCCTTTGACTGCTGTGTGGAGAATGGCTAGAATGAAGGTGAAAGTACAAATGAGGAAACTAGTCATTCTTCAACATTTATGGAACACCTACTATGTGCCAGGTACCATACTAGACCCTAGAGACAGAATAGTTAATAAGAAGGATACAGGTTTTGGCTCCATGGAGCTTCCATTTTAGTGGGGCAGATAATAAGCAGACAAATAATCTATCTATCTATCTATCTATCTATCTATCTATCTATCTATCTATCTGTCTGTCTGTCTGTCTGTCTGTCTGTCTGTCTGTCTGTCTATCTACCTACCTACCTACCTATCATCTCTATCATCTATCTATCCAACCATCTACCAATATCTATCCATCTCTTTCATCTATCCATTTATATCTATCTATCTAACATGTCATCTATCTGCCTACTTACCTATCTCTATCATCTATTTATCTATCTCTACCATCTACCCATCTATGCATCTATTCATCTACCTATTTCTATCATCTGTGTATCCATCCATCTACCCATCTATCATCTATCTAGCTATTCATCTATCTATCTGTTCATCTCTCTGTCCATCAATCTATCTATCTTAGGAGTTGATAAATGTTAGGAAAAAAGGTAAAGCAGGGTATGGGGCATAGCAGGTGGAGGTTTATAGGAGCAGGTTGCTATTTTATTAGGGCTGTGTCAGGGAAGTTTCTCTTATTTGAGCAAAGACCTGGAGGAAATAAAAGTGTGAGCAGCAGTAATATCTGCAGAAGAGCATTCCAAACAAAGTGAACAGCAAACTGAACATGGGAGCGTGCCTGATGTGTTTGAAGAAAGGCACAGGGATCAATAGGGATGGAGCAAGAGGGGAAGTGGTAGGAGGCAGGGAAGAGAGGTAGTGGGGACCTGATCACGTAAGTCCTCAAAGGCCTTCGTTAGGATTGATCCTTACCTCTGTGACCAGTGAGAATCCATTGTATGGTTTTGAATAGAGAAGAGGCCTGCCTTGGCTTAGATTTGAAAAGAATCCCTCAGACTGCTTTGTGGAGTATAGACTCACAGGAGGATGAGCAAGGGTAAAGGCAAGGAGACAGTTCAGAGGCTATTTGCATTCATGTAGATTAGGTTTCACAGCCTCTGCACCATTGACATTTGGGGCCAGATAATTCCTTGTTGTGGAGGCTGCCCTGTGTGTCGTATGATGTTTGGCAGCACTCCTGCCCTCTAACCACTAGATGCCAGTAGTGACCCTTCCCCCAGTGGTGCCACCAAAGATGCCTCCAGATATTGCCAAAACTCATAGGGAGAAGAGTGGACAAAACCTTCCCCAGGTGAGAACCACTGATCTAGATGACCAATGATACTGGCATGGACCAAGGCAGTAGATGGGCAGGTGGGGAGAAGTGGTGAGATTCTGTATGTGCTTTGAAGGCAAAACACACAGAATTTTATGCGTGGATTCTGTGAACAAGATAAGGATTGGCAAGATTTTAAGATTTTTGGCCTGAAGCACTGGAACAATAAAGCTACTCTTTACCAGGATGGGAAAGACTATAGGAGGAGCAAGTCTGAGAGGAAATCAGGAGTCTGGTTTGGGATGTGTTGAATCGGAGATGCCTGTTAAATCCACATGGAGATGACAAGTAGGCAGTTGGATATACAAGACAAGAGTTCAGGAATGAGGTCCAGACTAGAGACAGAAATGTGATGGTCATTAAAATAGGGGTGTTACTTAAAGTCCTGAGGCTGGGAGAGCTTGTCGGTGCAGGGAGTAGAGATAGGGAAGGTGTGCTAGCCAGCATTTTAAGGTGGCCCTCTGATATCTGACCTATGTTATGTCCTTTGAAAGTAGACAGGACCTAGACTTGCTTCTAACTAGCAGAATACGGTGAGATAAGGGGTTGTCCCTACTACAAGTACACCATGTTACATAAGTCTGTTTTTTTGCTGACTGGAGTCAGAGGCTCTCCTGCTGACTTTGAAGAAGTAAAGGGCTTCTTGTCAACCACTGTGGAGAGGTCTTGTGGCAGGGAACTGCAGGAGGCCTCTAGAAGCAGAAGAAAGACTCCAACAGATAGCCAAAAAGAGGCTAGGGCCCTCAGACATATGGGTGCAAGAAAATGAATTCTGCCAAAAACCTAAATGAGTTTGGAAACAGATTCTTCCCCAGTCAAACCTGCAGATGAGAACATAGCCCAGTCAATGCCTTCATCTTTGCCTTGAGGGAGACTCTGAGTTAAGCAAAAACAGGTCTGAGTTCAGGAGCACATTGGTGCTAAAAATTTGAGGTCAGGATAAGCCAGCAAACACTGGCAGAAAACAAAGGAGTCACTAGCCAATCAGAAGCAACCACACCTGGCTAATTTTTGTATTTTTTAGTAGAGACGGGGTGTCACCATGTTGGCCAGGCTGGTCATGAACCCCCAACCTCAGGTGATCCACCCACCTCAGCCTTCCAAAGTGCTGGGATTACAGGCATGCACTGCCGTGTCCAGTCCTCTTGTTCTGTTTTGTAGGACGGTGGCTGCCCTGATCCATGAATCCCAAATAAAAGGAAATTAGATCTATCACTAATGATATCCGATGCATTGTTAGGCATATCAGTTTTACTAAAGAGTGTGTATGGAAGGAGAGGATCTGGAAAGGGACTCTCTTAAGATGATCTGTGCACACGATTGTATACAGAGTTTTCAGGTATCCCCAGGGGAATGGTAACCAAGTTGGGCAACCAGGTTATAAAGAAGTATTTTACAAGCTATACTGTGAATGATGGCAGTGCAGGAAACTCAGAAGTTGCTGACAGGAGTGATCCATTAGAAAGAAGGCATTGAGGCCACGTGCAGTGGCTCATGCCTGTAATCCCAGCACTTTGGGAGGCCGAGAAGGGTGGATCACTTGAGGCCAGGAGTTCAAGACCAGCCTGGTCAACATGGTGAAACCCCATCTCTACTAAAAATACAAAAATTAGTTGGGCATGGTGGCATATGCCTGTAATTTCAGCTACTCGGGAAGCTGAGGCAGGAGAATTGCTTGAAAGGGGACCTGGGAGGTGAAGGTTGCATGAGCAGAGATTGCGCCACCGCACTCCAGCCTGGGCTACAGAGTGAGACTCCATCTCAAAAAAAAAAAAAAAAAAAAAAAAAAAAAAAAGGAAAAGGAAAAAAAAGAAAGGAGGCATTGAGTTACCTCCCAGAGTGGAATCCTGGAAAGGGCTGGAGAGAATGAGTCCCAAGCCCCCGTGGAGGGACCTGGCTGCATGACAGCGGGGACACTTGCTCCCCTATGACAGTCTCTCACGGCTCTTCCCACTAACTCGGCTTTATCTTTAGTGAACTTTTAGTTTTTATTAGTTTATTGTGCGTCTGTTCAATTACAATGGAAATTCCATGATGAGAGGGACTTTTCTGTGCTGTTCATTACTGAATTACCAATGCTCAGCGTATTGCCTACCATAGAGCAGGTGTTTAATAAATGTGTGTGGAATAAATGATAAAAAATGAAAATACCTGGACACAGATGTACTATGGATTTGATCTGATGCTAAGAACATGTGAGAATTCCTGTGCAATTTGCTTCTGTTTCCCCAACAAAAGGTGACATAAGGGCACCTAAGAGGAAGGGGGCATTGTGGGGAAGAAGTAGGGGAGAAAGTTGAGGCAAGTCTTGAAGGCACGAGCTAGTCATTTTCATTAGAGGGAAAGCAAGCCCGCTGGAGAGACAAGGGAGTTCACGGTCACTGCTAAGTATCCTGCCGGGGCTCAGAAACTGGTGCCCTGACATATGGCACTTTGACACAATGAACTGGAGAAGCAGCCTCAAGATCTCTACCACCCCATCCTCTTCTCTGGCTCCAGTTCTTTGTCTTTCCCAAAGCACAGGATGAGGTTCTTCTCTGAAGTTCCTTATTTACCTGGAAACCAGACTTCCAAAGAGGACACAATTGGCCTCCACTCATTCCCTGAAATCTCATTTTCTATCACACGAAAGAAGACTGAGGAGTGCAACCACACCGGGATGGACTTTTCCACAAGACACTGTCTGCCTCTAGGGCTCATCTGAATTCCAAAGAGAATCATTTTCAGGTTAATTTCTGTCTTCTGGGTCCATTCATTTCCCCTGTAAATTATTTCACTCCTACACCCCCATCTCCCCTCTTCCCAATGAAGAGCATACTTAAGCATCAACCAGCTGGCTGTCTTTGGGGTTTTCATGTTTTGTATGATTCCAGTGCACATGTGTGCACATAATAAATTTCTGATGCTTTTCTCTGTTAACCTGTCTTTTGTCATAGGAGTGTCAGCCTTGACCCTTTATGATGGGGAGGAAAGGGATCACCCCTTTTCTGCCTCTACACCCATTTGAGGTTTGTGGCTGAATATTTTAAAGTGCAACCAGTTGGCTCAGTTCTGTGATTGATTTCTGGGGTGTTTGGCTTATGCAGCTGGCATTTGGTGGAGCCATTTATCAAGAAACAAAATGAAGGAGGATAAGTGGGCCTTTCAGGAAAGATAATGAATCAATTTCAAACATGCTGAGTTTGAGGCATCAGTGGGACACCAAAGTGAAGTAGTATTATACATGGGTCTAGTGGAGGGGGGAAAGCAGCACATGGTGAAAATGTGATGGGAGAATTGTGAGTATGTGGATCAGGGCTGAAACTCTAAGGGCACAGCTGAGATGACTATGGGAGAGGGTAGCATGGAAGAGAAAGGTTAGCAGAACCCCGAGGAGCACTAATGTGGAAGAGTCACATACATTTATCATGCTTGAAGGTCGTGTCTCTCTAAGCAGATTCTGAGCTCTTCAGGGTCAAAGGCTGAGTCTTGAGCTTCATTCATTCTTAGCCGCTGTCATAGTGCTGGCCACACAGAAGACAATTCTAAAATTCACTGATTTTATTTCTCTGCACTTTCATTTATGAGGATCCTATCACAGTTTATGATTTGAAATGCTGCTAAGGGATACTTTTTTAAAATCATAACTTTCATACAAATATAAAAAGGATACTTGTAAAGATTTGAACTCAGTACTTAACAAGAGAACTAGTAAAATGTTACCACCGCTTCAAGAGACAATCTAAAGACCAAATATACAGCCAAGGATGTGCAAATGAAATTCCTTAAGATATGCAAAACTGACTTTTTCCAAAGGAAATTGAGGCAAAAATGGTCAACTGTACTTTCACAGGATAAAATTCATTTGCATGTTTATAGGCAAATGTTACTATTTTTCCATTGCTATCAGTTATCCACCACAACTTACAGAGTTGTAAAATAGCTTAAAGTCAAGAAAGGCACAGGATATACCATAGAGTCACATCTGGGATGGCATGCTAGGCTGACTCTTTTTCCTTTGAAGACAACTGTAACCCTCTTGGTTCATTTCAAAATCACAATTTCCCCTAGAATGCTAAAAAGAAAAAGATATTATCCCTACCATTTCTATGAGCGGGGTCTATTACAAAACATAGATGAAAGTATATTTGGTTATTCCTATAACATTTACTAGTTGATTAGGGAGACGAGGCCGAATTGGGGACCCCCCCCCAACATAATCTCTTCTAATTGGCATGGGAAATGTTCAGGAATCAAACCAAACCACCTCAAACTCACTCTGGAATGAGGCAGAGTTATAAACAAAATATAGGAGATGTTGAAATAGCCCAGTTGGGTTCATTGAGCTTTCCAAGTCAGAGTGCAGGTCCTGAAGGTGGTGACTGTCTCCCTTGTCCCCTCCTGCTCCACCCCTACCCCCATGTCTGCCCTCCTCTAGCAATGCAGGACCGTCCGACTGTATCCTCAGCCTTCAGGTCAAGCACATGATCCATTTAAAAATGGAAACCCTCCTATCCTTCAGTAGTGAACAAGGGCGACTCTGGTTGCTGTTGGGAAATTCAGCTGCTTTAGTCCAACAGTTCAGGAGAGGATCAGCATAAGAACTTGGTGATGATTACTAGAGAAAATGCTCCTATGATTTCCTGAGCATAATATTTCCCTTGCAATTTTTGAGCGTTCTATAGCAAACCTGCCAAAAATGTGGAGCCTATAAATAGGGGAGAGTGGGAAGAAAAAAATGGGACCTGTCACAATGCCACTGAAAATAGGGAACTAAAAATTTTCCAGAGATGCAAAGTCAAAGGGGGATTAATATTTACGTAGAAATGAAGTAGCAGGTGCATGCTTCAGAAAGAAATGCCAAGAAAGGATGAAATTAGGGGATATGAAAGAGAGACTTAAAAAGATGGAAAAATGTGTCAGCTAAAGTCTCATTTTGAAGAAAGTTACAGATCAACAAAGGGGGAAAAAAACTCAGGTACAAAGACTCCATATTATGTCTCGCACTGATTAGGTAGGTGCTTTATATGCACTTCTAAATTTACTCTTCCTGCAAATACTATGAAATAAGTATCACTACCAGAGATAACATTCAAATATTTAATAGCAGACAAATATTTAACAGCACAGACATTAGCCAAGCAGAAGCTGGCTAGAGGAGCCCTGCTAAGCCAGGCACTAACCCTCTAGTGATTCCTTGGCTGGATCATGAGGCCAAGGTAGGGGTCAGGGCAGCAGCAGATTCTGTACAAAGGCCGTTCACCAACCTTGGAGGTGTTGCAATATTTACCAAGTAGCACAGCTAAATAGTGTGTGCCAGTTGAACATCAGCTCTGAGTGGAAACCCAGGGCCATGTCCTCTGGGCAGTTGTAGGCTTTCTCTCTTGCCTTTGACCTGTGTAGAGTACGATGCCAGCATTGAAGTCTTTCTCGTTGCTCCTGGCTGTGGTGGTCTGCACTACTCTCTGTGTCTCCAAGCGGAATCCCGCTCCATGGGGTCCCGATGGCTCCCTTCTGAATCTTCGGAGGAGAGCAGGCAGCAGGGACCCTCAATCGCCTTTGCCACTTAATCCCTTTAGCATCCTCAAGATAAGTCCACCGGTCTGTACCAATTTAGGTTCATTTTATTTCTGAACAATGTCAGAAGGGAATTACAGTGAAGAAAGAAAGAGTTCGAGTTGCAGCTTACCTAGACTTCCTGCAGAGCCTCAAAAGAGAAGGCAGGGTTGCAGATATCTTTGTTTCATCTATCCAGCATCCTCTCCTGTGTCTTGGTACTGGGCTGTGAAGGCAGGCTGCCTGGGTTTGCAACTTGCCACTTATTAATGGTGTGACCTTGGGATAAAGGCCTACCTTTCAGAGCCAGTATAGATTGGTTATTAGAATTGTTGGTTTTGTTAGGTGTTACAAAATGTCAGGGTTTTTTCTTTTTTCTTCTTCTTTTAATGTGTAAACTGAGGTATTAGGAGATAGGAAATGATGTGGTGTTTGGAATTTGCTTTAAAACATATTCCAACAAAAGGGCCAGACACATTGGCTCATGCCTGTAACCCCAGCAGTTTGGGAGACTGAGATGGGTGGATCACCTGAGGTCAGGAGTTCGAGACCAGCCTGGCCAACATGGTGAAACCCCATCTCTACTAAAACAATACAAAAATTAGCCAGGTGTGGTGGTGCATGCCTGTAATCCCAGCTACTCGGGAGGCTGAGGCAGGAGAATCGCTTGAACCTGGGAGGTGGAGGTTGCAGTGAGCAGAGATCATGCCATTGCACTCCAGCCTGGGCAACAAGAGTAAAACTCCCATCTAAAAAAAAATTATATATATATATCTCAACAAAAAAAGAAGGTCTTGATGCAGTGGGTGGGGAGGGGCAGAGGAGACAGGTTGATGACGGTTGAAGAGAGGTGCTAAGTACCTAGGGTGAGGTTCTTGCACTCTCTAAACTTCCGTGTGTTTGAAAATTTTCATAACAAGAGAAAACAAAAAATTAAACAGAAAATGAGGTTGTCATTTCCTCCAGTCAAACAAACATAACAGGACTTAGGATGCACTTTTCCTAATCGCTCCTCTGGCAGAATAGTTTGATCCTCCAGCTAGCTTCCAGCTCTCATCCTGTTCATCTGTTCTCTAGACACTGGCAGGAAATAGGCTCTTCAACAGGGCCTGCCAGGTCCAGTGCTAGGGAGTAGAGCGTTTTGGATTCTATGCCCACATTTTTTTTTTTTTTAATTTGACCAGTTTTCCAGTTGAGATACTTGAAATACAAAGTCTCATGGTGAGGTCTTGTCCTCTGCTGTCCCATTCCTTTTTATGAGCCATCATGGCGTCAATCTTATCTCTAAGGAGAAAAATTGGGAGGAGAGGCCTAGATTCCCCAATAGAAGCAGGAAGGAAAAGTTTGCAGAATGAAGTGTGAAGCGAGGTTTGTGGTTTGAGTCATCAGAATGTCAAGGAGAAAAGAAGAAAAATGAATCATCATCATTTGACCACGGTATTTACAGCTAGCGGAAGGGACAAGAGGAGAAAAAAGCAAGGGAGGAGAAAAAGGAAGAACATCTCAGAATAAAATTGGGGTGGGTGGGGGGAGGAGGAGGAAGACAGTCTGAGAAATTGGTTTGGTTGCACCGCTACTGGCCACAACACAAAAATGTGTCCATTCCTGGTTAAAATTAAAAATAAATATGCATGCACGTGTATTTGTCTGCTGTGTTTAATCAGATAGCGAGGCACTCCTTTAAGCCCCTTGAAGACCCAAAGTTGCGCTCAGAGACTGCCCACCTGGAACGGAGCAAGAGCTTGAACAGGGAGCGGCTCAGAGGACCCAAAGCTGCCTAGCTGACCACATTCTTCTCCATGAGTTCCCAGTAACGGAGCCCAGTGGAGGAGACGCTACACTTCTCTGTGGGTGCAGAGGCTAAGGGCGGGGGTCTCCATAGAGGCGTCAGCGCCCACCAGCAGCAGTAACCGCGCACAGGGAGGTGAAGAATGCGACCAGTGATACTTCCAACCTGGAAAACGGGCCTGAGAACCAAAGGGCCAACTTCTGGCCATGCATAACGAAGCGGAGCAATCTCAGAGGAGAAGGCACTGGAAAAGCGTTGCAGGTCAATTTTTCCCAGCAGAAACGGTAGGCTGGGAGGGAGACCCGCTCACCCCTTTTGACCCACCCCTGCAGCTCAGCCACGCCTCCTAGGGAGGTGGGCAGCCTCGCAGTAGCCCGCGCGAGGATGCAGTGCCGCCCTCCGCCGCATGAGGGCAGCACGGCCTATCCGGCGCAGCAGTGGCGGCCCCCGTGGCCCTCT
The DNA here is from genome assembly GCF_043159975.1 of Macaca nemestrina. Lineage (NCBI taxonomy): Eukaryota > Metazoa > Chordata > Mammalia > Primates > Cercopithecidae > Macaca > Macaca nemestrina. The sequence goes on along the minus strand of NC_092125.1, from coordinate 18,550,212 downwards.
TGGCCAGAGCCAGGCGCAGGCCGGCTTGCGGTGCCGCCGTTCATTGGCCGCGGCGCGGGCGCTGCCATGTTGGCGGAAGCGGACCCCCCTGTGCCGTGGAAACTGGCGGTGGCCGCAGCCGCCGAGTCCGTCTGCGCATCCTCCTGCGTTTTCTCCCTTGGATCTTGGCACTGAGAGGCGGTGGCCGGCGGGATGGAGAAAAGTAGGATGAACCTGCCCAAGGGGCCGGACACGCTCTGCTTCGACAAGGACGAGTTCATGAAGGTGCGCGCGGCCTCCGCTCCCCGAAGCCCGGCCATGGGGGTGCCTCTGCCCTGTGCCCTCTGGGGCCCTCTCTTCGGGCTGCTGCTTCTACCCGCGCACGCTCCGTATCTGGTCCTCCTCCGAGACCTCGCTGCACTTCGCAATGAGTCTTTTGGCCTCAGGTTTGGCAGGTGCAGCCTGGAGAAAGCACTTCTGTAAAATCGTGCATGTTACATGAAAAGGCCTGAAAGTTCTGGGCAAGTGGTTTTGAGCTGAATGTCAAAGCCTCTGTTACCCGTTCCTGTTACCGTGCAGTGCAGTCAGATTGCCAGTCCCCTTGTCGGAAAGAAGCTTGTTGACCGGGGTCTTGGAGCTCATGAAGTGTGTGTTGAATAAATCCCTGAGCCCACGTACTTTCCTAGGGACTCGGGTTGGAAAGAAAAAGAACTTAACCTGAAGTTTTGCTTAACATTCAGCTAAAGCTTCCGGAATGGGATCTTTAGAAGCTTAGAACATTCTTACTGACTTGCAGTACGACAAAGCAAACCATTACTCTTTAAAGAAGTTGCTCTACTTCTTTTTACATGATGCATTTGAAGAAGTTGGTAGTTGTAGGTCGTAAACTTAGAGAAAAGAAATATAAACTGAAAACACTTCACTGATGATAAAGTTCATCAGGCACAACCTTGAAAATGGCCAGGCTTTGAGTGAGAGCTAGGAGGAGCTTTGCCTATCTATTTGGTGTAACCCTCTGGGTCTGCACTTAAACCATTCAAAAAATGTTTATATTTAATTTCCTGAGGACTAGGAGTTTTGACACCACTTAGTAGCTGCTTTCAGTGTTAAAAAGCGAAAAGTTTTAGCTTGTTAGTAGACACCTACAATTTTGAGCAAGTGAGTTGAAATCTCTTACTCTGCCTTTCTTGGTGACTTAAAATGTTTTCTATTTTTCTAGAATAGCCTATCTCTTTTTGATAATATTTACATTCAGATTACATCTCCAAAGCTCTGTTGTTGTTTTTTTAAGTATATCTGTATCTTCTCCAGTGTGACCATACCATTTTTAATATGTAGGACTTATCTATACCCAGGAATAATGTACCTAATTCTTGTAAGTGATATTCCTATTAGACCACTGTACTAAAAGGTGTAACTTCATTAGGATGTCTGAAAGAATGTACAGAATCAACTCATTGATCTAGAAACCCTTTGTTTCGCCCACTGGGTAAGAGCTACCCTGAAATGAGGGTGGAAAGAAACAGCTAAGGGTACATGCTGGGGAGAGGTGCCCTGGAAGAGGAAAGGCCACACACAGAGATCGGGGGCGTTATTGACGTCAAGAATCTCGGAGTACAGAATAATCTCAGCTTGTCCATCTCTTGATTTCTTAAGGCTCAACACCAGCATCTTCTCTGACACACTAACCCCACCACCTTTCCCACTCTGAGTTGACAGAATGCCTTTGGTATATGCAGCTTCAGTAAGTGAAATCACAGAAATGTAAGTTCTAAAATAGAACTTAGAGTGCAAACGGGGTGGGGGAGGGTGGCTGGAATGCCAGCAATTGCATATTTCGTGGCTCTATGAATATGCCGTACATTTTATAGTGCTTATAAAAGTGACAACATACATAGAAGAAAATACATAGAACAGCCGTTCTGTGTAAAATGTTGTTGATTTTTTAGGTGGAGCTTGAAGATAAAGGTTATTTGCAATTTGTGTTTCCTTAAACATATGTAACTATATATAAGTTACACTTCCATGGCAGAAAGGATGGTTGGAACATTTATCCAGGATATATTTCTGTGTTTGTGTCTCATTCAACACATTTTGTAATTGGATAGGTTTTGTGCGTGTGAGAAGGTTGGGATATGACATTTGCGTTGGGAGATTTGAGACTGCTTGAAAATCCAGTCAGTTGATGGGAAACTGCGTTTAGGTTGCCATAGATCGTAGCAGTTGTTTAATCAGTGGGCATTCCATGACCACCTGCTATGTGCCAGGCAACAGTCTAGACATGAAGGTATAGGGATAAGTGAGATATGTTTTTTAGCTCTCTAGCATGGTAGATAGGAAGGACATGTGTGCCAAGAAACAGCACTTAGTCCACAGTGGCTAGCATGTGGAAGGATGGCCAGGAAAGAGACTGGGAAAGTAGAAAGTTAGATGAGATGGGATTGATTGCAAGTTGCATTGGGCCTTGTATACTACACTGATGAATTTGCACTTGGTGCAGTATTCGTTGTGGAGTTATAGTCAGGTTAAAAGCAGGAAATGGCATGATCATATATGTTGCAATTGGAACTGACTGGTAGCAGGAGGCTACTTAAAAAGTTATTTCAGTGGTTTTTATGAGATCTGAGAAATACAGGAGGGGATAGTTTGTGAAAAATATTACGTAAATGATCAAAAAGCAGGAGTGGCAGATGAACAAATCACTTGAGGGGTCAAAGGTGGTGGTGGCATGATGCTGTTGACTTTGTCAGCTTAATAAAAGTATACACGCTGAGCAATATAGAGTGCATTTCTATAAAAAAAAAAAAAATTAGCCAGGTGTGGTGGCACATACCTGTAGTCCCAGCTACTTGGGAGGCTGAGGTGGGAGGATTACCTGAGCCTGTGGAGGTCAAGGCTGCAGTGAGCCAGGATTGCAGCACTGCACTTCAGCCTGGGCAACAGAGCGAGACCCCATCAAAAAAGAAAAGAAAAGAAAAGAAAAAGTACTAACACTCTTAGAGAGGGTTGACAATGGGTAGATGAATTAGGATGTAAGTTACTGGTAGTAGGAGAGAGGTTGTAGGCTAACAGGGATAACTTAAACCCACTTACCTAGGTGTGCTGTGGAAATCACATCCTGTCTCACATATGACTTCATCTGTTTTACAGAAAAAATAGAGGCCATCAAGTGGCAGCTCCTTCATCTTGCTGACAACAACCTCATTCTTGCGTTTGTACCTGTTCTCACTCCCATCGTTAACCTGTTGTGTAGGGCAGCGGTCCCCAACCTTTTTGACACTTTTGGAAGACAATTTTTCCATGGACCAGGGGTGCAGGGGATGGTTTTGGGATGATTCAAGCACATTACATTTATTGTGCACTTTATTTCTATAATTATTACATTGTAATACATAATGAAATAATTATACAACTCACGGTAGTGTAGAATCAGTGGGAGCCCTGAGCTTGTTTTCTTGCAACTAGACAGTCCCATCTGGGGGTGGTGGGAGACAGTGACAGATCATTCAGCATTAGGTTCTCATAAGGAGTGCCTAACCTAGACCCATTGCGTGTGCAGTTCACAGTAGGGTCCACGCTCCTATGAGAATCTAGTGCCGCCACTGATCTGACAGGAGGCGGAGCTCTGATACAGAATGGCTGTAAATACACGCTGCGCTCCTCCTGCTGTGCCGTCCGGTTCCTGACAGGTAGTTGGGGACCCCAGTAGGGGTCTTTCCTTCCTCCGGAGGTCTGCCTCCCATGCTTGGATCCGGTGCCTTCTCCCTTCTCAGGACCCTGTTATTCCCACCCTCTCCACACCCCTTTCCATTGGCTTTCATACACACTCCTGTTTTGGTTTCTTCTACTGGACCCTCCAGCCTCCAGTTAAAGCCCCTCACTCTGTTCCATCTCACAGCCAAATGCTTAAGGGTTGTCTTTACTTTCTCTCCCTTCACTCTTAAATTCACTTCATTCTGGCTTCTGGTCCCATCATTCCACTAAAGACTTCTCACCAAAGTTAACTAGATGGAAGTTGATACGCCAGCCCTTTTCTGCCTCCTTCCCTGACCTCAGTAGACCAAATGCTTCCTTCATTTGCTTTCTGAAACTTGGTGCTTTCTGGTTTTCTTTTGGCTTCTCTGGTCTCCTTGTCTCTTTTGCATAATCATTCTCCTCCTCCTAACCATTAACTGGTGGGTTATGGACTCAGCCACATGTCTGTTCCTTTTCACATGCTGTGCACTTTTCCCCAGGTGACCCACTTCATGCAGCTTCAGTGACCACGTGTAGACAGGTGAAAGGTTCATACTTCTGGCCCAGATATCTTCGATCTGCAACCTCATGTTCACAGCACCTTCACATCTCTTCTTGGCCATCTCTGTGGCACCTCAAACTCGGCGTATTTAAAACTGAATTTGTGGGGGGAAGATGAAAAAACACAACCTCCTCTCAAACCTAGCTCTCTTCTGGTATTACCTATCTCAGGTAATACTAGACCTGAGGTAATCCATCCATCTGGTTGTGAGTCAGAAAACCAGGAGTTGTCCTTGATAACACCTCTCTCCTTCACATTCTTCAAATCCAATCTGTTACTAAGCCTTAGGATTTCACTTCCCAAATATCTCTGAAATTTGTCTACTTCTCTCCATCTCCTCTTTTCCCACTTTCTGACTCATCGTTATCTTTGGCCATTATAATCTAGTGGCTTCTTACTATAGTCCCCTGGCATCCATTCTTGCCTTTTTCTAGTCCATGTTCTACATCACAGGCAGGGTGCCCTTTTCAAAACGCATCTCGGTGCTTTTATGTAACAGGTGCTTGTATGTAATCAGACTGCCACCTATGTACACCATGAAGACATGAGAAAGCATTTTCCAGAACATTTGGAAGTATTCCAGAGCAGCTTGTTGCATTGATGGACAGTTTCTATTGATTAGTAGCTATCTTGGTTATCAGATTGAAAAAACATAGTGTATGTAGACTTGAGTACTATCTGGTTTCAGGCCTTGACCAGGGGTCTTGGAATGTATCTCCCTCAGATAAGGGGACCCCTTACTGTAGTTCTGAGGCTGCTCTGTATTCTAAGTGTGTGAATAGGGAATATTGAAACGAGGTGTGTCCAAGAGAATAATGCCTGGCTGATTGAATAGCAGTGACCTGGAGATGTGGGCCCCAGTTTCAGCTCTGCTGACCACTCACGTGTGATTTTGTGCAAATCACTGGCCTCTGTGGGCTTGTGTCCTCATTTGTGTCATGGGGTGATGCTTATCTCAGTACTCTTTGCAGTGTTTCTGGCTCTTGTCATTTTATGTTTCTGCGAATAAAGAAACTTACAGTTGCCCCTCAGTAGCCGCAGAGGATTGATTCCAGGACATCTCCCACCCCTTCACAGATAGCAAAATCCGCAAATGCTCAAGACCCTCTTGTAAATGGTGTAGTATTTGCATATAACCTACTTACATGCTCTGGAATACTTTAAATCACCTCTAGATCACGTACACTACCTAATACAGTGTAAATCGTTGTTATACTGTATTTTTATTTGCGTTACTTTTTATTTTTTACTTTTTTTTTTAAAGAGTCTCTTCAATTCATGGCTGGTTGAATTAGACGGTGTGGAATGCCTGGATACAGAGGTATAGTTGTAGTAGATTCTTCCCATTTGCAGATAAAGAAACTGAGGTCCAGAGTTGTTGTGACTTCCCCCAAAGTCACACAACTAACTGGGGCAACTCAGGGCCCTTACCTCCTGACTCCCAGGCTTCAGTACTGGAAAAATAATCGTGTCATGCTTTCCTTTCTAGATGGTAGGAACTTTGGAATGTGTGATTTTGAATACTAAGAACAGCCCCAAAATATTGCATAGTCCCTATGCTAAAGCACATGCATTTTATCAGTAGGGACAAGATTGAGGGTCATCACTTATTTAAAACAAATTGTAACCCATCTAGTGATCTGGACTCTTGGCCTGCAGATGAGATACAGGAGAGCGGATGTGGGTGTGAAAGCCGCACAGCCCAGTGTTGCTGAGTGCCCGGCACAGCGTGTGCCATCATTTCACAGCAACTAAAATGCTGACCTTACAGGTTCATGGTTTCATTTTCAGTCTTCATGAAAAGCTTGAATTATCTTTGGCTTCAGTTTGCAACAGAAATAAAGAATATATTTGAGACTGATTGTCACAAAATTTTCTAATTACCCACATGTGGAGCAATTTCCTAATGTGAAATACTTTTCTTGATGGTATGAGATCAGTACCATTGGACATACACAGTTTATTCAGTTGGCCTTTGGTAAAAAGAAGTTCTTTGGTATGCAAAAAAAAAAAAAAAAAGAAAAAGAAAAAGAAAAAGCTTTCTGAGCAGTTGTGGCTTTCGATTTTGTAAGTCACTTTTTGCAATATTATACAATGTATTTCTTGAATAAAATGTTGAACTCATGGTCCCTTGAGTTTTTATTACTTGGGATAGTTGTTCAAAGTTAGATAAGCATGATGTAAATAGATCTTTGTTGTTTAGCTAGTCATATAGCATTTAACATCAAATTTCTGTGAAGATTTAACTAAACAAATTAATCACAAACGGAGGCTTGGGCTTCCTCAGGTGTCCCTAAAACACCCACAGCAATGAGCACTTCAGAATGAGATCATTCTGCTTAAGCGCTCAAGAAATTAAGTTGAGAAAGTAAGCTGAAAGGCCACATAGATTATCATTAGTGTTACATTGGGGTAAAAAGGAGAAAGAAAGAGAAGAAATCAGCTGGGACAGAGCACAAATATTTGTTAAAGGGAAGGGACAGGTTATAGGTTTTCTTTGCCTTCTCATAAATACGTCAAACCCAGGTACAGTATTGAACAGAGGATTTAGACATAAAATTGATGAATCCATTGAAACATAATAAGTTATTTAGCACTTAAGTGCTACTATTTCATACACCTTCTAAGATCATCTGTCCATAGATGCTGGAAAGCACTTTAGCATCCATTTTGAATTTCTCAAGCTTCAGTAATTTGGTAACCAAATAAAGGTTTAGAATGAGCCTTGGGAGACACGAGTTCCAGACTAACTGGGTCGTGTGTCCGTGGGGCCACCCTGCACCGGGGACAGCCCTAGGTTGAGGGCAGGGGCTGGAGGGAAGAGCTCCAGGGACGTTTTTGCCCAGAGCTTGCTGTTGTGAGGAAGGGTTCCCTTCCCACAGTCTCCCGTGGCTGGTGCCTTCATGGCATTCAGATCTCGGCTCAGATACTGCTCTGTAAGGGTCTTCTATCCCCTTTTCACCACTCACTTTCATAGGGTTCCATTTTATTTTCTTTGTAGCAGTTACCACTATTCATAATGTTTATTTGTTTACATGTTGATTTTCTCATTTCTCCATTAGAATATATGCTCCTTGAGAACAGGAATGTTGTCTTTGCTTTTCATTGCTGTGCCCCCTGTAATTACAGTAGTGCCTGAGTCACCCTGTGAATCTTTATTTATTTATTGGATTTATTGGGCTTATTTCATTGTGGTTTTATTTTTGTTACTTATTTATTTTATTTTATTTTAGATTCAGGAAGTGCATGTGCAGGTTTGTTACGTGGTTATGGTGTGTAATGGTGAGGTTTGTGCTTCTAGTGTAGTCATCACCCAGATAGTGAATGTTGTACCCAATAGGTAATTTTTCAGCCCTCATCTTCCTCCAACCCTTCCCCTTTTGAATCGCCAGTGTCTATTAATTCCGTCTTTATGTCCACATGTACCCATCATTTATGTCCCACTTAGAAGGGAGATGATGTGGTATTTGACTTTCTGAGTTAGTTCATTTAGGATAGTGACCTCCAGCTCTTTCCATGTTGCTGCAAAAGACACGATTTCATCTTTTTATGGCTGCATAGTATTCTATGGTATATATGTACCACATTTTCTTTTTACATTCTCACCAACAGTGTATAAGCATTCCTCTTTCTCACGTCCAGTGTTGTTTTTTGACTTTTTAATAAAAGCTGTTCTGATTGGTGTTAGATGGTATCTCATTGTGATTTTAATTTGCATTTCTCTGATGATTAGTTACATTGGACATTTTTTCATATGTTTGTTGGCTGCTTGTATGTCTTCTTTTGAGAAATGTCTGTTCATGTCCTTTGCCCACTTTTTAGTGGAGTTACTTGTGTTTTTCTTGTTGATTTGTTAAAGTCCCATGTAGACTCTGGATATTAGTCTTTTGTTGCATGTATAATTTCCATATGTTTTCTTCCATTCTGTAGATTGCTTGTTTACTCTGCTGTTTCTTTTGCTCTGCAGAGCTTTTTAGTTTAATGAAGTCTCATGTGTCTATTTTTGTTTTTGTTGCATCTGCTTTGAGGTCTTAGTCATAAATCCTTTGCCTAGGCCAATGTCTAGAAGAATTTTTCCTAGGTTTTCTTCTAGAATTTTTATAGTTTCAGGTCTTACATTTAAGTTTTTAATCCATCTTGATTTAATTTTTATATATGGTGAGAAATATGGGTCCAGTTTCATTTTTCTGCACGTTTGAATTTAATGTTTATCAAATATGCAGGGGCATTTATTCTTATCTGTTGATCCTTTGTCTTAAAGAATGGTTTGAAACACACAGACATATAGGAGCTCATACTAATCTTTTATGACTTTCCACCTATAGTTTATTTAATCCACAGTTTAGCACATAATATTTTGTATTGGTGTTTATCTCAATGAGACTGAACATGTTTTGAGGGCAGAGATCGTGTCTTCAGCTTGGTGTTCCCTCTTAGTGTAGTACCTCCCATCATTATGAATACAGAATGATGTCTGGGGGATTTGGGTTCTGTCACAGCTGCAGTAGCTGATGATTTGATAGTTTTCTATATTTGGGGAACATTTTACTTTTTGGCATTCAGCATGAGGCAGCTTGGAGAATTTTGGTCTTTCTGTTAAAAGTTCTATGAAATTTTCTCAGTGTTAAGGATATTGATATTTGGGTCTCAGGCAAGCTTTAAATGATTACTTCCCCAGTTCTCTTGTGTTAGTCGTTGTTTGCCATCCTTGTGTGCAAGTAGTTATTAAAACAGCTAAACTTTTAAACTTTATTTGGTTTTAAATTTGATTGTCACTACTATTCTAGTTAATGGTTCTTAAGTTTTCCATAGCTGGTTTGTTTTGCTGTCTTATTATCCTGTATATGATTTGTTAGTCAACTTCTAGCTGTTTGGGGCATTTGTACTTTACCTGGGTTTAAGTCAGAAATATCTCTGAGTATAAAGAGAAATGATTTTTCTTTTAATTTCTGGGCTTACAGACCATAATTCTTGACTTCTTCCAGCTTTTTCAGACATAGGCATATATATTTTAACAAGAAAAAAGTCTACTTTAAAAAATATTGCTTTTTAAGTAAAATAGCTTATTTTCAAAAAGTGGATACTATTCTATTCAGGTAAAAAAAGTTTATCTACCTTAGTATTTTTTAATTAATAGACTATTTTTTGGAGCAGTTTTAGTTTTATAGAAAAATTGAGCAGAAAGCACAGAGGTCCCATCTATCCCGTCCCGCCTCCCCCTTCACAGTTTCTCCTAGTAACATCTTGCTTTAGTATCTTACCTTTGTTACAATTGATGAACCAATATTGAGGCATTATTTTTAACTGAAGTGCCATAGTTTTTATTAAGAGTTCATTCTTTGTGTTCTACATTGGATGGATTTTAATAAGTGCATAGTGTCATGTATCCACTATTACAGTATCATGCAGAACAGTTTCACTGCTTTACAAATCCCTTGTGCTCTGCCTGTCCATTCTTCCCCTTCTCTCGGCACCCTCTGCACCCCCAGCACCCTCCCATCCCTAACCCCAGGCAACTACTGATCTCTTTAGTCTCCATAGTTTTGCTATTTCCTGAATATCATGTATGTAGTTGGAGTCATACAGTATATATAGCCTTTTCAGATTGGCTTCTTTCACTTAGAAATATACATTTAAGATTCCTCCGTGTCTTTGTGGCTTGATATAGCTCATCTCTTTTTATTGCTGAGTAACGTTCCATGTATGGATATGCCACAGTTTGTTCATCTGTTTACCTATTAAAAGAAATCATATTTGCTTCCAAGTTTTGGCAGTTAGAATAAGGCTGCTATAAACATTCACATTCAGGTTTTTATATGGACATACATTTTCAACTCATTTGGCTAAATAAGGAGCACAATTGGTAAGACTCTGTTTAGTTTTGTAAGAAGCTGCCAAGCTGTCTTCCAAAGTGACTTCCATTTTGCATTCTTCCCAGAGTTCCTACTGCTCCATAACCTCAGAAGCATTTGGTACTGTCATGTTTTGGATTTTAGTCATTCTGTTCATTAGTGTCTTGTTTTAATTTGCAGTTCCCTAATAATAACTCATGTTGAGCATTTTTTCAGATCTTTTGCTCATTTTAAAATTAGGTTTGATTTCATACTGCTTGCCCACCCCAGCTTTATTTAGGTATGATTGTCAAATAAAAATTGTATGACAAATAAAAATTATATACAGTGTGATGATTTGATAATGTGTATACATTGTGAAATAATTACCATAATCAAGGTAGTGTATTCATCATCTCACATAGTTAACCCCCTCTTTTTATAGTGAGAACACTTAAGATCTACTCTCAGCACGTTTCAAGAATACAGAAGTTTATATCATTTTATATCATTTGACATTACTCCCAACCCCAGTCCCCATTCTCCAGCACCTAGTAACCACAATCCTACTTTTTGTTTCAATGAGTTTGACTTATTTTTTGTTTTTTGTTTTTGTTTTTTTGGAGACAGAGTCTCGCTCTGTTACCCAGGGAAGAGTACAGTGGCATCATCTTGGCTCACTGCAACCTCCGCCTCCCAGGCTCAAGTGATTCTCATGCCTCAGCCTCCCAAGTAGCTGGGATTACAGGTGCATGCCACCACGCCGGGCTAATTTTTGTATTTTTAGTGGAGATGGAGTTTCGCCATGTTGGCCAGGCTGGTCTTGAACTCCCAACCTCAGGTGAACCACCCACTTCAGCCTCTCAAAGCGCTGGCATTACAGGCGTGAGCCACTGTGCCCAGCCAGAGTTTGACTTTAGATTCTATGAAGACACTTCATATTAGTGAGTGTCTAATTTTGTGTTGCTAAAACAGAATTCTTGGGAGTGGATAATTTATAAACTATAGAAGTTTATGTGGCTCATATTTTTGGAGGTTGGGAAGTTCAAGTCAAGAGGCCAAATCTGGTGAAGGCTTTCTTGCTGTGTCGAAATGGGGTGTAGAGCATCATGTGGCAGAGATTGGATAGGAGGAGCATGCAAGAACAAGAGAGGGCTGAACTCACTTTTATAACCCTCTCTCAAAAATGAATCCACTTGCATGGTAACAGCTTGAATACATTCATGAGGACAAAGCCCTCACGACCACTTCTTAAAGGTCTCCTCTCATGAACTCTTGTATTGGAGATTCAATTTTCTTGTATGTTTAAGTTCTTTGTAGACTCTGGATATTAGCCCTTTGTCAGATGGATAGATAGCAAAAATTTTCTCCCATTCTGTAGGTTGCCTGTTCACTCTGATGATAGTTTCTTTTGCTGTGCAGAAGCTCTTTAGTTTAATTAGGTTCCATTTGTCAGTTTTGGCTTTTGCTGCCATTGCTTTTGGTGTTTTGAACATGAAGTCTGCCCATGACTATGTCCTGAATGGTATTGCCTAGGTTTTCTTCTAGGATTTTTATGGTTTTAGGTCTTATGTTTAAGTCTTTAATCCATCTTAAGTTGATTTTTGTATAAGGTGTAAGGAAGGGGTCCAGTTTCAGTTTTCTGCATATGGCTAGCCAGTTTTCCCAACAGCATTTATTAAATAGGGAATCTTTTCTCCATTGCTTGTGTCAGGTTTGTCAAAGATCAGATGATTGTAGATGTGTGGTGTTATTTCTGAGGCCTCTGTTCTGTTCCAGTGGTATATATATATCTGTTTTGGTACCAATACCATACTATTTTGGTTACTGTAGCCTTGTAGTATAGTTTGAAGTCAGGTAGTGTGATGCCTCCAGCTTTCTTCTTTTTGCTTAGGGTTGTCTTGGCTATGCGGGCTCTTCTTTGAGATGAGTTTTTTCCAATTCTGTGAAAAAAGTCAATGGTAGCTTGATGGGGATAGCATTGAATCTGTAAATTACTTTGGGCAGTATGGCCATTTTCACGATACTGATTCTTCCTATCCATGAACATGGAATGTTTTTCCATTTGTTTGTGTCCTCTCTTATTTCTTTCAGCAGCAGTTTGTAGTTCTTGAAGAGGTCTTTCACATCCCTTGTAGGTTGTATTCCTAGGTATTTTATTATCTTAGTAGCAGTTGTGAATGGGAGTTCACTCAGGATTTGGCTCTCTGTCTGTTATTGGTGTATTGGAATGTTTGTGATTTTTGCACATTGATTTTGTATCCTGAGACTTTGCTGAAGTTGCTTATCAGCTTAAGGAGATTTTAGGCTGAGACAATGGGGTTTTCTAAATATGCAATCATGTCATCTGCAAACAGAGACAATTTGACTTCCTCTCTTCCTATTTGAATACCCTTTATTTCTTTCTCTTGCCTGATTACCCTGGCCAGAACATCCAATACTATGTTGAATAGAAGTGGTGAGAGAGGACATCCTTGTCTTGTGCCAGTTTTCAAAGGGAGTGCTTCCAGTTTTTGCCCATTCAGTATGATATTGGTGGTGGGTTTGTCGTAAATAGCTCTCATTATTTTGAGATACGTTCCATCAATACCTAGTTTATTGAGAGTTTTTAGCACGACGGGGTGTTGAATTTTGACAAAGGCCTTTTCTGCATCTATTGAGATAATGTTTTGGTTTTTGTCATTAGTTCTGTTTATGTGATGGTTTACGTTTATTGATTTGCGTATGTTGAACCAGCCTTGCATCCCAGGGATGAAGCCAACTTGATTGTGGTGGATAAGCTTTTTGATGTGCTGCTGGATTTGGTTTGCCAGCATTTTATTGAGGATTTTTGCATTGATGTTCATCAAAAATATTGGCCTGAAATTTTTTGTTGTGTTTCTGCCAGGTTTTGGTATCAGGATGATGCTGGCCTCATAAAATGAGTTAGGGAGGATTCCCTCTTTTTCTGTTGTTTGGAATAGTTTCAGAAGGAATAGTACCAGCTCCTCTTTGTACCTCTGGTGGAATTCAGCTATTAATCCATCTGGTCCTGGACTTTTTTTGGTTGGTATGCTATTAATTGCTGCCTCAATTTCAGAACTTGTTATTGGTCTATTCAGGGATTCGACTTCTTCCTGGTTTGGCCTTGGGAGGTTGTATGTGTCCGGGAATTTATCCATTTCTTCTAGATTTTCTAGTTTATTCGCCTAGAGGTGTTTATAGTGTTCTCTGATGGTAGTCTGTATTTCTGTGGGATTGGGGGTAATATCCCCTTTATCATTTTTTATTGCATCTATTTGAATCTTCTCTCATTTCTTATTTATTGGTCTGGCTAGAGGTCTATCTATTTTGTTGATCTTTTCAAAAAACCAACTCCTGGTTTCATTGGTTCATTGATTTTTTTTGAAGAATTTTTCGTGTCTCTATCTCCTTCAGTTCTGCTCTGATCTTAGTTATTTCTTGTCTTCTGCTAGCTTTTGAATTTGTTTGCTGTTGCTTCTCCAGTTCTTTTAATTTTGATGTTAGGGTGTCAATTTTAGATCTCTCCTGCTTTCTCTTGTGGGCATTTAGTGCTACAAAGCTCCCTCTACACACTGCTTTAAATGTGTCCCAGAGATTCTGGTATGTTGTGTCTTCATTCTCGTTGGTTTCAAAGAACATCTTTATTTGTGCCTTCATTTCATTATTTACCCAGTAGTCATTCTGGAGCAGGTTGTTCAGTTTCCATGTAGTTGTGCGGGTTTGAGTGAGTTTCTTAATCCTGAGTTCTAATTTGATTGCTCTGTGATCTGAGAGTCTGTTATGATTTTTATTCTTTTGCATTTGCTGAGGAGTGTTTCACTTCCAGTTACGTGGCCAATTTTATAATAAGTGCAGTGCACTGCTGAGAAGAATGTATATTCTGTTAATTTGGGGTGGAGAGTTCTGTAGATATCTATTAGGTCCTCTTGATCCAGAACTGAGTTCAAGTCCTGAATATCCTTGTTAATTTTCTGTTTTGTTGATCTGTCTAATGTTGACAGTGGCGTGTTAAAATCTCCCACTATTATTGTGTGGGAGTCTAAGTCTCTTTGTAGGTCTCTGAGAACTTGCTTTATGAGTTCGGGTGCTCCTGTATTGGGTGCCGTCTATATTTAGGATAATTAGCTCTTGTTGCATTGATTCCTTTACCATTATGTAACACCCTTCTTTGTCTCTTTTGATCTTTGTTAGTTTAAAGTGTGTTTTGGATTAGGATTGCAACTCCTGCTGCTTTTTGCTTTCCATTTGCTTGGTAAATATTCCTCCATCCCTGTATTTTGAGCCTATGTGTGTCTTTGCACGTGAGATGGGTCTCCTAAATACAGCACACCGATGGGTCTTGACTCTTTATCCAATTTGCCAGTCTGTGTCTTTTAATTGGGGCATTTAGTACGTTTACATTTAAGGTTAATATTGTTATGTGTGAATTTGACCCTGTCATTATTTTGCCCATTAGTTAATGCAGTTTCTTCATAGTGTCGATGGTCTTTACAATTTGGTATGTTTTTGCAGTGGCTGGTACCAGTTTTTCCTTTCTATGTTTAGTGCTTCCTTCTAGAGCTCTTGTAAGGCAGGACCTGGTGGTGACAAAATCTCTCAGCATTTGCTTGTCTGTAAAGGACTTTATTTCTCCTTTGCTTATGAAGCTTAGTTTGGTTGGATGTGAAATTCTGGGTTGAAAATTGTTTTCTTTAAGAATGTTGAATATTGACCCCTAGTCTCTTCTGGCTTATAGGGTTTCTGCAGAGAGATCTGCTGTTATTCTGATGGGCTTCCCTTTGTGGGTAACTCAACCTTTCTCTCTGTCTGCCTTTAACATTTTTTCCTTCATTTCGGCGTTGGTGAATCTGATGATAATGTGTCTTGGGGTTACTCTTCTCGAAGAGTATCTTTGTGGTGTTTTCTATATTTCCTGAATTTGAATGTTGGCCTGTCTTGCTAGGTTGGGGAAGTTCTCCTGGGTAATATCCTGCAGAATGTTTTCCAACTTGGTTCCATTTTCCCTATCACTTTCAGGTACACCAGTCGAATGCAGATTTGGTCTTTTCATCTACTCCGTATTTCTTGGAGGCTTTATTCTTTCCTTTTTTTTCTTTTTTCTCTAATCTTGTCTTCTTACTTCATTTCATTAAGTTGGTCTTCAGTCTCTGATATCCTTTCTTCTGCTTGATTGATTCGGCTGTTGATACTTGTGTGTGCTTCACAAAGTTCTCATGGTGTGTTTTTCAGCTCGTCAGGTCATTTATAGTCTTCTCCAAACTGGTTATTCTAATTAGGAATTCGTCTAACCTTTTTTCAAAGTTCTTAGCTTCCTTGCATTGGGGTAGAACATGCTCCTTTAGCTTGGAGGAGTTAGTTATTACCCACCTTCCAAAGCCTACTTCTGTCCGTTCATCAAACTCATTCTCCATCCAATTTTGTTCCCTTGCTGGCGAGGAGTTGTGATCCTTTGGAGGAGAAGTGGTGTTCTGGTTTTTGGAATTTTCAGGGTTTTTGTACTGGTTTCTCCCCATCTTTGTGGATTCATCTACCTTTGGACTTTGATGTTGGTGACCTTTGGATGGAGTCTTTGAGTGGACGTGCTATTCCTTTGTGTTTGTTAGTTTTCCTTCTGACAGTCAGGCCCCTCTGCTGTAGGTCTGCTGGAATTTGTTGGAGGTCCACTCCAGACCCTGTTTGCCTGGATTTCATCAGTGGAGGCTGCAGAACAGCAAAGATTGCTGCCTGTTCTTTCCTCTGGAAGTTTCATCCCAGAGGGGCACCTGCCAGATGCCAGCCAGAGCTCTCCTGTATGAAGTGTCTGTCAGCCCATACTGGGAGGTGTCTCCCAATCAGGATGCACGGAGGTCAGGGACCCACTTGAGGAGGCAGTCTGACCCTTACCAGAGCTCATACGCTGTGCTGGGAGGTCCACTGCTCTCTTCAGAGCCATCAGGCAGGGACGTTTAAGTCTGCTGAAGCTGTGCCCACAGCCACCCCTTCCCCCAGATGCTCTGTCCCAGGGAGATGGGGGTTTTAGCTGTAAGTCCCTGACTGGGGCTGCTGCCTTTCTTTCAGAGATGGCCTGCCCAGAGAGGAGAAATCTGGCAGTCTGGCCACCGCGGCCTTACTGAGCTGCAGTGTGCTTCTCAAGCTCGTGAACATCTTGTTTGGTGGAATACTCAACATCCATATAAAACATGAATGCAAATTTATATGGATTATGAAAAGATATCCAAGTTGTATTGTTATATGGGGAAAAGCAGTTTACATACAGCATGAATATTAAGATTCTGTGTGTGCGTGTGACACATAGAGAAACATCTGGAAGGATGTGAATCACAGTGTTAGGTAGAGAAAAAAATAGTGCTTATCTCTACAGCATGAGAATTTGGGTGATTTTTTTTTTACTCTGATGGAGATTTTTAATGTAATTCTTTGTTGTTTGAAAGTTTTACATTGAACATTTGTTACTTTAAAATTAAGGGGAAACGTTTCTATTTTGAGAAGAACCTGATTGAATTGTGTTGTTTTGAAAAAGAAGTTCACTTTTAGAATTTTAGGCAACAGGAGAGGATGTTGTCTGTCAGGGGCCACCCTGCTTGGCACCTTTATAAAGCGGACAAACACCTTCATACTTTCACGTATGAAGACACTTTCCTCCAGCAGCAGCATGGCCTTGTAAATGAAGGGAATGGGCTTTCTTACTCCGTCTTCCATTTCCTTTGTATATGGCACTGTGATGTCATTGCCGTAATTTTTTCTTCTCTGGTTTTATTTTTCAGGAAGATTTCGATGTCGATCATTTTGTGTCTGACTGCAGGAAGCGGGTCCAGCTGGAAGAACTGAGAGATGACCTGGAGCTCTACTATAAACTTCTTAAAACAGCCATGGTCGAACTCATCAACAAGGATTATGCAGATTTTGTCAATCTTTCAACAAACCTGGTAAACTTTAAATCCACAGTCCCATTTACACACATACAATTTCTTTCTCACTCATACTTATTCTTAGAAGTGTCGTGTGTTTTTAGAAACCTTTTAGTTGATGTCCTCACAGAAATTTGAAGAGATCACTAATCTCATCAATAAAATAACCAAAATTTCTTGATATACAATTTTGCTTTTTTACTTATTTAAGACTATTCTAAATTGAATATTTTTTGAATTTGATATTATTAAAAAGCAAAGGCTAGTAATAGCAGAGTGGTTGTTTTTGTTAGCTGCTGATTACTGTGAAATCTCTCTGGTTTAGACCAATTTGCAAGAGCAAATATCAGCTGTTCTTAAGGAAATGTTTAATTTACTTTCAGATACATATGCTAGCCAGAGCTAGATTCAGAGAACATTGGCCAATATTGATCTTCAGGAGGCTTGGTTTTATAAAATGTAAGAATAGTTTGCCATGAGCTATCAGCTGTTTATAAAAGTAGGTTAGAAGTGCTTATGTTTTAATACTCCCAAAGTTTGCCTTTTGGTCATCCTATTCCTATTTTATTTTACTTTTAAAACTCTCTCCAAAGAAGTACAGAAAGTAACCATCTCCATGGAAACTTTAAGAAGCATTAAAATTAATGAGCCATATTTGCATTTGGGAAATGTACATCTAAGATAAATGTTGTAGTGGGATTAGAAACCTAGAAATTTTTATTTCCATTCTATTTCATTTGGATTTTTCTCAAGGGTTATAATGGTTAGGACAGATGGAGTCCTTGAGACTTTCATATCAGCTGGTTGAATATTGTAAATTACAGACGGATAGCTCTTTATCTCCAGTTAAATTTTCTCAAATTCATTAAAATATTTTATTCAGAGGCAAATTGTGCCTAAGAAAGCTTTTATTTATTATGACTTCTTTTATTTTTATAGTTTTCATGTACATCAAAGGTTTTTTCACATTCTATCAACAATATTTATTGTAAAATAACATGTTAGTTACTTAGCAATATATGGTTGTTCGTTTTGTTGTACAGAAAGAATAACATAAGTCTAGCACTGCATTGATCATTAAATAGATACTTAGCTATTACTCTTGATTGTGAAGTGTGTGTGCCAACATGATCTCTGCCTTTAGGTTGGCATGGACAAAGCCCTCAACCAGCTTTCTGTGCCTTTGGGACAATTACGAGAAGAGGTTCTGGTAAGTTTCCCAAATAACATTAAACAGTTTACCATAAAGCATGATATGCTTGTTTGCCCCTCCAAAAAAGAATTCCTTTAATCTGTTAGATTGTTGTTTTTTGTTTTTTGAATGTTTAGTAATTATAATACCCTCAGAAAAGTTGTAAATCATTCTGTATTTTTTGCGTGTGATACTGTAACCAAAAAAATTTATGTTTGATTTGAAGATGACAGATTCTTGGAGTAGATAGCTTTAAAATGTTGGGGGAGGAGAAGGCTGTTTGAAAACTCAACTTGTTACCGTCAGCTCACTCATATGTAGGTAGTCACTAATTTAAGAATAGCTTCTATTTTAAAAATTTATAGTTTTACAAATATTTTCTCAAATAATATTTTATATATTGTTAGGTTCCTAGACTATCTACAGAATCTCTTTAAACCCTAATGTAACT
The DNA here is from genome assembly GCF_043159975.1 of Macaca nemestrina. NCBI lineage: Eukaryota > Metazoa > Chordata > Mammalia > Primates > Cercopithecidae > Macaca > Macaca nemestrina. Next base: position 18,531,551 of record NC_092125.1, on the reverse strand, counting down.
GAAGGATAATATGCAATTAATGTAATAACTAATTGTATTTATTTTAATGTTCCTATGAGATAATGTCTGCTGTGAGTTGGGACTCCCATGTCTAAGCCATTGGAGACAGGGACTCCATCCGGATGAACAGTAGAGAAGGGAATTTTAGCATCATTTTCAACAGAAAAGTGTGCTACCCTGTCCTGTCCCTGCTGGTCCACCCCACAGTCTGTGTCAGGCACCGTGACTTCCATGCTGTCTTAGCCTTGAGGAGCTGTCATAAACTTGGTTCATTGCACCATTATTACCTGTGTATGTCACCACTAGATCACGCGCAGCTTGTGTAGCCTTATGCACTTAGCCTCTAAGACAGTCCCTGGCACATAGTAGGCTCACAGTAGGTGACATATGTAAACATTCAGTGCATGTGTAGTGCTGAAAAAAAAAAGGCAGAATAATAGCAATGTCAGTGTTTAGAAGTCCATAGGAATGGCAGGCAAGAAGTAATTCTTAAAAGAGAGGTCTCGAGTTGTGCCTTGAACTAGCAAATATTTTCAGATGTTTGTGTCTTGTTTGATTTTTTCAAAAAGCTTTTAAAGTACTTCTTGTTGGCATGGAAGGAAAATTGTTTTTGTGATCCACTGTTGGATTCCACACTCTGGGTGGCTTTTACATGGCTCTTGGGTGGCTCTCCTGCCTTCTTTTCACTGTACCTCTTCCTACCCCCAGCCTTGGAGTTAGGGTGTTTTCCGAGCCTCAGTCCTCAGCCTGTCCTGTCCTCTCCAAATTGCCTCCCATGGAGGTGGATTCACTTTCCTGAATTCTGCTCTGTCATTGTTGACTGCTCTCTCACCTGCAGGCTCTAGTCTTTACCTTGCCTCCTGCCAGCACCATATGCTCTCCCTCTTTCCACAGCTGTCTCTATAGCCATCTTTTTCCTGATTGGTTTAGCAATAGACCTGTTCTTCCTTTTTGACCTCCAACTCATGAAGCTACTCTGTGAGATTCTGCAGTCATTGAGAAATGAGACTATTTCTTTTTCACCATTGCATCCTCATTGGCTTGCACAATAGCTGACATTTAATAGGTATTTCATAACATTTGTGGGATGAATGAATTCACTTTTCTATAGAATTTTTGTGATTTCTCTAGTTTATTCTAGTTTTTCCATTACTTTCATTTTGGCCCTAATTTCTGATTAATTCATTAACTTCTGGACATGCTTCTCCACCTATTACCTCTCCCTTTTCCTTGCCTCCTGTTCTTGACTTCTTGATTCTGAATTTTCCCAAAACAACTTTTTCGTGATATATTAGTACTTAAAATGTGTAGAATCTAGTCTAAAGGTATTATCTGGTCATAGTCCTCTTGAATTAACCCTTCCTGTTTTATTCCTACTTTTGCCCAAATTGAAGCCTGCAGTTACCCCTGGATGTATTCCTCACTGGTTCTGAAATATGTCATAACTGTTCTATCTTCCTGCCTTGTCTTCTGATAATCTTCTCTCTATGCTTGTCAGCATCCACAAATTTTTAGAATCTACTCAAGTCTCATCTCCTCCACCAGACACCCTTATACTTTGACTCAGGTTATCCTTTCTTTACCCTGACCACCTGTGATGCTCGTTGTATATATATTAATTTTCTTTCGGCAGCCGATCCTGCATGACCTTGGCTTTATATGTCATTTCCCCCCTAAATCTTGAGACACAAACAGCAATTGTGTCTAATATTTTGTAATTTGTCAATATCTGTGTAATACTGGCCTGTAGGTGTTAAGTCCTGTGGAATTGAATTAAATGTGTAAATTTCATAATGTTATGAAACAATCTCTGCAGTATTTTTTTTTTCTTTTAAAGAGCCTTAGATCATCTGTCAGTGAAGGAATTCGGGCAGTTGATGAACGAGTGTCTAAACAAGAGGACATTAGGAAAAAAAAGGTATACTCAAATATTATAATATTAAAGCATTGATTCACTGTAGCACCTTGTAGTAACAAGCACTTTCAGGCATACGGTGTGATTTACTCTTCTTGATACCTTTGCAGAGAGCAGCGTGATGTCTCTCTGTTTATATTAAAGTGTTTTCTAAATGTATTTATTAGATGTATTTGTGTATTTATTTTTCTTTTGATAACTTTAGTACCCAAGCACACTTTTTAAAATCTCAAGGGAGAGAAGCCTATTTTAGAGATCTTCTGTGTAACTCTTCTTTAGATCCCTTCTCAGCTTTTGTCCAAAGATTCAAGAATGTAGTGCATTGCTGGAAAAGATTGTCCACTTCATGAGAGAGGGGATTTTTGCTGTTTTATCCACTTACATTCCCAATGTATAGAAGAATGTCTTGGTTCATGATAGATGCTTTGTAACTATGTATTTAATGAATGGCTTTATTTTTGTTATTTTAACAATGAGTTTTTATAATGTTCCCTGATAATAATATCTGCCTTGTGTAATAAATGTCTTTAATAAATTGGCACTTAGGTTTATCGGTATATCATGCACATGTAAAGGAAGAGGACAAATATGATTGGAAACTAAAAACATGAAAAAAGGATCTTAAGAACATAAATGTAGTACCAAAATAAAGGTTTATTTAAGATGGGGAAAAGATGCCAGGTGTAATGGCTCACACCTGTAATCTCAGCAGTTTGAGAGACTGAGGCAGGCAGATCGCTTGAGCTCAGGACTTTGAGAACAGCCTGGGCAACATAGCAAAACCCTGTCTTTACAAATAATACAAAACAGCCAGATGTGGTGGTGTGTGCCTGTAGTCCCAGCTACTTGGGAGGCTGAGGTGGGAGGATCACTTGAGCCTGGGAAGTTGAGGCTGCAGTGAGTCAAGATCACAGCACTGCACTCCAGCCTGGGTGATAGAGCGAGACCCTGTCCTTAAAAAGATGGAGAAAAGAAAGAGGGAATAAGGATATACTATAAGAAACAAAAAAAATAAGTTTTTTTAAATTCTAAAATTGTGATACAATGTTGAAATATGTTTGTTCTAGAAAGCCAAAATATTTGCATTCTTGGGAATTTAGTGTTATGTATAAATGCTAAAAATGTAGAATGCTATAGGTAATTTTACACTGACTTTTGACTTTGTATTTTCTTGCACTTAGGATGACAAAATAAGATAATTAAGATTAAACATGACAATAGCTTTATTCTTAATTTTTATTTATAGATGTGTGTATTGAGGCTTATACAAGTTATTCGATCAGTTGAGAAAATTGAAAAAATCTTAAACTCTCAAAGTTCTAAAGAAACATCTGCACTAGAAGCAAGCAGGTAAGTATTTTTTTACTAAATAACTCATAAATTAATACTTTACATCCAGGGTAAAAATTTTTTTAGTTAGAACTCATTTTTGATAAAGAAAATCCCAGTCTGTGGCTTAGTATTTTTAAATGTAGCTCAAGCAAAGCAGAGTGCATGAAATGGTAAAGCTTATTCATGTTAATATATAGCCTTGATGGTCGTATATAGCCTTGATGGTCGTATATAGCCTTGATGGTCGTATTATATAGCCTTGAAAGGTTCCAACTCGGCACCTTTCAGGGAGTCAGAGAACGTGTACTTTCTGTGGAAGGTTTTTATTATTGAAATTGCCTTACCCATGGACTAGTAAAATCCCTATTGACTTGTAAGGTGTGGAATAGCAGTCATCTTAGATTATTTAGACAGGCCCAGAGTATTCCAGTTGATGTATCTTGAGGTTCAAAATGCACGAATGTTATATCATTAAGAAATAGTACAGGACACATTTCACTGAAATTTATAAACAGCAAAGAAAAAGCTGATGAAATAAACAAAAGATGACGGTTTCCTTTGTTATACTGTAGTGTCTTATTATCTTCCCATACTGAATTTAAAATCAGTCAGGTCGCTGAGTGACTCAGAAAATGAATTGAATGGATCATTATGAACACAAATGGGAAGCCCCATGGTGCAGTGGAAAGAGCATGGGCTTATGTTGCTTGTACCAGCTGGGTAGCTTGAGTCAGGTTACTTCACTCTGTGTCTTGGTATTGTCATCTCTCATATAAGGCTAATAGGAACTTCACTTGGAGGATTGGTAGCCATAGAGTAGACCCTCATACATGTCTAGTTCGGGCCTGAAAGCCATGTTGATAGCCATCGTATTTTTCCTTGACTAATATGGGATAAGCTACAGGAAAACCAACCAGGACCAAATGGAATATACCTGCAGTTCAAAGTCCTGATCATACTATCAAGACAAGTTGGATTTCTTAATTTTAGGATTTAGGATCCTTAAATTCTTAAATTTAGGATTTCAGAATTTTAGATTTGGAGAGACTGTAGAAACAGTATGCTCTGTATCTCTCATTTTATAGATAGGGAGATGAGGCATCTGAAAAGGAAATTATTCTCATGTCCTAGGTCTCTACTTTCTTTCCTGATGGAGATGTGTAAATAAGTGGTCAATCGCTGCCGTCTTTTTTCTTCAGCCTGTAGTACTTGTGCTTCTGTCCCTTCTGTTCCCCTTCATCTGCACTCATCAGAGTCCCTGTCAGTGTCAGTTCTGAGAGAACCAGTGGAGCCCTGTTCGACTAACTGCTCTGCTTCTGTCTTCCACTCAACAGCGTTGACAGCCACTCCCAACTGTGTCCTCACCCGGCATCTGTGATACCCGCTTCCCCGTTTTCTTTTCCTCCTTCCTTATTCCTATTCTGTTCCTTTGATGGACTCCACTGCCCTTTTTCATGCCAGCTTTCTCCAGGGCACTGTTCTTGGCCCTGTGCTCTTGATCAGCACTTTCTGGGTAACCTCGTCCAACCCCATAGTTTTAGTGGCCTCCTGGATGCTGATCTCTTTATCTGCAGACGAACTTCTGTAGTCCTCAGACTCATCAGTCTGATGACTGCAGGGAGTCTAGTGGACGTTCTACAGGCACTTCACATTCATCATGTTGAAAACTGAGCTCTCATCTTCTTTCCCTGCCTCCGCCAGCAAAAACATTTTACTCCTCCCTTTGATTCCTTGTCTTAGGAAACAGTGCCTTTATTTCCTTCACTAACCAGGCTAGACATCTTGGGGGAGTCAATGTCTCCTTTTTTTCCCTTCATCTCCTTCTTTCATTCACTAGGCAAGCCCTGGAGAGTCTGCTGCTCTAGCATCTCTGAGATTGAGAGATGTCTGCCTCTCCTTCTCGGTTCTCCCATTGCCTCGTTTCAGGCAGTGGCCTCCTGACTGACCTCTCATTTTCTCTAGGACAACTAACGCTGTAGCTGTCAAATGGATCTTTCAGATTTGTCTAATCACATCTTACTATGTGATTGGGAAACAATGGTTGCCTAGTGTTTTTAGGGTAAATCTTAAACTCCTAAGCTGCTCCTTGCCACTTCTGTATTCTTCACTAAAGCTATTCGGAACTACTTGTGGTTCCCTGACTGCCCTGAACATTGCTGACTTATGCTTCCTTAATTTTACTATGTATGGCCATTTATTGTACTAAAAGCCCTTCCTTTAACTTCCACCTCCCTTTCACGTGCCTGATTTCTCTTTATTCCATCCAAATCTAGCCCAAAACATGCTTAAAGTATGGAAAGGTTCAAAATACTATGCTAAGTGGGAAAAAAGCAGGTTATAAAACGATACAGATTTGTTATGTAAAAATTTATTCTTGTCTCTTGTATGGGATACTGTTGATCCCTTCTGCTTTCTTTAAACCTGTCTCACTCAGTTCTGTGAGAGAAAGTATAAACAAGACACTGCAAGAGTTCCCTTCCATAAAGCTCACTTACAAGACCACCTCTTTTAGGAAGTCGTCCCTGACCTTTCAGATTTAGATGCTCCATCTCCATGCATTCATCAGGCCTCCGGGTCATCCACCAGACAACTTACGGTTGAGACTGGAACTGTTGATTGACTTGCATGCCTTCTCCATCAGTCTGTAAGGTCCCTGACATCTTTATACCCACAGTGTCTGGAACTAGTAGGTACCTAAGAAAAGATACCAAATGTCCCCCACTAGTGGAGAATAGGCTTCTAATTACCTCAGTGATGTCTGTTTCTGGACATACTCTTATATTATTGTATTATATTCAGTATGTTATATTCAGTATAATAGACACTGCACTCTTCCTTGCTCTGAATCATCTTTGAGGAGCTTTTCTTAAATTCAGATCTGCAAATCTGAGCTGTAGAGAAGGTAAAACCAGGGCAATATTACTGAATAGTAGATATACCATGCTTGTTAAGCCAAGAAACATTCAGATAATTTATAAATAATCAATTCACACGAGATTATTCAGGAAAGAGTTAGGGATATTCAAGAAAGAGTTAACCTTTTTGGTTGGTCACGCTGGGTAGCTCCTGTTCCTCTAAACTAGTTTGGATGCTACAAATACAGAACTGGGTAGACCACTGACACTCTCAGTGCAGCATTTTCTGTGTCCTTATGATGTGGGCATTTTTCCTCACTCACTGATGAGCCGTCAGTGTACACAGGATGCCTCAGTATACACAGCGGGTGATTATACCTTTATACTTCTCCTCTGCTATTTTACTTCTTTTTGAGTGATACTGACACTTGATAATATGTTTGGGGGGGAAAAGTACATTTATTATATTTTGTGCCAGATATGTAAAGAATGCCCTGTCACTAGGACCCAGAACATACAGGTTGACAGCTGTTGCTGTTTGGTAAATGTAATTTTAAAGTAAGTCATTACTATTTAAATTTAAAATAAGATATTTTGAGATATTTATTCCTGCTGGAGGGTCAGTGTCATTTATTGAGGAGACAAATGTATTTGGTATTTTAAAATATTTAGAGGTATTTTAGCAAGGGGAGTGAGGCAAGCGGAGAAGTAGAAAGGATCCAGCTATAAGAAATGGGATGGAAAGAGAAAGAAACGATAAGGAGGGAGAGGGGAAAGGTGGGGGGCGGGGAAGAGGGAAGAAGAAGGGAGGTTGAAGCTGAAGAAGAAGGTTATGAATGGGAGGGCTTGGAGTCAGTGGCAGAAACATGTAATTGCATGCACACAGGCCTGGCCAGCCCTGCTGCTGTCTGGTCCCTGTGGGTCAAGGCCAGGCAGCAGCAGCAGCTTGTACTCAACAGATTCCCCAGTGCACTTAGAACATGCTGTGCATATGGCTCCTGGGGAACATTGACTGATGGCACAAAAGACGCTTTAGCTTTCACCTCGTAACAAGGTGGCCATGTAAAACACTTTGACAAAAGTCAAAATATAGTGGGTGTGAAAGCCTCTCACTGCCAGGTGTGTGTTGTATTCTCGTGGAAATAGAGACCTTAGGGATTACACTTCTATAATTGTTTTCTCTACTAGCCCCCTTTTGACCGGACAAATTTTGGAGAGAATTGCCACAGAATTTAATCAGTTACAGTTTCATGCTGTTCAAAGCAAAGGCATGCCTCTTTTGGACAAAGTAAGACCGGTAAGTGTTGTTTTGGATTTCCACAGTTTAGTGTTTAGGAACTTGCTAAATAATTCTGGTTTAAATTAGTAATATTGTTGATCTAAGGGTTTTGAACCTAGCCTTGCATTTTTTTTTTTTCAATTTTTAATTTTCAGGGCCCCAGCTTCCTAAGTGTCACACATTGTAGATTTTGTGTAAAGACTCAGTCACATTTTCCAGATGATAAGAGTAAAATTAATTCTGAATTTCATGGAATTGGACATATGATATGATGTAGACAATTAATTTATCCAAAGCTCTTAATTGGATTTTAAATCCATGATGTTTCCTAAAGATTGACTCTGTAGCTTAAGAGGAAGATAATTTTTTTCTCATTCTGTAATTCTGTCTAAATTCTTCTTTGATGAAGCAGAAATTTACTTATAAAGAGATTGGGGTGGGGGGTTCATTGTTATCTCCAGGAAAAGTTATTATTTTGATTTTATATATGTCATCATCTGTTGGTGTAAGAGGCTCGTTATGTGTCTATTCGCAGTTTCAGAAATTGCTCCAACTAGAGCTTTTTTTACTTACCCACCTTTTCTTGCAGCGTATAGCCGGCATTACAGCCATGTTACAGCAGTCACTGGAAGGCCTCCTATTAGAAGGCCTTCAGACGTCTGATGTCGACATAATACGGCACTGCTTGCGGACTTACGCCACGATTGACAAGACACGGGACGCGGAGGCCTTAGTTGGCCAAGTACTAGTGAAACCATACATAGACGAGGTCTGTGCACCTCCTTCAACAAACATTCATGAGCTTCTGCTCTGTCTTTGACTCTTTACTGGGTGTGAGGAAGATAAGAAGAGAGAACAGAGATCTTTCTGGAAAGATTCTCAGTTCCTACAGTACCAGCTGTAAGGAAGGCTTGGTCCCCATGGGTTACAGTTGGGAAGTAATGTTACAATGCCAGGAATTGGGCATGCCCTCTCAGGTGTCCTAGCAGTGCTGTGGCTCAGACTTCAAGGGCGACATTCTCACCTAGGGAGAAGGTGTGCATCCACGTGTTTTTAGGTCAATTTCATGGCAGGCAATTGTTCCTCAGTAGTTGTTAAAAGAATGTTTTCAAACCACTGGTCTTATGGGTGGACTAAGCAGGGTGGACAATTAAGCAGTGACAACACTGCAGTGTACGAGGAAGGTGCAGAGAGTGCTGTGAGCGTGGAAAGGTGTGTGAGTGGGGTAGACAGTGGCACCCTCAAGTCTTCAGGGAATAAATGACATTTGGCCCAAGTCTTGAAAAATACGGAGGAGTTTGCTGGACGGGGAAGGCGACAGGAGGAATATTCAAAGATCAAGGGCTTTTATAACAAATTAGCTGGGTAATACCTTAAATCTAGAACTCGGCTATGCAATATCCTTCACCTATTAGGATATAGCTAAAATACAGAAAGTAAGTGTATCCCGCTTCTGAGCAGCCGGAGTATAGATTGTGCTATATAAAGTTGCTGATACTCAGCAGTTTCTGACATGCAAAAACAGCAGCTTCGTCTGCTTCAGACTGAGAGAAGTCACTGAGCCCATCCTCAGTGTTTGGGGACTTGCCTCCAGTGACCTGTCAGTGTGAATGTTCTGACTGTTGTTAGTAAATACAAAGATTATACTCACGTGATTTCAGGGTGAAAGTCTTTTATTTTTTAAAATGGAAAGTTGAGACTCCCAATGATAAAAGTTAAATTTAGGTACTAATTTTAATAATTATTTTGGCCTTGTTAAGATTACTAAAAATAAATAATCTTTCAGTTCTGTTTATATCCTGTTATATTCCATAGCTGTCTCTATGGGAGTGAAAAAATTACGTACATTATTTCTTTGTCAATAAGTGAAAAATTTGTGTGTGTGTGGTTTGGGGGGCAGGGTCTCACTCTGTCGCCCAGGCTGGAGTGCAGTGGCATGATCATGGCTCACTGTAGCCTCAACCTCCTGGGCTCAAGCAGTCCTCCCACCTCAGCTCCCAAGTAGCTGGAACTACAGGTACACACCACCATGCCTGGCTAATGGTTTTTTTTGTATTTTTTGTAGAGACGAGGTTTTGCCATGTTGTCCAAACTGATCTTGAACTCCTAAGCTCAAGTGATCTGCCTGCCTTGGTCACCCAAAGTGCTGGAATTACAGGCATGAGCCACCGTGCCCAACCAATGAAAATATTTTAGTCACTCATCTATTCCTTTTTCACTGAACTGAATATAGTATGCTAAATTCAAGAAATATTTGAACTTTCAGTGGCATATTAAATTCAGTAGCCACATTATGTTTTATTTAAACTCAGCTTATCTTGTCATATCATTCTTGACTCCCAATTTTATCACAAAAAATAAAATAATAAACTAATATATTTTCTATCTTTCTCTGCCTCAAACCCTTCCCTAATCTGCATGATGGTAGAAGAAAAGGCCAGGATAAAGACAGTGAGGAGTTGCAGTGGAGAATCGTGTGCTCTGCTTTAAATTGTTTTTTTAAAAGGTGTTACTTTATTTTCAAACTCACAGGGAAGCAGATGAGAGTGCGTGGTTTATCAGCCCATGTCTCCCCAACAGTTGTAATTGTGCAGCCAAATCCGAGGAACTAGTTTTGAATGTGGCCTGTTATTTACTTTATTATTTAGAAAATATGTCACAGGGAGGAGGGTGAGCATGAGGAAGCAGATTTGTAAAGTTTTCTTTATTGTTTTCTCTGAAATATATAGTTTGTACTTCCCTTTAAAATGCTTTTTTTAAAAAATGATATTCCTTTTAATAGGTGATTATAGAGCAGTTTGTTGAATCTCATCCCAATGGCCTTCAGGTCATGTATAATAAACTCCTGGAGTTTGTTCCTCACCATTGCCGCCTTCTTCGAGAAGTCACGGGAGGTGCCATCTCCAGGTAATTTAAACGACCCTGTGTGGACCCCCACCTCCCTTTCAGTGACCGCACCTGCTAAGCGCAGGTGCACGACAGACGATGACTGTCTTGTATGAAGTGAATCCATTATGAATCTTGTTATTTCATTGTTTCTACCCATGATATTGTGAGGCAGGTTGCATTAGCCTCATTTCAAAGATGTGGACACTGAGATGAAGCTGAGACTAACGACCACATTTCCAAATCCAAAGTCTAGCCTTTCTTCTTCTCTGCACTTTTTCCTAAATTTAGTTTGAAGTCAGAATTGCTTTCCTTCCATGATTCTAATATGTCATAATCTGTCTATAGATATCAGTTCAGTTTAATTCAACAAGTTTTATACTAAGTATGAACTCATCTTCAATTTTTCCTCCCTTGGTTCGGTTTCCAAGACTTCCTGATTCTCTTTCATAAATATCCCATTACTTTCACCATTGCCATTGTGCCAGTCCAGGCCTTGTCATCTGCTGTCCACAATAATAGAATCTCCCCACCCTGTCTCCCTACTTCCAGTCTCTCCTTCTCTAAGCTTCTGACTGTCACATTTACCCAGAAATCTGCGATTCATAGATTTCTTCATAAATCTTTAGTGGCTTCTCAGTGCACATGGAGGAAGATCCAGGCTTCTTGAAGCAGGGCGTGAGGCCCTTTTTGTTCTTGCCTGGTAGCTCTCCACTGGAGAACTCTCGGCCATGGAACTTTCCCTCCATATCCCTGGACGCTCTAGCCACACAATGCTAGCTGCCTTTCCCCAGCTCCCTTGTACTCACGTGCTTCTGCGTTTTTCCTCTGCTTGCCTTGCCCTTCCTGTGCCCTTCGTTTTCCTGTCAAACTGCCTCTCCACGTGAATCTCCAGCTCAGATACCACCTCCTTCAAGAGACTATCCTTGGCTGGGGGTAGTGGCTCGCACCTGTGATCCCAGCACTTTGGGAGGCCAAGGCAGGCGATTCGCTTGAGGCCAGGAGTTCAAGACCAGCCTGGGCAACATGACAAAACCCTGTCTTTAAAAAAAAAAAAACAAAAAAAAAAACAGTCTTTGTCCTAACGTTCAGCATTCATCATGTCCTGTGGATTGCAGGACGTGTTGCTTTTGTGTCTTCTGAGTACTGATTTCCATGTTGCGTTGTGATCACCTCTCCGCTGCTCACACCTTCCCTTGCCTCTTGACACAGTGTCTTAGAGCTAGCAGCTGCCCAGTTAGTGTTTGCAAAATGAAAGAATTAACTAAGTTTAATGCTCAAAAGGCAAATAAGGTCTCTGTTTTCATGGAGCAAGCAATATATTTGGCCTTGAGTTTTTGTTCTTTGCAGAAATGTGGGGTAATTAATATGCTGCTTGGCATTTGCAGTACCCTCTCTCTTTCCTCTGTACCACCTAAGATGAAGCCTAGTTTTGCTACTTTTGTTTAGTAATCATAAGGATTTGGGGATAAGAATATAGTAGAAATCATGATGTAAAATGAAGCCATAGATATGAAACAATCAGTCATTAGATTTGACAGAGCCAGTCTGGGTCCAGAGATGTCAAGCTTCAAAGCTTTAGGGGATCTTTTCCACAGTTTTTAGTGTGGGGGAATTCACGTAGAAGGCTTAGAGATTTGAGGAATCTGAACTGTACCTTGCGAGATCATCTTCATCTGCTGCTAGCCCGTCACTGTGTTGCAGGTTCTGTGTATCCCTTTCCTTCCCGTGCTCGGCTCCTGGCTTCAGATTTCCAGCTTGGTGCTTTCCCTGTCACTCTTTTCTTTTATCATGTGCCACCCTTCATGGGCTTTATAACTGGCAACACCAAAACATTCATGATTTCTCCTCCAGAGAATACAGATGAGCTTTTCTAATCCGTCTACTGTTAATTTTGCAGGTTTTACATTCTGTCTTTGGGGCTTTCATTAGACATTAACTTTGGGAACGAGGAAATGTTGTCATTTAGTAGTGATTATATTATGTATATCTGTAGTTTGGAGTCCTCAATTTTGTGCTTTCTTTCTCCAGATACCTTAACAGAGCCTGCTTTTACTATTATTTGACAGTGTATAATATGTTGTGTGGAATTGGATATATGGGAGGCAGCCATCTTCTTTCCCCTTCCTGGCCCTCCACCCCCACCAGTAATTTCTTAACAATACTTAGGTGAAACTATACTAACAGTATTTGCTAGCTCTTCCTGGACAGTGAAACAAAGCTTCCTTGATAACTTATCTGTCTTGATAATTTTCGTTAAGCAGGAAAATTACAAAAACTTTAAAAAATTTTATTTTAATACTTACCAGAATGTTAAGTCCCATTTTGATATGGCAACTTAGCTACAAAACTCCCAGTTTTGCTAAAATAAGAACATTTATTAAATTGTTTGCCATTTTAAAAAATTACCTTAAAATAGAGCAGAATACACAGTATGAAACAAAGTGGGCAGTGCCTAGAATGGATGTTTACAGGTCTTTGAGTTCGTGAAAGACTTAAGGAACCTCTCTTATTTAACCGTTACTAACATAGGGCTTTTACTATGTGTTAGGCACTATCCTAAGTACTTTACAAATATTAATTCTTATTATGACTTTGTGAAGTTGGTACTATTATCATCACCATTTGAAAGATGAAGAAACCAAAGCACAGAGAAGTTAAATGATTTGCCCACGCTCCAGTATTTGAATCAGGCACACTGGCTCCGAAGTGCATGCTTTTGTCTCAGTGCTGCCTGTCATCTACATTTGGGAATTTGGAATTTAAAGTCTGGTGCTAAACAAAGACAAAATAAGACAAGCGCACACACACACAAAAAATTAATCTATTATCAGATTTTTGTGTCAAGATTTGTGATGAGATTTCCCATTTGATAGTCATAGAATTTTAGAACTGAAAGTAATCTTAGAGATAGCTTAGTAAATAAAAGCTGTTATTAATTTATAAATTAGCATAATTTACAATGCTGTATGGTTTATTGGTGTTCAGTAACGTGAAGGTTATTTTTCCTGTAGTATTAGACTACTCTACTTTTTTTCCCCAAGATAGGAGTATAAAGGTGGTGGGAAGTATTTTAGAGGGAAAAGTGTACCGAGGTGATTAGCCTTGACACCAGGTGGAGGAGTCAGGATCTAGGAGATTTGCCGGGTGTGAGGTGAGACTGAGATTAAGGAGTGGAATAGAAATTTGAGTCTAGAAACAAACTAAATTACAAATATGTTTTTTTTTTTAAGTTGAAATAAGTTTTAGACTGCAGATCTTTTGGCAGAAGCAACACAGTGGAAATTTGCTCTTTGTAAATAGATTATGGTGTATTTTACTGAAATGTGCTCTTATTTTACAGTGAAAAAGGCAATACTGTTCCTGGATATGACTTTTTGGTGAATTCTGTCTGGCCACAAATAGTACAAGGATTAGAAGAAAAGTTACCCTCGCTTTTTAATCCTGGGAATCCCGATGCATTTCATGAGGTATCTCTGCCCATCGTCTTGATTCTTGAAGATGTTAACCGGAGACTGGAGAAATATCATGTTCTCTTCTGCTTAGTCTTGGTTCTGTGGTTTATTAAAAATAAAAATTTGAGTTGCTAAGTGAACATTTACCTTAAAACACACACATCACTTTATCCAAGATATGAGCTATGATACTTTTAGGAATAAGAACATTTTCATTTTATAATATAAAGCATAATTAAGTCTAGATACAAGTGTGAGTAGAAATGTACATTATTTTCTTAAAAACATCCTGAGGACCGTTAAAAGCCAGTGTTTTTGCAGTTTTCTGTGAAAAATTAAGTTTGTACATCTCTGCCATATAATTTTGAATGAAAACAAAGAGTACTCATTGGATTTTTTCAAGCAGCAAGTACAAAGGAATTGATTGGATTTTAAAATAGACTATATAAATGTCCTCTATAATTTAAAAGTTAGAAAGCCCCAATATTTATTTCCTTTTTTAATTTATATTTTATTTTATTATTACTATTACTATTTTTGAAACAGGGTCTTAGTCTGTCGCCCAGGGTGAAGTGCAGTGGCACAATTATAGCTCACTGCAGTCTTTGACTCCTGAACTCAAGCAGTCCTCTCTGCTGCTTCCTGAGTAGCTGGGATTTCAGTGCACACCACCATGCCTGGTCAATTTTTCTTTTCTTTTCTTTTCTTTTTCTTTTTCTTTTTCTTTTTCTTTTTCTTTTTCTTTTTCTTTTCTTTTCTTTTCTTTTCTTTTCCTTTTCCTTTCCTTTTTCTTTTTCCTTTTCTGTGGAGATGGGTCTCACTGTTGCCCAGGCTGGTTTTGAACTCCTGGCCTCATGCAGTCCTTCCCCCTCAACCTCCCAAAGTGCTAGGATTTCAGGTGAGCCCCCATGTCCAGCCCTGTTCCACCCCCGGCTTTTTTCCCCCTTAAAAAAGAAAAAAGATTTCATGGTTAGGATTTAAAAAGTTAATGTATAAGTTTGTTTTCCTTTGTATCATTTTAAAGGCTCAGCCTCTTGGTACTTTTCTTCCTTCTCCTTCCCTGGATTTTGGTTTTTGGTTTCTTATGCAATGAGATAATCTTTGTCATTTAATTAGGTACTTTATTAAATTTGCAGTGATTCTAATTGTTAATACATTTGACTCATTTTGTACTTTCTCTTTGTTCCAGTTTTCTTCCCTTATTTCCTTCCTCCCATCTTTTTTTCCTCCCTTCTTTTTTCACCTTCTTTGTATTTTAGACTTCTGGGGATCTGTTTTCTGTCTTTATTCCATTTTGTCCCCTCTACTAATTTGGAAGTTGTACCCTTTATTTCTGTATATATTCAGTAACCTTAGTGGTTACTTAACAGAATCTAAAGTTGATTGATGTTCTTGAGCCTTCTGGACAATACGCGAACTTAGAGCACATTAACGCCAGCCATCCCTTCTCATAGTATATATTTTTGTTTCCTTGCTCGTACTTCTATTTTTTTTTTTAATCTTAAAAACTGGGCATTTTTATTGTTTTAAATAGTCATCATCCTCTGGGAATTACCCTACATGTTTGTCATTGCTTACTGTTCCTTTTTGAATGTCAGCTCATCCTTCTTGAATCGTTCTTCTGAAATTCATGTTAGAAGACTTTTTAGTAAGGCTTTGTTGATAATAATTTATTTTTTTAAATAATTTCTCAGTTTGCGTTTGTCTGAAAATAACTGTATTGCTTCTGTTTGTAAGGTCAGTTTGCTGGATATATTAATAGAATTCTCAGCACTTTGAGTATTGTCTTTTGAGTTGCATTATTAAGTTCACTGTTAATTTAATTGTTATTCCTTTGTAGTTAATGCCTTTTTTCTCTGGCTGCTTTTAAGATCTTCTGTGTGACTTTGGTGTGCTAAATAAGTTCTGCTGTGATATGTCCAGTAGAACTTCTTTTTTTAATTATTATCCTTAGGATTTGATAGGTTTTTCTGAATCTGAGAATTGGTGTCTTTCATCCATTCTGGAAGATTTTTATTTATTATTTCTTCAATTGTGCTTTTCTTTCCTTCCTCCATCATCTCCATCTAGATCTCTTGTTTAGACCGGCTCACCCTATCCTCTGTATTTGCTGCATTCTCGATAATTTCACAGTCTGTCTTATAGGTCACTAATTCCATTCTTAGTTGTATCTAAACTCTTTTCCACCTGCATATTGAGTTTCCAGTTAATTGTCATTTTTTTTATTTCTGGAAGTTGTATTTGTTCTTTGTCTAGCCTCCCTGGTGAATTTGTTTATTGATTTTTTAAGTGTAGAGAGGCACAAGATAAGCGTAAACAGCCTGGGGCCCAGCAGATTTCCCACAGATAAGACAACACATTGGGAGGTTTACCATCCCAGAAATGCAGCTTACCTTATCTCTTGGCAGATTGTCCCATATTACAGTGCATTGAATAACAGGATTGTGCTGTTTTCAATAAATTTTGTAGCAACAACATTTGTGATTTTAAAAAGTAGGCTTTTAAGGTAGCATAAGGAGAGTGAAATAATGGCTTTAAGCAGTAGCAGTTGTAAGCTTTAAGCACTGGCAAATGTAAAGACGCTTTACAATTTGCTCTATGCTTTAGAGACTCATATTGACCATGTTTGGCTCAGGAAATGTTTCAGCTCAGAAATGAACCTTTCCGATAGAACTTGACTTTAGAATTTTAGGCTAATACTTAACGTTTGTGAGTATAGTTTCCAGCAGATAGTATCCATTTATTTCCAGAAATACTTTCAGCTTTAAGCCTTAATGTAACATGTTTCTTGTAAGAGGGAAGTATCTTTATATATATATTTTTAGCATCCATTATATGCAGAGGTATAGTTTTGTCCCAAAAGGGAAGAATAATCCCGATTTTTGTCTCAACTCTGCACACCTAGACCACCCTCTGGGATAACAGAAGTTTGCCTAAAATCTTTTGAAAGAAATTTAAAGCCTGTAGTTTTTACTACTACAAAATCCTGTCTAAGCACAGACTTTAGCATATTTAGATGAATGGTTTGGTGACCCTGGATTGAGCCCCTTTTAATTGAGAAGAACATAAAAAAGCCAACAGTGTTCTTAGAGCCTGGGGGCTTCGGGAATAAAGTACCCACAAAAGCAACGTGCAGTGCAGTCGCAGTTTTGCTCAACTGACTGACTAGCATTCTGCTTCCTCTACCTCCTAGCTTGTCTTTTGAGCAGGTTCTCTGTGAGCCTCAACAGAAGAAGAAGCATCATTTGTAAAATGGGGGATGATGATGAGGATGATAGCAGTTGCCTTGTGGGGTAGTTTTGTGGGTTAAATTAAATAATACAATTCTAAGCACAGTGTGTTGATGATAAATGCTATGAGTTAGCTGCCACTCTTAATGGTTTTGGTACATCTCCCTGTCAGTTTTCATGCTATCTTATTTATAAAAATGATATGAATACTCACATGGTTCGATTATTTCTCTTCTCTCCCTTTCTTCTTCAGAATTTTCTCCTTCTGTTCTTTCTCCTATGTGAGGCAATGATGAATTATGTCATTTAATCTGCTGTCAATTCAAATTCCAGTGGGCTGGGGTAGGGGGCCCTAGAACATGAGCACTACCATTTAAAGAGCACCAGACTTGGAGTGCCTGGGTCTCAGATGGGCTTTGCCATGGAAGACACGGAAGACATATCACAGAACCACTTTGGGCATTTACGCATCTTTAAATGGGACATTGGAAGGAAGATCTCGCAAGGTCCCTGTTAACTCTAGAAACTGTGATTCTTATGTGTTGAGCTTCTTTATCTTGATTACAGTTTGCAGTACATGCTCCCTGTTCTGGTTAGTTTTCTGATAATGAAAATTTTCCATTTGTTTTTATTTTAGAAATATACCATAAGTATGGATTTTGTCAGAAGATTTGAACGGCAATGTGGATCACAGGCTAGTGTAAAAAGATTAAGAGCACATCCTGCCTATCATAGCTTCAATAATAAGTGGAACTTGCCTGTTTATTTTCAAATAAGGTTGGTCATTTATTCACCGCCACCCCCACCCCCACACCCTTCTAAAACAGAATTTGAATGCCAATTAAGGTTGTTGTGCCAATTAGTGGCTCCTTTTCTCTGATCATTATAATAGGCTTTGGGAGACAAAATTGAAAGTGGAGAAAGATACATAAGAAGTATTATGGTTGCCAAAGTCTGACTTGCATGACAAAAACGTAAGTTTTATTTTTTGGTAATTGGAGAGCTCAGAACACAAGAGTTGGAAGGAGCTGACTCCAAGCCCCGCCTCATTCCCACCCACCATGTCCTCATTCATTGTGAAAAGAGAAAGTAGGAGTTATACAGCAGCTCTTTTTTTCCATTTTCCCTGTGTCATCATCTGCCTCAAATAATGAACCTGTCTCACATCTGTTTTTGCTCATCTGAGATACTTGTCCCCTAGAGGGAATGGGGAAAAGCAGAGCCTTAAGTGTTCTTTGCAGCTGGTTCCATCTATTAGTGTATGAGAAGCCTCATCATTATTTCGGCTTCGCTTATCATCTTTGTGACATTTGTGTCCTCTATTCTGGAAAATGGTGACATTTTTCTTCCAGGTTTCATGATGATATCACCTTTGTCAATAAGCCATTCTATAAAATACTTGGGGAAATGTAGGATGAACCCTTAACATCATACAGTGCATTGGAGAAACAGATGATAATAGCCATTTTTGCAGATTCTCTTGAATGAGGTCATGATATGTTCTTCCATAGAATGGCATTTTACCTGAAATGCTCTTTGAAGAATCATAGGCTTTTTTATTTACATTGCTGGATGCTTTCATTAATTATGATGCAGTCCTTTCCCCTAGAGTTCTGAGGAATAATTACAGAGAAGGAGATCAAGAATTAGGTCCCCTGATGATAATTGCTTGGGATGATTGAGAATGTATGTAATCATCTTTTTATAATGAAATCACAGTTCTCAGAATGAAGTAGTAAGGTGCCCTTTCACTTACAATACTGTGTTTTATGCTAAATTTTCCAAGGTTGCGTCATCATGTAGTTTGTCTCTCAGCAGGAAATTATGGATTTGTTCATCTAAGATGTTAATGGGATGCACTGGAAATAGTTGTTGTATGATAATCAACATCAAGCCAGGGCAAGAAGCCTTTTTGATTTGTGAGCAGGATTTAAAATAGTAAAGCATCGTTTTATAAAATGATACTGCTATGGAGAAATAAGGTTTACATTTCCCCATCTCTCTGTCATCCAGGTTTGGAGTTAGATTACTTTGGTTATCTAATGCTATCACCTCACAAACATACTCCTCTGCTTCCTGCCTCCAAACTCTTTCCTGGTCCTTTTCCTCAGACCCTGGGACCCATGCACCGTTACCTCACTCTTCCATCCCACCACTGCACCTCCTGCAGCCCCCATGGGCTATTTCAGCCTGTGATCTTGGCTCTGCCAGGCTGGGCCCCTTGGTGATGGCACAGCTTGGCTTCAGCTGCATCTCCCTTCGTTTCAGTTTCTCTCAAAGCTGGTAATTGGGGCTTAAACTCCATTGAAACTCAGCCAATTCCCTGAAAGTCTTTTTTACCTTCACCAGATTTCAGCCTTAAGCCTTCAAAGGAGTTGATTAGCCTTTTTGAAAAAACCTCTTTTATTTAAAATTCGTGAAATTAAAAAAAATACATTTGAGTTATGAAGTGTAGAACTTGTTTTTAGTACATTTGTTTTTCCATCTAAAAAGTAAATTCCATTAAGACTTTGTAGAACTTTTCTATTGATTTTTATCAGGTGTTGGGTTGTTTGCTCTGAAGGATGACAAAAAGTTCCGCAAACATGGTTAGGGTCAGAGTTGCATTGTCATCAGATTCATTTCAAGGTCATTTGAAGTAAACCTAAAGACAGTGGGGTGGTGATGGTTGGACATTTCCTAAGAAGAAATATTAATATTGCACTCTCAGTAGAAGTTTTCTGCTCCTGGATCTGACTACCCATATCCCAATCATCTTCGGGAAAAAAGCCACCTCCCCAGCCCAGCCATCACCACAATTCTTGTGAACACATTTTGTATCCTCTCACTGTCCCTGAGACCCCGCTGTGTCTACATTTCATTTGCTCCTATGGGCATATTGGAAAGTAGATGAGGACTTAGTTTCTCATGGGAAGAAATTAAATGCAGATGTGATCAAAACAGCCTCGGCCGGGCGCGGTGGCTCAAGCCTGTAATCCCAGCACTTTGGGAGGCCGAGGCGGGTGGATCACGAGGTCAGGAGATCGAGACTATCCTGGCTAACACGGTGAAACCCCGTCTCTACTAAAAATACAAAAAAAATTAGCCGGGCGTGGTAGCGGGCGCCTGTAGTCCCAGCTACTTGGGAGGCTGAGTCGGGAGAATGGCGTGATCCCAGGGGGCGGAGCTTGCAGTGAGCCGAGATCGCGCCACTGCACTCCAGCCTGGGAGACACAGCAAGACTCCGTCTCAAAAAAAAAAAAAAAAAAAACCAGCCTCAAATTATAATGAGTCAGTGACTGCCTGGAAACTGCAGGTGTTAGCCCTTTAAATGCCAAAGGCTAAATTTCAGTTTGCTATTCTTTTTAAAATTGAAATATTTCTAGTACATTCACATGTATATACTGTATTACATAGTATATGCTGAACACAGTCTTATGATGTGGAATCTACGTAGTAATATTAAGGTGCGGGTAGCCCTTTCTTTCCTGTCCCTGCACTCCTCTCAGACATGTGTATCCACGAGAGATGGGTGCACTTATGATGTTCCTGATACTTCAGAGAAAAAAAACAGTAGGCATCACTATTGTTATCGCCATTGTAATTTTTATTTAAGTATTATTGTGGCCCTGTGATGTTCGTGGAGGAATATGTCTAGAGACCTTCCCCGGGCCTATATTTAAGAATTTAGAAATGTTTGTATTTGGGGTTGCCCTTCTTACGTGGATCCTGTTGAGAGTAGAATGACATTTGATGTGCACATGAAAACCACAGCATAGCTTTTCAGATTTCAACAGAGGTTCCCTCTCTCTTTTGGCCATTTTCCAAGAAGAAATATGTTCTGTTGCTTCATTCCTGGCAGTTACCGCACAGCAGAGCTGTGTGAGGGGCTGGTCCCCTGGCTGGGGAGCACACCTAGGCCAAGTGACTCGGGCAGTTGTAATCATACATCACTGTCCCTGCTCAAAGATAGGCAGAACCTCTCTGTGAAGTGCAGGGATCAAGGCTCTGCTGCATTTTTTTGGTCCTTTTTCATTTGTATGCTTTTCAGAATTATCGTAAATATACATAAAACTCTGTAGCCCATGTCTTTGCATAGTACTAAATTATACCTATTTTTTCTTATTGGTTTATAGCATCAAGCTTCCACATTAATACTGCATACTGGTCCATTGAATATACTGCAGATTCTGTAACCATATTCTTTCTTTTGGCCATTTAGGTTGCTTCAGTTTTTCCCTGATATAAACAGTGCTGTGTCAGCTATCAGGCCTTTTCTGTATCAGGGCTAACTTCCTGTATTTTGTTTAGATTTTGAAGAAAGGCAGGACTGGGGGTCTGAGGTTGAGCTCTAGGAGCTGGTTTGCTCTCCCAGGTGCAGAGCAGTCCCATCTCCCTTGTTCCCGTGTTCAGTGTCACTGCCTCCTCTTACTGCTGTTCCTGGGCTAGTTTCCAGTGCTCTATTATTATTTTTTTTTTTTTTTTTTTTTGAGACGGAGTCTCGCTCTGTCGCCCAGGCTGGAGTGTAGTGGCGCGATCTAGGCTCACTGCAAGCTCTGCCTCCTAGGTTCACGCCATTCTCCTGCCTCAGCCTCCCGAGTAGCTGGGACTGCAGGCGCCCGCCACCACGGCCGGCTAATTCTTTCTTGTAGTTTTTTTTAGTAGAGACGGGGTTTCACCGTGTTAGCCAGGATGGTCTTGATCTCCTGACCTCGTGATCCGCCCATCTTGGCCTCCCAAAGTGCTGGGATTACAGGCATGAGCCACCGCGCCCGGCCTCCAGTGCTCTCTTATCCCACTTTTCCATCTGTCACTTGTTCCTTCTGTACCTCTCAACTGCAGCAGGAAAAGACTAGCCTTTTGTGAGCTTCACTGGGCAATTAGAGAGTTCCTTTCTTTCCATGGGGCAGACAGGACGGCTACTGGAAACCAGCCAGCTATAATGGTCCAGGATAGCCTTGGTGTCTTCAGTGCTCAGCTGTGTTGGGTAGGGCTGCAGCTTTTTGTGTCAAGCTGTTCTTTTTATTCTTTAGACAGTTGCCTTTAGCTCAGTCTCTGAACCGCTTTTTAAAAGCACATTATGTACTATAAAAAATAATTTCATATCAGTTGGATAAATTGATATTGAGCATGCATCAGAATTCATTACTAGTAAGGCAATTAGCAGGTGACAAAAGAGCATGCTAGTAAAGACAGGTATGAAATTGGAAGAGTTATACAGTTAGAAAACAATGCCTGCCGAAGCAGCTAGCTTAAAAAAACTATATAACACGCAGCCTTTCACAAAGTCATAAAAACATGTCCATATCCATTATTAGAACAGAGGTCTGTGACAGGATGAGCTGAGGTGCCAGGTGAGCCAGCTGTCATCAGGAAAAAAAGAACGCACATCTAGGAAGCACTGGTACAGACACTGAGCATTAGTACCCAAAGGGCAAGTACCATGGATGTGGGAGAGGGTCAGCAGATTAGAAGAGCACCAAGCAGCGAGTTCTAGTTTTAACTGGCTGCTTCCCGTGATTTTTCTCAAGCTGCCAACACAGGTACAGAACGCAGCTTTCTTACCCTGGGGACGTTTACCTACCTGTGATGGTGTTAAGATAGATGGGTTGGAGGAACCAAAGTTTTATGGCCTTGAAGTGAATAGAGGATCATAAGCAGGTGCTACTCACCTGACAACTTCTTGATGGAGACTTAACTGGCAGTTTGTTTAATTTGAGAAACATGGGGAAGGTTATGATTCAGACCAGCTGCAAATAACAGAGAACCCTTATATAACAGTGGCTTAGTCACGATTTCTTGTTCAGTTAAAAAAAAAAAAAAAAAAAAGGCTGGGGGAATAGGCATTTCGAGGCTGGACTTACCAGCGAGTGACAGAGAAAGTTCCTGTTACTTAGGAAAAACAGAGGATGGATAGGGAAAGGCATCTGTCAGAGTCATAAACACTAATTCGTGTTCTTGTTTTTATCTCAGATTTAGAGAAATAGCAGGATCCTTAGAAGCAACACTTACAGATGTCCTGGAAGATGCCCCAGGTAACACCCCCAAAGTGATAAGTGGCATGGTATCCTAAATGAGTTCATTCAGTTCACCATGTCAGCTAGATCATAATACTCTGAGCATACTTTCACTGGTTTTTTTTGGTTTTTGTTTTTTGTTTGTTTGTTTGTTTTATCATGCCTTAAGTTGGACCTTAAAATCACTTAGTTTGACTTTTTTTTTTTTTTTTTTGAGATGGAGTCTCTCTTTGTTTTCCAGGCTGGAGTGCAATGGCATGATCTTGGCTCACTGCAGCCCCCGCCTCCCAGGTTCAAGCGATTCTCCTGGCTTAGCCTCCCAAGTAGCTGGGATTACAGGCATACACCACCACGCCTGGCTAACTTTTGTATTTTCAGTAGTGACAGGGTTTCACCATGTTGGCCAGGCTGGTCTTGAACTCTGACCTCAAGTGATTCATCCACCATGGCCTCCCAAAGTGCTGGGATTACAGGCATGAGCCACCATGCCCAGCCCTTCTTTTTTTTAATAAGGTAAAAATAAACCAAATAGTTTTGGTACATAGAGTTCTTGCTTTATAAAGATGAAAAAGGAATAAGAATATAGGAAACAGACCTCATTTTCATTCCTGAATATAACTTGGCCCCTTGGTGTGCTTATGTGATCAGCTGGTTTTTTTAGCAAATGGGCTGTGATCTGCCTTCCTCCCAGGCTGAGGACTGGTCTGCATGGTAGAGGGTCAGGGTGCTCCTGCCTCTCACTGACAATGACTCACAGCTGAAGCATGCATCCTGGGCCTCCTGGGCCCTGGCTGCCTATGCTGGGCTGCTGGGCAGGTAACAGCTGTAGATATGTGGACTTAGCAGTACATGTTTGCATACTCTGACAGCCTCATTAATTTTTGTATCATATATTTATTCCTGGTGACCACTGAAATACTGTGTGCTTATATCTAGGTTCCTCGACTTAAATTTCCACTCTCTTTTATGCAGCTAAGTCTCCTATCATTTTGAATCAGTTTTAGCTTCAGAATTTGTTTTCATCTGTCTTTGCCAAAAATGGTCATATGTAGTTAACTTCTTCTAAAAGAATAAGAAGTATGTTGAGATAGAGGAAGACTCTTGTGAAACAGGACAAATTTGAAACTGAAGTTTAAACCTCTGCAAGTGATTGCCACTCCAGCCCATGTTTGTTGATTGGGTATAAAGTACCTATTAAACATTATTTCTGAATGCTATATATGTTTGATGTTTATCCAGACACCTGGGAGATAGTGTCATGTAAAACTGTGCGTGGCATGAAGGATGTGGTAGGGAACATGGATTGTGGCCACTCCTCATCCCTGTGCCTCCAACAGCTTTGCTGACCACATGGTTTTCTTCAGAAGGCCACTTTCTTTACCTTTGAATCATACATCAAAAGTCTCACATTAGATTATAGCCTAAAATTGTCTGAAATTCCTTAAATGTGTGTTGTTGTTGTTTTTCTCTAGCTGAAAGTCCATATTGCCTTTTGGCTTCTCATAGAACTTGGAACAGCCTCAGGAGGTGTTGGTCAGATGAGATGTTCTTGCCATTGCTGGTGCATCGCCTGTGGAGATTCACTCTGCAGATTTTGGCACGATACTCTGTGTTTGTCAGTGAGGTAAGGGCTGGCCATGGAGCTCATCCGTAATCAATACTGATAAAAATTAAAGATGTTAGGCTAACTCCTTAAGCTTTTTGTAAATGCCATGAGAGGTTAATTCAGAGGACCCCAGTAGTCTGACTTCCCAGGATTATCTGCAGCTCTGTTTCTGTGTTTCACTTTTACTCCTGCAAGCATTGCATTTAGGGGTGTCTATTATCATGAACTTGTTTTGTTGAAAAGCACCACTCTGGCAAGTGCATGTTTTCCCTTCTCAAAACCAGATTCTTTGAACTGCCTCCAAATTAAAAAAAAAGATGTTCATTTTAATTTCAAGGTGATTATGAAAATCATTAGAAATAAAAATAGGTGCATTTTAATACTTAATATTTGGAAGGTTACAAAACGATATTGTCATCAACATAAAAAGGTATTAAAATTGTCTTTTCTTTTTTGAATATCCTTTTCCCTTTTCAAATAATCAAATGTATTAAATATCCACATGCCCTTGGTGACTTATTAATACTCTACAAAAAGCCAGAAATTCTTGATCCACAAGAGCGTTAGTACAGTCCAATGCTCAGCACCAGCCCTGTGGGTTCTTACTAGGACCTCGGATAGCTGTGCTGCCCTTTCTCTGGGGGAAGCGTGAGTAACAGACTCTCAGGTAAACCAGTCATGGCAGTGTGAGGAGTATGCAAAGGAGATGTGTTCTAAAAAATAAAAAAGACAACATGGAGAAAACAGCACACTTTGAATAAAATCTTTGTTATTTGGAGTAGGAAAGGATCCCAGTCCTCCTCTTGCAGTGTATTTTAATGGAAAGAGTGTCAGCTTTGGAGCCAGTGTCAAACTTTGGCTCTTGAACTTTTTAATTCTGTGGACCTAGAGAAATTAAGCTGAGTCTTCATCTGGAGAATGGGAAAACAGCTTCTATACGTGGCTGTTGTGAGGATTTATTTGGACTAAAGCTCCTGTCAGGTAATGGGAGTCTAGTGAAATCTAGTTTGTCTTTCCCTTTTGCCTTCCCTCTGCTCAGAAGCGTCTTAGTGGACCACCCTGGGCCGTCAGCTGTTTCTGAAGACCGCTGTATGATTCACCTGACAGAGTTGGGTTAGGACGATTATTCAGTTAGGCTAAGCATGCATTCTTGCTAGCCAGGAATTCTCTGTTTATCTGTAATAGATTACTTTGCCCTGAATGTTCATTATCCCATTCTATCCCATTCTTTTCTTGATGCTAGCTTACTTCTTTTTAATTTTTTTCCCTTATAAACAATGTTACGCAAAGAACACTTTGTTTTTTGTATTTGAAGGTTTGGATTTTGATATTTTACCCTTATTAATTATAATTACAAATATGGTATGTTATTTGCCTAACATAATTGATTTTTTTTTTAAAACTTGTGATGTCCCCAAAATTAATTTTATTGTGGTTTGGGTACTTTATTTTTCACATGGTTTTTTTTATCACCAGAAAGTAGACAAGTTCCAGAAGGTAAATGTACATGGGGGCGTAGTTTGTCCTTGTTTCTCTTAGTACTTCACTCCTTCCTGTAGATACAATAAGGTGTACTTTTATTAGTAAGTTTTTACTAAGTGCTATGTAGACAGCTAGCATTTAATGGTGAGTTATTGACACACATATGTAATATATAAATGCTCATGTATCTTGCTAGTGTAAAAGTAGTTAATCAGTGAAATCCTTTTTCAGCTTTCACTCAGGCCCATTTCTAATGAAAGTCCCAAGGAGATCAAGAAACCTTTGGTAACTGGTAGCAAAGAACCTTCCATCACCCAAGGAAACACTGAAGACCAAGGAAGTGGTCCTTCAGAAACAAAGCCTGTGGTTTCCATTTCCCGCACTCAGCTCCTGTATGTGGTTGCAGACCTGGACAAGCTTCAGGAGCAGGTAAGCCTGTGTCCCAGAAGAATTCCAAGTGCTTGGTTTAATGTTTTCACAGGAGGTAGCATGTGTAAAAGGCAAACACCATTGGGCCTTACGGGGCTTAAATTGTGGGGCCCATGGGTACCCCAAGAGAGAACCTCTCACCTCCCTTTCTAGGTGTCCCTCCAGCTTCCGCTGACAGATCATGTCCATATAGGGTTTCTAAGGGTGTGCACTTCTTCTGCGTGGAGTGCATTCTGTATTGTATTCACCTCCACCCTGCTTCCTTTTCAGTAGTGATGGGACAAGCTGGAGCAGCCATGCTTCCCCCGCTTTTTTTTTTTTTCCATTAGCTCACCTTATTCTGCTCAGGCATGATCTTTAGTGGGCTGGATTTCAGTTACTTTACATTAATTTACCCCAGTATTTTCTGTTGATGTTTAATCTTCAGCTATACCTTGAAAGTGCTAAAATACTAAAACTTCTTCCTCTGTTTTCTCTGTATACATCCATATGTTTTTGCTTGTAACGTTAACTCTGTGGGGTGAATATAGTGGTGAAGTCCTCTGATACACAGTTCTGCTTTCCTCAACGTTAGATATTTTGTGGTGCTTGAATAAATACCGTTTTGAATTTTAAAATTTGTATGTTTTCAGTAAGAATATGGTCTTTACTGTGTCTATTTTCGTATTATGGAGAGCCATAGAGTAGAAAATGTTTTTGCTTATTTTCTGTGCCTGTTAGTAGCCATTAAACCATGTGATTTCTCATGTTGTTGAAATCTTTTTATAGTAAAAGCATTAAAACTGTTTCTTTCCTTTGATGAAAATTACTGAAATTCCTGATTTTAGATTCACCATTCATTAGCAAATTCTAGCGTTTGTAGATGCAAATAGAATCGCCTCTTCCTTTGATTTATAAAAAGTAACTGAATATATAAAGTGCATATTTATTTCAGCTTCCAGAACTCTTGGAAATAATCAAGCCAAAACTTGAAATGATTGGCTTTAAGAATTTTTCTTCTATCACAGGTAAAAATGAATCTTGACTAAGCAAATCTTTGAATAAGAAATGATTTAAAATAAAATTTCAGAGACTGTAGGGTATATTTAATTTAACATTTTCTTCTGTAGTTGTAAATCCTTGGTTGTTTCTCTATTCTATTCTGTATTATAACTTCCCTAAATAAGATGTTTTGTTTAATTCATTTGATCTGATTTATTATAGTACATACTGTAAATGCTGTGACAGTATTTCAAATGAAGTTCACATCTGGGCCTGAGCATGATGATTAAATCCAGTCTTTAATCTCAACAGCAGCCCTGGAGGACTCCCAGAGCTCTTTGTCAGCCTGTGTGCCCTCCTTGAGTAGCAAGATCATCCAGGATTTAAGTGACTCTTGCTTCAGTTTCCTAAAAAGCGCGCTGGAGGTTCCCAGGCTTTACCGAAGAACCAATAAGGTCAGCGCCATTCATGGGAGAGAATTCTGAGGTGGGGAAGTGTGTATTAGGAAAGCCAAAGAGGAAGGAAGGAAGCGGCGGATTCCCAGGGTAGCCTGAGACAGACTGAGCTCATCCCATTCTGAGAATAGTATTGATGAAGAGAGGGAGGTTCGGCAGGGGTGAACAGGGGCTCTGGGCAACAAACTGAAATAGTTAGACCTTTCCCATCCTATCCTAAAAGTATTTAAGGATGTACTCAGTTTCCTTTTGGTCTTGCGGAAAAGTATGTTTTTCAGAAAAAGCGTTTTAATAACATTTTAAAGTCCTATACATTTTTGTCTCCATATCTGGTATTCCACACTTTATATCTTGTTCCCTCTTTGTTGTTACTGGAAATATAGTTGGCCCCTGTGTCCCCAGGTTCTGCATCCACAGAGCCAACTGTGGATCGAAAATATTCAGGGAAAAGAAAAACTACAACAATAAAAAATAATACAGGCCAGATGTAGTGGCTCACACCAAAATCCCAGCACTTTGGGAAGCCGAGGCAGGAGGATTGCTTAAACCTAGGAGTGTGAGACCAGCCTGGGCAAAGTAGTGACATCCAGTCTCCACACATAAAAAAAGTTTTTATTAAAAAAAAAAATACAAATGTTAGTACTCTAAAGATGATTTAAACTATACTGAAGGGTGTGCATAGGTTTTATGCAAATATGATGCCATTTTATATTTGCTCCTTATTGTCTGATTTGAAGCTGCCTCTCAGAAGTGGGAGAGAGAGAGACCTATTTTATGTTGCCAAATATGTTGTTTTTCTTCAGTAATCTACCAACTCTCCCTTTCTAGTCAATAGGTTGCTACAGTAATATATTTCCTGAGAGTCTGTGTTAGGGTCAGACCCCGTGCTAGACACTTTACATAGTCTTACTATCCTCCTACGAAGTGGGTGCTAGTATTGTCATTTGCAGATGAAGAAACCAGAGCTAAGAAAAGTTACATTCCTGAGCCTGGATCCTTGCTTCTCATACGGTGGTCTGATGATCAGCAGCATTCACATCACCTGGCGGGTGGGAGCTCGCTAGAAAAGCACAGTCCCAGAACTCAACCCTTCCACCAACAGAATTAGAACCTGAGTTTTCTGCCCCCAACAGAATTAGAACCTGAGTTTTACGAGATTGCCAGGTGATTGATGTGGACGTGAAGCTATGGGAAGCAGCCCTAGTTTCGATGCCCTGAGCCGTGGGTGGCTGTGTCAGCCAGCACCTGAACCCAGCCTGGCTCCAGACGTCACCTTCTTGTGCTGGCTCTTCTTATTCCCTCATGTTCTCCAGGCAACTTTCTGTGGACCCCAGTGTTACCTTTGGGAGGGATGGAAGTTGTTCATGTCTCAAAACTAGAACATTAATAGTATCCTTTTGGACTTGAGGTCTGGGTAACTTACTCTGTTTCTTTTCTGTTTTTTTCCTGTGCATCTTTATCTCCTACCAACATCGTTCCAGGAGGTCCCAACCACAGCTTCCTCCTATGTGGACAGTGCTCTGAAGCCCTTATTCCAGCTTCAGAACGGACACAAGGATAAGCTCAAACAAGCAATAATTCAGCAGTGGCTAGAAGGCGCTCTCAGTGAAAGCACTCATAAGTAAGTAAATTAAAAGTAGACCTTGTGGGCCTTGCTTAGAAGAGTCTGCGGCAGAAACCCCCGAGGCCATCAAGCACTGCGTATGAATAAAGCAGTGAGACTGCCTAGCGCTTCTTCACTGGATTAGTCAGAGTGTGGTCCCGCAGTTTGCTACCTCCCTCCCCACACCCCCGTGGACAGCCCGTGGGCCGGCTTCCTCTGCCTGGGCCGCAGCCTCACTGGCCATGTGCACAGTGCCCCTGCATCTCCTGGCCCTGCCTACGTTCCCTGCAGGTGCCGTTCTCCAAGGTCCAGCCACATTCTTCTTGGAGGCCCTTTCTTTGCTCAGCCCTGTCAGTCCAGAGTGGCTCTAATCATAACAGATAATCAAAGAACTTAGGTTGGTAATCAAGGAAGAGAAAACATACATTTAAAAGTAATTACAGCTGACAAGGACTCGATTCCTAAAACCTCTAAAACACATGAATGTCTTTTTCTAATGAAATATTATTTTCCTAAATCAACAAGTATGCTATTCAATTTTGTTACTGATTTTGTTTAATTATTAAATATTGATTTTGCAGTAGTATTTTATTTACTTAAGATTTAAGTGGCCATTTATGGGTTAATTTAGAACATAACAATAATGTCTAATACAGTTTTTGTGGGCAAATGTATTTCAAATGCCAAGTAACCAGCTTGTAGACAAAGCTTTGAAATATAACTCATTTATAATTTCAAAATTATATTGAGAGTATTTTAAAGACAATGAACTTTATTGAAAATTCTGAAATACTTTTACACTCTAAAAGATGAACTGTTCCTAGAACTGATTGGAAATGAACTTGTTACTTGATCTGGGGCATGAGCTACAGATGTCCACCCTCGATTAAATTTTAAACAAAATCCATGCAAATACATACTTCTTAAATTCTGAGGGAATGCTGTGTTAGACACTTAAGACTATATATACACATATGTGTCTGTATATATGTGTGTGTATATATATAAAAAAATGATTTTAAGAAACTTAATGACTTACCATGGCTGAATTTTCGTTGGAAACGAATTTGTATCTTAAAAATCTCTTTTTTTGGTCCACAAAGCCAGTCACTGTATTTGGTGTTACACACAAATGCCTCTTTTCACCAGTAAACGTGTCTTCTGCTCAAGGTACTACGAAACCGTGTCAGATGTATTGAACTCTGTGAAGAAAATGGAAGAGAGCCTGAAAAGGCTGAAACAAGCCAGAAAAACCACTCCCACCAACCCCGTCGGTCCCAGTGGTGGCATGAGTGATGACGACAAAATCAGGCTGCAGTTGGCCCTGGATGTTGAGTACTTAGGAGAGCAGGTAACCCATCAGCTGCCGGCAGCTCCAGTGAGCCTGAAACCAAATTCTGAGAGCCGGGCAGTTACTTGGTGGCTCACGTGATCCCAGAGATGCTGTTGCAGTGGCTAGGGAATTGCTTCCCAAGTGTTAACGACTAGGAGTCGGGGCTCCCAAATTATTTTGCCTATAGGCAATATGAGAAGGAAAAGGTAGAAGAAAATGGAGAATTCTCGTTTTGAAGTCCAGTGGCATGCTCTCTGGTGCTGTTGCCATCTGCTGGTTTCCCCAGTGCCCATGCTCACAGAGCTCACTACAGTGGGACTTTTTGGTCGAGTGCCTGATACTTAATTGGTGCTAACCCCAGGCTTTTGAAATCCTTGCTGGTTTAGCTTAAAATAACTGGAAGCATTTATCCCTCTATGGTGCGTAGGAAATCCTCTGAGCAGACCTCCTCTGCTTCCCTGGTTGGCTTTTGTAGGTTTCCTATAAAACACAAATTTTAGAATCATGGCATGTGGCTGAATGGTAATGTGGATATTATCACTTAAGATATGGATAACATGTAATGAATGTCTGAGGTGAAAATGAAATTTCATCATAAAATGAAATGTTATGATACTGTGAGGACAGTTCATAAAACCTCTAGATGTTCAGAAACTGGCCTTCTAAACTGTTGAAGTGTCATCCCACACAGTAGTAGGTCCTCAAAGGAGGCCTTTCCAGAGGGAAAAAAATTGAAATTATAAAGTTTCCATAAGAGGACACTTGGTCTTGATTTGGAGAACTGAGACAATGTTAATAGAAAAAGCAAAAAAAATAAAAGCAGTCAAAACAAGACCCTTGATTTTCTAGCTTACTAAGGAATTTCTTTTACACGTCATGATCATCACTGAAAATTCAACTGTTTTCTGCTTTGAGATGAATTTAGAGATATATCCTGGTAAAAGTCAACTGCCATGTTGCTTTATTTGGCAAAAAAACCTAAAGACTTTTTACAAGCAAGAAAGTATATTATAGAAAGGTGAAGAGCCAATGAGCAAAAGAAAGGGAAGGAAGGAAGGAGAGTGGGATAGGGAACTAAAAG
This sequence comes from Macaca nemestrina, assembly GCF_043159975.1. Classification (NCBI taxonomy): domain Eukaryota; kingdom Metazoa; phylum Chordata; class Mammalia; order Primates; family Cercopithecidae; genus Macaca; species Macaca nemestrina. Next base: position 18,499,633 of record NC_092125.1, on the reverse strand, counting down.
GAAAGAGAAGGGAAAGAAAAGGTGCCTCCGCAGTCCCGGTCCCCAGAACAAACCACAGAATGCTGACAGACACTTGGTGTGTATCTTTCCGGATCTTTCTCTGCGTGTGTGGTGCGTGTGTGTATGTGTATGGATGTATACGTGTATGTGTGTTGTTATTGTCATTTTTAAACAAAAGTGGGAACATAGTGTGCCATGTCTCAGTGACCAAAATAATCCACGGTAGTTGCTGTGCCAAGCAAAGTGTTTTCAACTCATCTGATTCTAAAAGGTTTTTGGCAATATGTTAAGAAACTAAGAGCACGGGCCAGTACTTTTTTGAAAATTCTCTACTTAAAAAATAGTTCACTTTTTTATTTCCGTAGCGTAGATTTTCTTTTCTAGTGTTTTTTAGGCCCACAAAAGGGGCTCTTATTCTGTCTGATTTATTGGACTAAGATAAATTAACCTACTGGCTTCTTAGAATGGTAAGTGTTTGACCCCAAAAACCTCACATTTTACAAGAAGTAAACCCTTTGCTCTAGAGGAAAAAATATCCTACGGATAGGGACACTGTCATCAGATTCAGGACCCACCCGGTTAATCCAGGATGATCGCATCTTGAGATCCCATGCTTAATTACATCTGTAATTATCTTCAGGGAACTGTCTTCTGGTTTAGTAGAGGATGAAGATTTTCTTTCTTCCCCCTCCCACATTCAGCTTGAATTGCAGTAACATAATTCATTCTCACGGCCTTTGCAGATACAAAAGCTGGGACTGCAAGCAAGTGACATAAAAAGCTTCCCAGCTCTCGCAGAGCTTGTTGCTGCTGCCAAGGACCAGGCAACAGCAGAGCAGCCTTAAGCATCTTGGAAGATCTCAAGGTTAGATTCTTAAGCAAGAGAAGAGTTGGACTTCCAGGCTGAAGGGGAGAAAGTGACTCTGTTCTCTTAGCAACCGTCCGTAGCGAAGAAGTGCTTCCAGCATCACTCCAGCGACACGCCCATGCGTCTTCTCTCAGCGTATTTGGGTCTTCCTTTGCCCAAAAAGAACACAAAAGCCTTTTTCCATTGTATGGAAGATAGTTTTTAAGACATTTGAAACTTTCTACTATAGTTTACAGAACAAATTATTTTATTTTTATTGTAAATCTTAGTGTGGAAGAGCTGATTTCCAAAATATGATTAAAGTAAATATATACCTATGAATGTCAGGAGTTGTCTCCCTGAGCCTGCGGTTGGAAGTGACGACTGTAGTGGAGTGATGTCCTGTATAGAAACGCCCTTCTCTGAAATAAAGAGAACTCCTGGGCTTTCTAAAGAGGCTGCCGGAGGCCGTCCTCCACTCCCACTGTGTGTGGGAGCAGTGCTTCTGATCCTGCTGTCACCGCAGCCTCTGGCAGGGGCCGGCACCAGTAGGAAAGACCTCCTTCCTAAATAAAAGACGTGTCTCCCGGGAGTGTGTGCTCCTTTTCTTTGGGAATTCCACACCAGGAAAGCACTCCTCATCACTCGTGCCTGTAATGACATGTGTTCCCTTCCAGACAGGTGCCCCTCTTAGCACCAGTGGGAAGGGTCCTGGCCAGCACCAGCCCTTTCTTTCAATGTGTGGGAGTTCCTTTCCTTGGAGGGGTAACACAGCTTCCTTAGGAGTCGGCAGGCCCCGCCCTTCCTGGCAAGCTGATGTGGATAGAAGGAAGGAAGACTGCCCTGAGAAGAGCTGGAAGCACCGGGGAGAGGCACTCCAAGACTGGTTTGTTGGTTCGAACTCATAGGCAGCATGGAGCACCGTGTAGCCCCTGCCTAGCTGTGGCTTCAGCCCTCCCAGCCTGATGAGGAGCTGGAAGCAGCTATGTTAAGTCCTTAGTCTTGCATTCCCATGCATCTCAGTCCCTTCTTTGTTCAAAGGTTCGCCGTAGGGAGAGGAAGTAAATGGTAGGGAATGAGAGCAGGTCCTGTAGTTAGCAGGCTTGAGTTTTTTAGCACAGACCGGGATGAGGAGGGCTAGAGAAGTCAGAGGAAATCCCAGTGATGAAAGCACCAAGAGCCAGGTGTGTGTGGAGCCCCAGGGGCTACCACGCGGCCCCCAGCCCACCACAAAGAGTGGCTTCCCCTTTCTGTTTGCAGGTAACAGACCTTGGACAGTGGCCCCCTGTGTAGAGAGCATCTGCTTTGGGCTTAGCGCTGGAGGCCCTGCCCCTGGAGGGGGTTGTGTCCAGTTCTAGAGTTCAGTGTTGGGAAATTTGGTCAGTGACAGAACCATGGGACAGAGACAAACAAGGGATTTCTTCTCAGGGCTTGACCTCCCTGGTGTGGGAGCCGCCTCACCTGGCAGGGCTGTGGTACGGTGCGGTACCATCAGCAGGGCGCCATCGGAAGGAAAGACGGGCTTGCAGTGGGGGAGCGAGAATGAACTGGAACCCGTGAGGATAAATGGAGCCCGCATCTGGCTCTTGCTGCCTCCTGGTCTCCCCAGTTCAGTGATGGGGTGACGTGCAGAGGAAGCTGCACATGCACTTGGTCCAGGATTCAGGGAAGCTGAAGGAAGAGACTCAACAGGAGCTGGAGGAGTTGCATGCCTGCCTCCTGCCCCCAGCCAGCAGGAGAGCGTGCAGCTCTGGGTCACCATGCGGGAGCTGCAGTGGAGCCCAGGCTGCAGCAGCCTGCTGCGTGTGAGCATGCAGCCACCCCACCCCACCACCTGCAGCTGTTTCCTGTGACCAAGGCCAACCTCAAACCATCCAGGAGGGGAGTCATGGGGAACACAGGTCCAGCCTAGCTAAGCCAATCCAGTGCAAAGCTACCTCAGTAACCACATGGAGGTAAGCTACTTCCTCCACCCCAGCCTTCATCGATAGACCCCAAATGTTTGTCCCCATCTTCCTGAGTGCTCTGCCCTTCCTATTTGTTTTAGAACATAGGAGAGGGTTATGACTTAACATCCCCACCAACTCCAGCATTACTATTCGCATTTTACAGATGAGGAAACGGAGCTTAGGTCATCAAGATAACTAATAAGTAGGGTTGAAATCCAAGCAAGATAATTCCAGAGCCTGGTTTACTAATTGTTAGGTAATTATCCATCCCTAAAATCAGCACTACAATAAAGAAGTTGACAGTCAAGAATTGGAATGTAAGTTGTTGATTTCTTTGACCCTGTCAAGCCCCACACTGGCCCTGGACTCAGCACACTGCCTTTCTCAATGACAGCCTTGATGCCATAACTCCTGCTTCTAGGAAACATGCCTGTAATCCCAGAACTTTGGGAGGTCGAGGTGGGTGGATCACCTGAGGTCAGACGTTCAAGACCAGCCTGGCCAACATGGTGAAACCCCGTCTCTACTAAAAATAAAAAATTAGCTGGGCATGGCAGCACGTACCTGTAGTCCCAGCTACTCAGGAGGCTAAGGCAGGAGAATCACTTGAACCCGGGAGGCAGAGGTTGCAGTGAGCCAAGATCGTGCCACTGCACCCAGCCTGGGCAACAGTGTGAGACTCCGTCTCAAAAAACAAAAAGAAAAAGAAACAAGAATCTTTGGGTAAAAAGCAAAAGGCTTCAGAGCCTTTGTCCGTGGCTCCCCCAGAACATCTCTCCTTTCTTTGATACGTGTTTTATTTGCTTTGCTTTGGAGAAATTACTATTGAATAAAGCTTAAAGATGGAATAATACTTATATACTATAAACCTGTAATTAGTTTCAATTTTTCTAACATATAGACTTAAAAGAGGGTGCCAGCCACAGGAGAAGTTTTTTCGTTCTACTATAACACTGCTGGGGAGGCCGTGAGTAGGTCATTCGGGGACCCAGGCTGACTGGAAGTCAACCATCTCCATCCTATGGCTCCCAAGTTCACCCTGGGGAAACCTCCTGCGTTCATTTCCAGGGCTGCTGTAACAAATTACCACAAGTGTGGTGGCTTAAAACAACAGAAGCGCATTCTCTCACAGTTTTGGAGGCAGAAGTCTAAGCTCATGGTGTCAGCCGTGCTCCCCCCGCAGGCTCTAGGGGAGATTCCTGGCCTCCTCCAGCGTCTTGTGGCTCGAGGTTCCTTGGTTACGGCAGCATCACCCCAGTCTCTGCCTCTGTCTTCACGTGGCCTCCTCCCCTTCTGACGGATAGGGACACTGTCATCATTATCAGGACCCACCCGGTTAATCCAGGATGATCGCATCTTGAGATCCCATGCTTAATTACATCTGTAAGGACCCTTTTCCAAATATGTTCACATTCACATGCTCTGGGGGTGGGAGGTGGACATATCTTTTTGGAGGCCACCGTTCAGCCCACTCCCCCTCCACTGCAGCCTACCAGAAAGAGAAAGGATTGTGACGGGGACGCCCAGGGTGTGGCTATGGCCCCAGTTTGGATGAGCACAAAATCCTTCCCCCTCACTCCAGTGTGTGGAGCTCAGGCATGTGGGGCCTGGAACTGTAGTTTTAGTTGCGTGTCCAGAAAGGAGAGAAAGAAAAAAAGGATTTGGAACTTCTGCAGACAAACTCCCCAATCTCTGATCTGGGATCAATAAAGGTAATCCTCACGGGTCCCTAGAACTGCTATATAGAGTTGCCCATATGGGAACCCCACAGTCACCAAACAGTGCTGCCCATGGCTTAATGATCCCAGCGATGGAATAAAAGCAGGGTCACTCAGGAACTGTAGTGCAGGAGGTAAGGGCTGATTTTCCTTTGCGGGGCCCTTTTGAAATAACCATGAAGCTCTCTGGTACTCGGGTCTAGATGTCACTCCAACAGCAGCAACAGCTCTGGTGGTACAGTAATTGGAGCCAGCATGGCTGCGTCATTGACGACGTGGACATCTCCATAGTATGTTGATGTCTCAGAACTCAAAAGCAATGATCAACGCAGATGCTAAACTGTTAGATTCTTAAACAAGATCTGTTAGGGGTCCACGTTTGAAGGCAGTGTTATTTTCTCTGTTCACGGCATCTGAATACATCTGGTGGATCTTTCCCTCCCTATCAGCAGCCAGACAATCCAGTCGGTTCCAGCAGTTTGTGAAAAGCAGGCCTTTGCCAGTTGGCAATCCTCTCTCCATGTAAGACCTCAGCCTCAGCGCCCTCAGGGAAACGCTGCTTGTCTTTTGAGATGTGCACACAGTCCTGGTGCTGCCTGTGAGTCTCAGTGTTTGCCCTGAAAATATCCTGCTACTTTTGATCAGCCACTAAGCTTCGTGTTGGATGGCTGTGAACATCTGTGAATTGTTCAGTGAAGGAAGGGTTACCTTCATTTGATTGCGAAAGTTTCTCCATTTTCCACTCAACCCTCAGCTGGTTTTCGTGTGGAGACTGAATTTCAGAACAATCAGCATTCTCATTTTTCCTTAGCTCTCACTAATCTTGAACTAAAATATATTATTGGCCGGGCGTGGTGGCTCATACCTGTAATCCCAGCACTTTGGAAGGCCAAGGTGGGCAGATTACCTCAGGTCAGGAGTTCCGAGACCAGCCTGGCCAATATGGCGAAACCCTGTCTCTACTAAAAATACAAAAATTAGCTGGGCATGGTGGCGGGCACTTGTATTCCCAGCTACTTGGGAGGCTGAGGCAGGAGGATCGCTTGAATCCGGTAGGTGGAGATTGCAGTGAGCAGAGATCTCACCATTGCACTCCAGCCTGGACAACAGAGCAAGATTCCATCTCAAAAAAAAAAGGGGGGGGGGGAATTATTAATCTTCAGAGTGGCATTCTGACTGTTTAAATCTCTTGTGTAATCCAGCTTGATGGCATGTTGGGACCTGATTGACCCTCCTATGCTAAACAACTGAAAATCGACACTGTGTGAAACAGCGCCACCCAGTGTTGGATGCCGGCAGTGCAGGGTCCCAGAGAGAAGGGGCAGGTGGGGGGGTCCTGCGATGGCCCAGGGTCTCGCATGGAGGGTCTCTGGATGCACAGGAGCATTCAGAGCCCAGCCGACTCCCTGAGAGGAGGCAGTGTGGAGTTTGGGAACACTGAAGAGGCTGGAACTGGGGGTGCAGAGTAATGGAGAGGAGCGAGGTCTCTGGAGCGTATTGACCAGCCTGCCTGTATAAAGAGGTTGTCAAGGCCAAGGAAGGAATCCCCAGAAAGGAGCAGGTAGAAAAAAGCCCCAGAGCAAAACGGGCCTGAGAAAAGTGTGTCCAGAGTGGAAAGACGTGGAGGGTGGGGGTATGGCCCCAGCAGTGGAGCCAAATTTACCTGATGTAAAGGGCTGCCCTGAAGCTACCTCACAAAACATAGACACAAGCCTCGAAGGATGACACTCTCTCCACCTAACTTCCTGTTTTTAATTTTAGCTGCAGGGTGTACATGTGCAGGTTTGTTACATGAATATATTGTGTGATGCTGAGATTTGGGCTTCAGTGGAACTCGTCACCCAAATAGTGAACATAGTAGTGAGTAGATAGTTTTCCAACCCTTGACCTTCTCTTTTCCTCCCCTTTTTAGAGTCTCCAGGATCTGCTGTTCCCATATTTATGGCCCAATGTGTACCTAGTGTTTAGCTCCCCCTTAAAAGTGAGAACACGTGGTGTTCGGTTTTCTGTTCCTGCATTAATTCATTTAGGGTAATGGCCTCTGGCTGTATCCATGTTGCTGCAAATGACATGATTTCATTCTTTTTTATAGCTGCATAGTATTCCATGGTGTATATGTACATTTTCTTTATCCAGTCCACCACTGATAGACACCTAGATTGATTCCATGTCTTTGCTATTGTGAGTAGTGCTGTGGTAAACATCAGTGCATGTGTCTTTTTGGTAGAATGGTTTATTCTCCTCAGGGTGTATATGCAGTAACGGGATTGCTGGGTCAATGGTAATGCTATTTCTTTGTTCTTTGAGAAATCTCCAAACTGCTTTCTACAGGGGCTGAACTAATTTACAATCCCAGCAACTGTGTGTGTGTGTTCCCTTTTCTCCTCAGCCTCACCAGCATCTTCTGTTCTTTCGATTTTTTAATAGTAGCCATTCTGACTGGTGTGAGATGGTATCTCATTGTGGTTTTGGTTTTCATCTCTCTGATCATTAGTGATGTTGAACATTTTTTCATATTTGTTGGCTGCTTGTGTGTCTTCTTTTGAGAGGTGTCTATTCATGTCCTTTGCCCACTTTTTAATGGGGTTGTTTTTGTTGATTTAAGTTCCTTGTGGATTCTAGATCTTAGACCTTTGTTGGATGCATAGTTACTAATATTTTCTCCCGTTCTTTAGTTCATCTGTTTCTTCTGTTGGTAGTTTCTTTTGCTGTGCAGAAGCTCTTTAGTTTACTTAGTACCGGTTGTCAATTTTTGTTTCTGTTGTGTTGGCTTTTGAGGACTTAGTCATAAACTCCTCACCTGGATCCAGCTAACTTAACAGAAGAATGAGACTACTCAAGTTCAGGGGTGTGGGCCCTGAGACCCCTACTCTCTTGAAGTGATACAGTCACTGACATGTTTATGGGTCCATCAGAGTCACTCAGAACATCTCTGATCATTGTGCAACTTTAAAAATTGTGTGGGGTAAACATGTCCACACAAAAACCCACACATGGGTGTCTATAGCAGCTTTATTCACAATTGCCCAAACTTGGAAACAACCGAGATGTCCTTCAGTAGGTGAATAAATAAACTGTGACACATCCAGACAGTGGCATATTATTTAGCAATAAAAAAGAAATGAACTATCATGAAAAGACATGGAGGAACCTTAAATGCATATTACTAAAGTGAAAGAAGCTAGTCTGGAACGGCCACATACTGAATGATTCCACTGTATGACATCCTGGGTGGGAAAGGCAAAGCTATGGAGAAGATGGGAACAGGATCGGTGGTTACCAGTGGTTAGGAGGGAAGGAGGGATGAATAGGAGGGACACAGAGGATTTTCAGGGCAGTGAAACTCCTGAAAATTGTCTAAACCCAGAGAATGTACAACACCAAGAGCCAACCCTAATGTAAACTATGGACGTTGAGTAATAATGATGTGTCAGTGTAGGTTTGTGGGTTGTAAGAAATGGACCACTCTGGGTGGGGGATGTCAATAGGTGGGGAGACTGGAAGGGAGTAGAGGGTATATGGGAAATTGCTGTGTCTTCCTCTCCGTTTTGGTGTGGGCTTAAAACTGCTCTAAAAAACTAAAGTCTGCTAGAAAAAAAAAAATCACATGGAATGGTATTCAAATTCACCATACACGATTCAAAACCTTCAGTCCATGTTTCAGTAGCTGGAATTTTTCAGATTTTAGGAAGGTAAAGTGGCCCATATAGTGTATATCCCATAACACCCGCAGGGGCTTCCGGAATAACACCTTATAATCACGCGTACATTTTTGCGCAGCAAATTGCGGAATATTCACACTATCAATCTTTTCTTCTGAGGATCTTAAACAGCCTGATGTCTGTCCCCATCAGGTTTTACTGCCAAGTGCGTAAAAAAAATCTTTCCATTTTTCAAACTAATTTCCTCAGAGACTGTTCAAAGCATCCCCTGACCATGGTCTCATGCGCAGCTGAAATCTCGGATTGACAGTGATTGTAGTTGCTGAGTAATTGCCTAGTCTAGGAGACAGGCACTTGCAACTCCAGGAACACTTAGAATTTAGTGAAAAAATGGTTCAGAGAAACTGACCTGTGGAATGAATTTTGTGTGTGTGTGTGTGTTAAGTAACCTGCAAAATGTTAGTATTTTGTATCTTTCTAATAGCTGAGAGATCTATCCTGACCCAGCTTCCCATTTACAAGTGCACAGAGAACAGCAGGAGAACAGTGCTGGTTGGCAACTTCATACTCCTAGCGACTTCCAGAAGCCGAAGCCGCCATTAAGTAGAAGAAATTTGGTTCGTCGACTGCCAGCTGCCTTTTAAAATAAAGTCACAAACTTAAATGCTCTATTTTTCCAGCACTTGGCTGCGCTGTCTCAGGTCATTACAAGCAACTTCCAAGCCTGGACCTCCCGTAAAATTGCAGATTCTGACTCTGTAGGTCCAGGAGGGGCGTGAGAAGCTGCCTTCTAACAAGCTCCCAGGGCAGCTGCTGCCACTGCAGGTCCAAGCGCCACACTTTGAATAGTGAGACCTTAAGGCACTTCTGCTCTCTGTACTTCCAGTTCTCCTGAGAAACTTGGCGTCCTGCAGCTGTTTCGGAGAGTCCATGTGTGCCAGTTCTACCCACTTTGAGGGCAGAACAAGCCAGGAAGCGCTGAGAGTGGGACTGGTGGGTAACTGAATAAAACTGGTGACGGGGAGTTACAACGAAGCAACTAAGGGCACTGCTGTCACCGACAGAATCCCCTCATCTTGACATCGAGCTAGGGAGATGTGTTCAAAATCAGGGGAAGACTCTCGGAAATGTGAGGGGAGAAGCCAAGATTTGTAATCCCCGTGGCAGATTTCACTTTCGTTCTGATCAATAGCTAACACATTGTACGGCTTGCTTATTTATTGCAATATGTATGGAAGGGAGGAAGATTGAGTGCCTTACACACATAGGTAGGACAGGATCACCATTGCTATCAGCTGATGGCCATGGGCCTGCTGGGTGCCTACCGCCTCCTTGGCTCTCCCCAAGATTCCAAACTGTGGGCCTAATCCCATCGAGGAGGAGCAGGCGGAGGCACTCAACAGATGGGGAAAAATTGCAAATATTTATTTGTGAAGATTTATTTCTCTACCTTCCACTCCCGGAGCACAATACCAGCAGCAGTCTGGCCCTGTGTCACCAGGATGGAAGAAGTCCTGTCCGCCTGGTTCCTTTCCCACGTGCCATGTGGGGTATGGGGCCTTCCCTGTCACCCTCTTCCCACCCCCTGTCCATCACACAGATGGCCACCACTGCTTACCAATGGAAGTGTCCAGAGAAAAGCATCACCTAAAACTTCAAAGGACTGCTAAGTACTGGCTCAGGCTTCCAATGGAAATTCCATCCAGGAAAGCACTTTGGTTTGCACAGTCTATCTGCTAAATTGTATACATCTGTTTGGTTGCTAAATGAAAGATAGAATTTTGGGAGGCTTATTGTTGCAAGACGTTTATTACTAACACAAAGGAGAAATAACCAGCTATGGTTTCCACATTCAAACAGAAATTCAGATGCTTGCATCTTTCACGTGTTGTTCAAAAAAATCACAAGCATCTGTGGAAAAAACTAAGCTACTGTAGACACTACACGGAGGTCATGTTCTTACATTCAAGACACTAAATACAAACCGAAGGCAATGCAAAAATGTATACTTTAATTTTAAAACCCAATTTTTGTTCTCAACTTGAAAAGGGAACACTTTTTTGTTTCACAAACAAGCTGGTCGGTTGGAATTCTTTTTGGAACGGTGGTCCCGTGCTAAACACTGGTTCTTGCCTCCCCACCCCCATTCTCTAAAATAAACCCAGCAACCTGGGAGGCGCATTTGTGCTGCCACAGGTTTCTTACTGCTCACTCCACGCAGCACCACTTAAACCAAGGAGAAACGACTGCTTTCCAGCTCGAAGTTGACTCATTAGAAGAAAAGGTGGGAGACTGGGGGTGACAAATCGCTGGTTTGTCCAGAGTTACTATCTGCTGCTGGCCTTCGCCTCAAAGGCCAGGGGCAGAGGCCTTGCCAGGCACTGTGTTCTGGGGCCCTGGCCTCATGCTGGGCTCAGCGGGTTGGCCACACGGCCCAGGAAGTGCAGGGCAGTGGCACTTTGATCATACACAGCAAACAGGAATGGGCGGTCCAGGGTCACCTCCAAGAACTCAGGCCTGTTCAGCTGTCGGGTAGACTCTGTGGGCTCTCTCTCATCCGCTTCGAGTTCAAAAAAAATGCTGTTCAGCACCTGCAAAGCGGCAGACATCAGGGTCATTCTGAGGGCGCACTGGGTGACCCAGGGTGCTGAGGGCTAGAGGGCCGGGGAGGGCTCAGGACCTCTGTGATGTGCACTGTCCTGGAGGGAGACATTGTCCAGTCTGCCAGGAGGATGCACAGTGTATGCCTGCTCCTCAGTGTAGGCAAGGGTGTGTCTGTGTAGATGACCCTTACTCGGCCACAGTGGCCAAACTCACGTACCGGCTCCTCCCTACCACGCCCCTCATGTCCTCCCATCTTCATGTTCCGCCCGGCTGTTCCGGGCAGAATTCCTGGCTCCCTTGGCCATGGCCCACCAGTGCCAGGGCTTAGCTAACTTAGCACAGAGAGCTCATCCCGCTGGCCCCCGTAGGAACTTCCACTTTCTCCCCAGCACCGAGCACAGGGCCCAGAGCATCCAGGCGCATCCTTGGTAGCCACAGATGTGCATGGTGCCGCATGGCAGGGGACATTCTGTCTGCGCTCAGCATTTCCCTAAAGAAGGGGCTGGACCCAGGGCACCAGGTCCAAGGGTGCTCACTCTCTTCATCCCGGTTTCAACTCCACTGCAGGATCCCTGGAGGACCCTGAGGCAAGGCAAGGCCGAGCAGGACCATGGAACACACTTCTAGCAGGAGGAGGCGGAGCAGGACATGGAACACACCCCCAGCAGGAGGAGGCGGAGCAGGACCATGGAACACACCCCCAGCAGGAGGAGGCGGAGCAGGACATGGAACACACCCCCAGCAGGAGGAGGCAGAGCAGACAAGACCATGGAACACACCCCCAGCAGGTGGAGGCGGAGCAGGACCATGGAACACACCCCCAGCAGGTGGAGGCGGAGCAGGACCATGGAACACACCCCCAGCAGGTGGAGGCGGAGCAGGACCATGGAACACACCCCCAGCAGGAGGAGGCGGAGCAGGACATGGAACACACCCCCAGCAGGTGGAGGCGGAGCAGGACCATGGAACACACCCCCAGCAGGAGGAGGCGGAGCAGGACCATGGAACACACCCCCAGCAGGAGGAGGCGGAGCAGGACCATGGAACACACCCCCAGCAGGAGGAGGCGGAGCAGGGGAGGGATTTGCTGCTGTGCACCTGGAAAGCCTCACAATGCTCTGGCCACTTCTCTCCCACCTTTGGCCCTACTCTCCTCTCCCTCTTGCCCTGCTGGCCCCACCCACAGCCTCCTCTGTGTCCCTTCCATCCATGCCCCCCACCCTGTGAACACTCGGAACCCAGGTCAGGCACAGACACAGGCTCGCGCATACCTTCCCCACCCTGAGGTCGTCATTGCTCAATTTTTGCAGGTTCAGCTCGGTGCCCAGAATGGCGGGCAGCTCAGCCTGGGCAAGCAGGTCCTGCAGGTCATAAGATCCTCGCAGCACCAGTCGGGGCATGGTCAGGTGGATGGCCCTGGGGAGATGAGGCACAGTTAGGAAGGCTCCAGGCCACACAGAGAGGGCTCTCCCAGAGGCCAGGTGGGCATATGCTCCTTGTACCCAACCCTGACGACAGGGATGTTTGTCCCCCTCCCACCCAACTAGGTCATCCTCCCCCTTGGGGAAAATTTCAGCAAAACCTACAATAAAAAACGTTCATGTCATTTGAAATACTATGACAGGGACATAGAACATTTACCGATGAGGACCTAGGAATGGTTGTCCTTTGGTGCATTCTGTTTTTAGATTGGCTGCACTGAAGGTGTGTTACTTGGGTAATTTTAAAATGCTATTCTCTAAATAATGCACTGTGTCTTACTACTGCAACAGCAGTGTTCTTGATGACAAGACACCCATGAAAAGGAGGGAGACAGGAGGGTACAGTGTCAACTCGTGCTGGACACATTGCTATGTCAACTCAATTGATCTTTGTAAGAGCCTCTTCCATCTTCTGGCATCCTTCAGAGCGCATGGACATTTCCAGTGATATATCAAGCACTTATAAGAGCTGACAGTACATCCATGTTTACAATGTACACTGCACTAGTCACAGCAGCTCAAAGGTGAAAGCAACCCACGTGTCCATTGATGGACGAGTGGATAGACAAAAGGTGGTAACCACATGCAAGGGCATATTATTCAGCCTTCAAAAGGAAGGAAATTCTGACACGTGCTACAACATGGGTAAACCTCGAGGACATCGTGGTGCTTGCCAGGAACCCAGGGGAAGGGAAAATGGAGAGTTAGTGTTTCAGCAGGGCAGAGCTTCGGTCTGGGAAGATGAGAAGGTAAATGGAGATGGATGGCGGTGATGGCTGCACAACAGTGTGAATGTGCCTAGTGCTACTGAACTGTGCACTCGAAAATGGTTATGATGGCAAATTTTGTTATGTATATTTTATCACCATAATTTTTAAAACATAAAAAGCATCCAGAGCTGATGTCAAGAAGCCATTGTGTCACTCAATGCCTGCCTCTGGGATCAGATTTCCAGGCCTTGATGATCTGGGGGGATGTGTAAGTTGAATCCAAGGCTCTATGGAAGGGAATTGCAGCAGGAAAGAGGTGCTAACGACACCTGTCCCCGCCCAGCCGCCAGCCGCCAGCAAGGACGTTCTGGAGTCAAGGCATGCTCCCTGAGAAGGCTCCACCCCCGCTCACATGGAGTCCAAACCCTCCTGGCAAGTCAGTTCCAAGAAGCTCTTGGATGCCACAGATGTGCTGTGTGTCAGGTGTGGGGCCAAAATATTCCTCTCTCAGAGGGCGGATTGCAATGTATTCTTTCCCTCCAAAACCACCAAGCAAATATAAGCATAGAAAAAGCATTCTTCCTTCCCTGCTTTACCTTGCCTGCACCTGAAAGACAGACACTAACTGGAGAGCTGGGTGCTGGGTGGATGGAGAGCTGGTGGATAGACACACAGGCCGCCTGCCCAGCCCCATGCCACTGCGGCCCTGCCCTGCTCTGCACCCAAGGCTCAGTTCATGTGTGTCTACTCCCCACCCCACCCCCAGTGGGGGCAGAAGGACAGCTCGGCTCCCACATTCCAGGGGAGACCAGGAGGCCCTTACCGGGGAGATAGTTTCTTCATCCAGTTGAGGGAGTTTTGCTGGAAAGTGAGACCCTCCACCTTGTCCAGGTCAGAGGCGTAGTGAGGCTGAATCAGCAGCAAGCAGGCGCTCTCAGTAAAGGGCACTTGAGTCACTGAGAAGTTGTCCTGGGCGTCGCTCCAGTGCTGGAAGGTGCCCACGCCAGACAGCATGGGGACAGACACTGAGGTGCTGTTGTCCACCCAGAACTCCTGGGGCTCAGCCAGCAGGAAGAAGTCCCTCATCTTCCCTGAAATCCAGACAGGAGACGGGGAGGGAAGAGTCAGCCGGGACAGGGGCAGGGACGAGGGCTGGCAGACACCGAAGGCCCAGATCCTGCCCCTCTCCCTGCCACAGCCTCCTTCCCTGGCCCGCCCCAGGCCACTCTGTATTCTCCTGGCCACAGGACCCCAAATGTAGCTCAAATCTTCCTGCAAAATGCAGCCATTTGAGTTCACTGAGGCAGCCCTAACTGCCACCTGCTGAAGACATGTAACATGCCAGGCACTGAACCGGAGGTTTGCGTCTGTCATCTTAAGGGACATATGCCACTGGTACCTGCCAGGTCAACTCAAACCTACATCTGTCCTGACACAGAGGCTGTGATTTGACACACTCACTTTTTAAAAATTTTAAGAGATACTATTTTTTAGAGTGACTACGTTCACAGCAAAATCGAGCAGAAAGTACAAAAAGTTCCCATATAACTCCTGTCCCCCCACACACAGCCTTCCCCGTGATCAACATCTCACACCAGAGTGGCCCATTTATTGCAGTTGATGAACCTGCATTGACACATCCTCAGCACCCAAAGTTGATGGTTTTCTTTGGGGCTCCGTCCTGGTGTTTTACATTCTGTGGGTTTGCATGCATGTAGAATGACGCGCAGCCACCACTGCAGTATCCCACTGCTCCTAGAGGCCCCTGCTCATGCTCACTTTTTAATCCATGTCCAGCCGCAGCAGTGGCAGAGCCTGCTGGCTGTCCTGTGGCCCCCACCCTCCCCCATCACAGTCACGGAATACAGAGCTGGCCACGCAGGCTCCGGGAACGAGGGCTCCATTCTTCAGCAGCCCTTGCTACTGAGGAGACTCACAAGACCTCGCTGTGACGAATGGATTTGCACACAGGGCCCTGGGGGCAGGGGTGAGCCCTCTGTTCTCCCCACCCCCTGCCCCGCTCACAGGGCCGTGGAGAAGACAGAGAACTCGGGAGAGCCCGGCGTGGGAGAAGGACACAAACTTGTGTGTGAAGCAGTTACCCGGGGTCTCTCCATGACGGCAGCTCGCCCTCTGCCTCGACCTTACACTAGTGCATCACAGGATGCCCTCGGCTGTCCTCCCACTCACCTTGAAAGGCCCATTTTGTGGTAGTTTTTAGGAGAAGAGGGTGAAATTGTATATGAGTTTGTCACAGAGCAGTCCTCTGGGCACGTGACGCTTGGGAGTCTGAGTAGAGATGGTTCAGAAACAGTGGGGTCTCCCTTTGTACTGAATTGGAGCTTCCAGCAGGGAAGTAGGGAAGCTGGGAGGACAGAACTGGCAGGTGGGAGCTGGGCATGGCTGTGCCTCCCCTGGGTCTGGGTCTTGTGAGAAGGCAGTGGCAGACCTGGCATATTCCTCGTCCTCAGTCCTCGGAGCACTCAGTCTCGGGAGGGCATGTGAGCGGGAAACTGCAGGATCCTCCTTGCACATTCCCTACCGGGACCTCGGTGCCGCCCACCCAGGCTAGCAAGGCTTTTAGTTTAGAGGGAGGAAAGGGACAATTCTTTTCCTCCAACAAACTAAACCAAAAAAAGGAAGCTGCTTCCCAAAAGATGTTGGAATTTGACATGAGAGTGGCTGCCCTCTTCCCTCTGTTCGTCTGACACACACATAGCTCACCATTCTCATCGGAAGGCTAGGTAAATCTCTCGAGCTCAAGTCAGCTGGCATTGTGGTAACTGCCGGGGCCAGCGTCCCATGCTCAGCAGCACAGCAGGTGCTGGGCAAAGGGTGCCCTGGAGCCCATCGGGCCCCAGATCCTCAGGTCCTCTCTAGTGGGACACATCTAGCTGCCTGCTGAGGTCATGTACATAGAACATCATTGCTAAAGGGGAATCTAGAGGTCCCAAGACAGTCCCCGATCTCCTCACTGGACAGGCCATGTGGGCAGGAAGGGGCTGTCTCCTTTCATGGAAACTGAGACCAGCAAAGGTTAGGAAGTGGGGCAGGGTCAGGGCAGCATGTGGTGGAGGCCAGGGAGGATGCCGGGTTTCCTTTGAGTCCTGATGTCATTGGTTTTTTTCTTCTTTCTCCTCTTCCTCATGGCCTGGCTCTGAGGTCTGGGTGGGGTGGATGGGCTGTCTTTCGAAGGGAGACCCATTTCAGATGCCACTGGCTTTCTTGCCTTTGCCTTCTGCAGGACCCTCCTTCTCAGTGAGCGCTCCTCCCAGCACTCCTCCTAGGTTCAGCAGGCTGAGCCCACGTGTCCCCGCTCTGCCCTGCACAGCGTGCTGCCACCCTCAGCCGGGCAACCCTCAGGCTGGCCTCTGCCCCTGTGACCAGTCAGTGCCAGGGCTGAGCGATCCCCCATCTATCACCTCCCCTGAACCCGCAGGGCTGAGCGATCCCCCATCCATCACCTCCCCTGAACCCGCGGGGAGAGACCTCAAGAATGTTGTCATGGTGAGAAAATCACCACGCGCCACTAAACCTCTTTCTCCACCGTCCTGTCTTTCACCGCCCGCCTGGCTCTCTGTCCCTCACGAGGTTACACATCTTGACGGAGCCTCATCAATGTCTCTCAGACACACCCCTCAGCCCCACCCCACCCATGGATTCGCCGAGCTGCTCCCTGAGCGCGTGTTCCCGTGACTGTGTGCCTGGACTCTTGCGTAACCTTCAAACAACCCTCCCTGCCTCCAGTCCACACACGGCAGGCTTCCGGGACGACCTCTGAACGAATGCGTCCCCATTCCCACACCTACCTGGCATGGCATTCAAAGTGTCTCCAGCTCTGCCCTCCCCAGGCCCATTTTCTGGTTCAACACTCACGCCAAGCCAAACACCCCATCCTCATTCCTTGCCCCAAACTCTGCAGGCTGGGCCCATCATGCTTGCTCCTGGCTTCACCAGCCCCGTTCCCCTCACTGCCAGGTGAGGCCTGCTCTCCACTCCCCAGTGACCTCTGTCCTCTGAGGGCTCCGAGCCCTCCCTGAGTACCTCGTACAGCACGTTTCCCTGCAGCTCCATATCCTAGGCGTTTGCCCATTGACCTTTAAAAGCCTGGAGTCAGGGCCTCTACAACCCTCCTCTGGCCTCCTCTGAGATGCCAGGCTTAAAGTCTTACAAGTAGCAAATCCTCAATGAGTATTTGTTAAAAGAATGCTTTAAGCAATCTTTGGCTGGGTGCAGTGGCTCATGCCTGTAATCCCAACACTTTGGAAGGCTGAGGTGGGAGGATCGCTTGCAGCCAGGAGTTCAAGGATACAGTGAACAATGATTGCACCACTGCACTTCAGCCTGGGGGACAGAGAGAGACCCTGTCTCAATTTAAAAAAAAAAAAAAAAAAAAAAACCAACGATCTTTGTAGTACGGGTTTTCAGTAATGCCCCTCCTAACATGAAAGGGATTTAAGCAAGCCAATTGCTTATTTCTGCATAGGCCAGGGACCCCAGCTCCTGACCATCTCCAGAGACAAGAACCCGTACCCTCTGAGCGTAGAACTGGGCTGTGGGGCCAGGAGATGTGGGCTGAAATCCCAGGACCCCCACTGGTGGCAGTGCCATCTTGAGCAAGGCACTTTGTTTCTCCGAGTCTCTATTTCTTTACCAGTAAACAAAGGCACAAATACCTCTGCATCACATCATAAGGGGATTAAATGATGTAAGAAAAAGGATGTAGTGTAGTCATGCATAGTAGGGCAGCAGGTCTGGGAGGTGGACATCCATCCAGGGACCCAGCAGAGCAGCCACTTCCCCACTCCTCGAGGGTGGCCACCAGGTATGTCCACAGGGCTGCCCCTGCCCATCTCCAAGGCCTGACCTGCTGAGCTCAGCTATGCATTGGAAACTAAGTCCTAGGGCAGAGCCAGCAGAGGGGTTTGCCTTACCTTGGAAATGGACGTAGGTGTTGAAAACCAGGGTGCTGTCCGCACTGGCTCCCGTCAGGGGGCTGCTAATCTTCCATCCTGTCACAGCCTGCATGAACCTGTCAATCTTCTCAGCAGCGACTTCCAGGTCTGTGAAGTCCAGAGAGCGTGGGAGGACCACAGGGGCATAGAGAGCCAGGCCCTGCACAAACGGCTGCTTCAGGTGCAGATCTGGGGCTGTGAATAGGCCCACCACTGTGGACAACAGCAGCTGGGACTGGCTGTCAGCCCTGCCCTGGGCCACCAGCAGGCCCTGTACAGCCTGCAGGGCAGAGAGGACCTTGTGCGCATCCAGCCGGGAGGTGCAGTTCTTGTCCTTCCAAGGGACGCCCAGGATTGCCTGTAGCCTGTCGGCTGTGTGGTCCAAGGCTCCCAGGTAGAGAGAGGCCAGGGTGCCAAAGACAGCCGTTGGGGAGAGGATGGTGGCCCCATGGACCACGCCCCATAGCTCACTGTGCATGCCATATATACGGAAGCCCAAGAAGTTGGCCAGCATCCCGACCATCGCGGCTCTCAACTTGTCCTCGGTGTCGAGTTTTGCGGCGACCAGCACTAGCTGGTCCTGCAGGGCCTTTTCATCCACAGGGGACGTCTTGGCCTGTATCGGAACAGGTGTGAAGGTGGGATCTTTGGGCTTCCCAGCATTGGCCTTTGCCAGCTGCTCACAGGTACTCTCATTGTGGATGACGAGGTGGAAGGGGTGTATGTACACCCGGTCACCTGTGGCCAGGCCAGCCCAGGCCAGGAGGCAGAGGATGGTGGCCCTCAGGCTCACGCTGGCAGGAGCCATCTCGGACTGGGGTGCTCGCTTCTGCATACCCTGAAATATCATTTTGCAAAGGGTGAAAGGTGATTACTATTAACTGATCGTTAAGTGCCATCTAACCAGATTTTTCATTGTCTCAATATTCTTTGTCACCATTTAGCCCAGAATAAGTCCATTCATGTCTACAAAAAAAGAAAAGAAATGGATTCTAAGCTCCATGGAAAATATCTACATGATCCAAGTGCAAAATGCACCAATATAGGCTGAATCATGTCCTAACTCCCCCAATGGCCACAATGCATATGTTGAAGTCCTCAACCCCAGGACCTCAGAATGTGACCATTATTTGGAGACAGAATCTTTAAAGAGATGATTAAGTTAAAATGAGGCCATGAGAGTGAGCCCTGATCTAATATGACCTGTGTCCTTATGAGAAGGGGAGATGAGGACATGGACACACACAGAGGGAAGACCATGTGAGGACAGAGAGAGAAGACAGCCATCTACAAGGCAAGGATAGAGGCCCCAGAGGAAACCAACTCTGCCGATGGCTTGCTCCCGGGCTTCTAGCTTCCAGAACTGTGAGATAATACATTTCTGTTGTTGAAGGCTCCCAGTCTGTGGTACTTATGGCAGCCCAAGCACACTAAGACATGCTCCTGCCTGCGGCTGTAAGTTCTCTCCTAGAAAAACACATACGTGCCAATCAGTAGGTCTTTGCGGAGGCCTCCTAGACCCCTGAGATGCTCATTCAAGGGCCCTAGGGTGAGGGTTGGGAATGGTTTTCTCATCTCCTTGTGGTCCTAATATGCAGCCAGGATTGAGCACCACAGGCTCAACCCAAAGCCCAAGTATTTTCCACGTGTCTCAACCCCAAAACCAGCTCTCAACCATCCCTCCATAGTGCTATCCCCTGCAGAGCCCCAAAGGCATGCACACCTAGCATGGTTTGCCCACTGATACTTGGATTCCTTAGATTAAAAAAATAAAAATTAAAAAAAAAAATTTCTCAGGTGGCTCTGATATGTAAGCAGGGTTTAGAACCCCTGCCTTAGACACGGGTCCGGCACCATGTTCTCTCAAAGGCCTTGCCACTGGGCTTCAGCCTCAGCTGCTGCAAAGAAGACTACCCCGAGACCCCAGAAGACAAGGTTCTTGGGCTGGCCCTGCTAATTCATTTCATCTGACTCTTCCTGATTGACGGGATGAACGTTGATTCTATTGATTCATTCAATTCTAACAGTTTGTACCACATCTCACTCATTTCTTGTGGAGGGGGTGTACTGCAATATCGTCACTGCTTAGCCTTTTCTGTCCCCCCAGGGCTACGCCAGGCTTCCTTGGAGCTGTAGCAGGTCATCACTGACTCGAGGCCACCTTGATGCCTAGATTTTTCTGCTTCACCTAAGCACACCCAGTCATTCTTCTTACATTAGCAGCTGGCTTCCCCCCAGACCGGTAACCAGCACCTGCCCTCAACACGGTGCAACTGCTGAAGTACCTGGTGTGTTTCGTTCTGCTTCAGTCATTCAAATGCCAAAGAGACTTTGACTTCTGACCTCAGCTACCGCCTCACCCCACTCCCCATGCGTTGACTCCATCCGCTGTTCTCAGGAAGAGCCACACGACATGGAAAAACAGAACAGAAAACTCTCCCTGCTGCTTGCAGGCCTGTCTGTGCAGAGAAGCCTGAGCCACCGGTTCTCACCTAATCTAGACAGTCACATCACATCAGGTCGTCAGGGGAAACCTGTGGGAACCGACTGCTGGGAAGTCCTGCCTGACAGGCGCCACCTGTTCGGGGTTTGGATGGCGCTGGTCGGTGCAGCCCACTCACTGTGCTGCTCCTGCGCAGGTACCATCTCCAGAGACGCAATTCCTTGGGCCATTTTTAAGGCACAGACTGTCGTTTGTTCTCAGTTGTGATCTGCAGCTGCTCCCTAGGCTGTTTCCAGGTCTGCACGCAGCCGCGTCCTGGGAGTAATGGTGCTCTGGGGTGGCGGGCCTGACACCCTTGCCTGGAGCACCCCTCCGCCTTCTCCCCTCCTGCCCCTGCCTCTTTGCCAGCACCTGCCCCTTCTATGTCTCCCTACTTCCCCCAGGCTGAATGCTACAGGTGAAGATGACGGCTCACGCTCCCGTGGTGCCTGTCATTTGCAGGGCATCGTTCTTATATCAACCCCTCTGACCTCATCATAGTCCTCACCTTCCCTGAGGTTTCCTTGGTGCCGTATTTCACCCTGCAGCTTTCCCCACCACACCGGGCACTCTCAACTCTCTCATCCGGCTCCCCTTTTCCCTCCTTATAACCCCTGTACCATGTAGTTACGCACTTGTGCTGTCCAGCGTCTTTGTCTGTTTGCCCTGACGTGAATGTGAGCCCCGGAGCAGGGTTCCCGCTGCTATGTTTCCTAATACAGCCCACATTCCCAGGACAGTCCCCGGGACCTAATGCATCCTGGAGAAGTAGTTAATGAATTGGTTCCTGCTGTTTTCCAGAGGAACAAAGAGGTCCAGTGACTTGTGCAAAGTCACACAGCTGGGAAGAGACAGAACTAGGACTCAGAACCAGGCCCTCTGACTCTGTCATCCACAAGTTTAAGCACCAATCTACGCTGCCCTTGAATGAAATTGGAATCTGCCTTTTAGCTTATCCCAAAGCTTAGAAAGTACTTTCATGTTGTATTAGTTCTCTTCAGCTGCACCACAGCCCCTGAGAGAGGGAGCCCGGGCATGGTTACTAGTCCCATTTTATAGGTGAGCAAATCGAGGTTCAGAGAGATGGTGACCAGCCTGATGACACAGTCAGGGAATCTGTCTCAAGGGAGGGGTAGGGTGACCACTCTGGGGATCCCAGCTGGGGACTGACCGGGCCCAGCCCTTCCCTGTGGCCCCACTTCCTGTACAAGCCCTGCTGTTCCTCCTGATGGCAAGAGGACCTGGTGGACTCTTGACCATGATGACTCTGCTCCTGTGCCAGTCTGCTCCATCCCTGAGGACCCGAACTCTTCTCAGCCGAAGCAGGAAGACCTGACCATCTGGTCCTATTGCTAAGGAGGAGCAGCTCCTCCTGGGAGACCCCTGGGTGGGCACTGAGCGGAGAAAGCCTGCGTCCAGATGACTGGTCTTATGGGAGGGGAGAGATGCTTCAGCCATCACCAGTGTCCCTCCCGGCCTTTTCCTCCCGGCCCACAGCTCAGTTACGTCTGAGAGGGACAAGGCTGAGAAGGAGCTGAGGGGGCCCCCGGCTTACCTTCTGCTGTAGTACCCAGAACAATGGCAGCTTCTTCCCCTGGCCGCGTCATGAGGCCCTATTTATATCTGAGGGGTGGGGATGGAGCCGTTCCCAGGCTGCCTGTGCACAGGCTGGAGGGGGGTTACATCATGTGGCCAGACCACAGGCTGGCCAGAAAGACAGACGCCAGAAGGGACACTCACGCTGGGACCCCTTCCAGGAAGTCTTAGTGATCGATGCACAGTTTCACTGCTGAACAGAGTGAGCCGGTGCAGGGTCGAGTTACACATTTACCGAAGTTTGCAGGAGTGGGGGCCAAGGTTCCCAGAAACAAGAGCATCTCCCTGGGTGTGTGACAGCTTAAGGCCAACCGCCCAGACCTCCTGACCCAGCCCCGGGATGTGCCCCTAAGAGGCCACGGGGACATGCAGGCCGGAGGCACGGAGGGCAGAGGGCAGGGGAGCGTCTCGCTCAGGCAACACGGGGGCCACTTCTGACCCTGCTGCCCGCTCATGGGATGTGTGACCTTCAGCTGCTCCCAACAGCCATTTGGCGCCTACCCTGTGCAAAGGCCTCTAATAGACACTGGGAAAAACACACGAGCAAGTGAAAAGTGCCTTCTGGTCGCTTCCAGTGTAGCTGGGGAGACTGTTAAACACCAACAGTAGCACAGCCAGATTAAAAGACACAAACGAAATGCCTTCAGGATGCAGAAAGCATTCACCTGTGCAAGCTGGCGAGGGGCGAGGGACAGATATCACTGGGCCTGCACCTGGAGGAGGAGCTGGTCTGACTTGGAAGCTGCAGAAGGGCTTTTCTGAGGCAGAGGCTTGAGTGACACTCACCAACAAGAGGGAGAGCATGGGGGGCGCGTGTGGGGGAATACAAGCAGGCCCGGGTACTGGGCAGGAGGGCTGCAGGAGACAAGCCCTGGCCAAACGGCTGCTGCTGCCTGGCCACAGGTTCTCACAAGCTTATGCAGTCACTGTCCTATTTCCTGCTGAGCCTCCGGGACCAAGGACTTCAGGCCGCACTCTCAAGGAGCTGGGGTTGACGCACATGCAGAATCCTGCTCCCCATCAAGATTGGGGGCCAGGTGCAGTGGCCCACATTTATAACCCAAGTACTCTGGAAAACTGAGGCAGGAAGATAGTTTGAGGCCAAGAGTTTGAGACCAGCCTAGGCAACATAGCAAGACCCCCATCTGTGCAAAAAATAAAACTAACTGGATATGGTGGTATGCACTGGTAGTCCTAGCTGCTTGGGAGGCTGGGGCAGGAGGATCACTTGAGCCCAGAAGTTTGAGGCTGTAGTGAGCTATGCTCACACCGCTGCACTCCAGCCTGGATGACAGAGACTCTGTCTCTTAAAAAGGACCCTTGTGGACCTCACGCTTTGTGTCTCTTCTTCTGGTTGTTCGTTTGTATTCCTTATAATTAACCAGTAAATGTAAATAAAATGTCTCCTTGATTTTTTTTTGGCAGTTTTTCCATTTTTATTTGTGTGTGAATTTTTAATATAAATGTGGAAACATAAGGCATTAATGCAAATCAAAATGTTTCAGTGAACAAGTTTCAGCAATTCAACTTTATGATAATTATAAATAAACTTGTTACATTTTTCTGGACAATGCCAGGATTTGGATTTTTTTTTAAACAAGTAAATTTCTTTTTTTTTTTTTAAATTTAATACACTTTAAGTTCTAGGGTACATGTGCACAAACTTGCAGGTTTGTTGCATGTGTATACATGTGCCATGTTGGTGTGCTGCACCCAATAACTCGTCATTTACATTAGGTATATCTCCTAATGCTATCCCTCCCCCCTCTCCCCACCCCACGACAGGCCCCGGTGTGTGATGTTCCCCTTCCTGTGTCCAAGTGTTCTCATTGTTAATTCCCACCTATGAGTGAGAACATGCGGTGTTTAGTTTTCTGTTCTTGTATTAGTTTGCTGAGAATTATGGTTTCCAGCTTCATCCATGTCCCTACAAAGGACATGAACTCATCCTTTTTTATGGCTACATAGTATTCCATGGTGTATATGTGCCACATTTTCTTAATCCAGTCTATCCTTGCTGGACATTTGGGTTGGTTCCAAGTCTTCGCTGTTGTGAATAGTGCCGCAATAAACATATGCGTGCATGTGTCTTTATAGCAGCATGATTTATAATCCTTTGGGTATATACCCAGTAATGGGATGGCTGGGTCAAATGGTATTTCTAGTTCTAGATCCTTGAAGAATTGCCACACTGTCTTCCACAATGGTGGAACTAGTTTACAGTCCCACCAACAGCATAAAAGTGTTCCTATTTCTCCACATCCTCTCCAGCACCTGTTGTTTTCTGACTTTTTAATGATCGCCATTCTAACTGGTGTGAGATGGTATCTCATTGTGGTTTTGATTTGCATTTCTCTGACGGCCAGTAATGATGAGCATTTTTTCATGTGTCTGTTGGCTGCATAAATGTCTTCTTTTGAGAAGTGTCTGTTCATATCCTTTGCCTACTTTTTGATGGGGTTGTTTGTTTTTTTCTTGTAAATTTGTTTGAGTTCTTTGTAGATTCTGGATATTAGCCCTTTGTCAGATGGATAGATAGCAAAAATTTTCTCCCATTCTGTAGGTTGCCTGTTCACTCTGATGGTAGTTTCTTTTGCTGTGCAGAAGCTGTTTAGTTTAATTAGATCCCATTTGTCAATTTTGGCTTTTGTTGCCATTGCTTTCAGTGTTTTAGACATGAAGTCCTTGCCCATGCCTATGTCCTGAATGCTATTGCTTAGGTTTTCTTCTAGGGTTTTTATGGTTTTAGGTCTAACATTTAAGTCTTTAATCCGTCTTGAATTAATTTTTGCATAAGGTGTAAGGAAGAGATCCTTACAGCTTATGACTAGCCAGTTTTCCCAGCACCATTTATTAAATAGGGAATCCTTTCCCTATTTCTTGTTTTTGTCAGGTTTGTCAAAGATCAGATGGTCGTAGATGTGTGGTGTTATTTCTGAGGGCTCTGTTCTGTTCCATTGGTCTATATCTCTGTTTTGGTACCAATGCCATGCTGTTTTGGTTACTGTAGCCTTGTAGTATAGTTTGAAGTCAGGTAGCGTGATGCCTCCAGCTTTGTTCTTTTGGCTTAGGATTGTGTTGGCAATGCAGGCTCTTTTTTGATTCCATATGAACTTTAAAGTAGTTTTTTTTTTCCAATTCTGTGAAGAAAGTCATTGGTAGCTTGATGGGGATGGCAATTGAATCTATAAATTACACTGGGCAGTATGGCCATTTTCATGATATTGATTCTTCCTATCCATGAGCATGGAATGTTCTTCCATTTGTTTGTGTCCTCTTTTATTTTGTTGAGCAGTGGTTTGTAGTTCTCCTTGAAGAGGTCCTTCACATCTCTTGTAAGTTGGATTCCTAGGTATTTAATTCTCTTTGAAGCAATTGTGAATGGGAGTTCACTCATGATTTGGCTCTCTGTTTGTCTGTTATTGGTGTATAAGAATGCTTGTGATTTTTGCACACTGATTTTGTGTCCTGAGACTTTGCTGAAGTTGCTTATCAGTTTAAGGAGATTTTGGGCTGAGACGATGGGGTTTTCTAAATATACAATCATGTCATCTGCAAACAGGGACAATTTGACTTCCTCTTTTCCTAATTGAATACCCTTTATTTCTTTCTCCTGCCTGATTGCCCTGGCCAGAACTTCCAACACTATATTGAATAGGAGCAGTGAGAGAGGACATCCCTGTCTTGTGCCAGTTTTCAAAGGGAATGCTTCCAGTTTTTGCCCATTCAGTATGATATTGGCTGTGGGTTTGTCATAAATAGCTCTTATTATTTTGAGATACGTCCAATCAATACCTAATTTATTGAGAGTTTTTAGCATGAGAGTTTTAGCATGAATTTTGTCAAAGGACTCTTCTGCATCTATTGAGATAATCAGGTGGTTTTCATCTTTGGTTCTGTTTATATGCTAGGTTACGTTTATTGATTTGCATATGTTGAACCAGCCTTGCATCCCAGGGATGAAGCCCACTTGATTAGTTTTTTGATGTGCTGCTGGATTCAGTTTGCCAGTATTTTCTTGAGGATTTTTGCATTGATATTCATCAGGAATGTTGGTCTAAAATTCTCTTTTTTTATTGTGTCTCTGCCAGGCTTTGGTATCAGGATGATGCTGGCCTCATAAAATGAGTTAGGGAGGATTCCCTCTTTTTCCATTGATTGGAATAGTTTCAGAAGGAATGGTACCGGCTCCTCCTTGTACCTCTGGTAGAATTCGGCTGTGAATCCATCTGGTCCTGGACTGTTTTTGGTTGGTAGGCTATTAATTATTGCCTCAATTTCAGAGTCCGTTATTGGTCTATTCAGGGATTCAACTTCTTCCTGGTTTAGTCTTTGGAGGGTGTATGTGTCCAGGAATTTATCCACTTCTTCTAGATTTTCTAGTTTATTTGTGTAGAGGTGTTTATAGTATTCTCTGATGGTAGTTGGCATTTCTGTGTGATCGGTGGTGATATGCCCTTTATCATTTTTTATTGCATCTATTTTATTCTTCTCTCTTTTCTTCTTTGTTAGTCTTGCTAATATCAATGTTGTCAATCTTTACAAAAAACCAGCTCCTGGATTCGTTGATTTTTGGCAGGGTATTTTTGTGTCTCTATCTCCTTCAGTTCTGCTCTGATCTTCGTCATTTCTTGCCTTCTGCTAGCTTTTGAATGTGTTTCCTCTTGCTTCTCTAGTTCTTTTAACTGTGATGTTAGGGTATCAATTTTAGATTTTTCCTGCTTTGTCTTGTGGGCATTTAGTGCTATAAATTTCCCTCTACACACTGCTTAAATGTGTCTCAGAGATTCTGGTATGTATGTTGTGTCTTTGTTCTCATTGGTTTCAAAGAACATCTTTATTTCTGCCTTCATTTCGTTATGTATGCAGTAGTCATTCAGGAGCAGATTGTTCAGTTTCCATGTAGTTGAGTGGTTTTGAGTGAGTTTCTTAATCCTGAGTTCTAGTTTGATTGCACTGTGGTCTGAGAGAGAGTTTGTTACCATTTCTGTTCTTTTACATTTGCTGAGGAGTGCTTTACTTCCAACTATGTGGTCAATTTTGGAATATGTGTGATGTGCTGCTGAGAAGAATGTGTATTCTGTTGATTTGGGGTGGAGAGTTCTGTAGATGCCTATTAGGTCTGCTTGGTGCAGAGCTGAGTTCAATTCCAGGATATCCTTGTTAACTTTCTGTCTCATTAATCTGTCTAATGTTGACAATGGGGTGTTAAAGTCTCCCATTATTGTTGTGTGAGAGTCTAAGTCTCTTTGTAGGTGTCTAAGGACTTGTTTTATGAATCTGAGTGCTCCTGTATTGAGTGCATATATATTTATGACAGTTAGCTCTTCCTGTTTAATTCCCTTTACCATTATGTAATGCCCTTCTTTGTCTCTTTTAATCTTTGTTGGTTTAAAGTCTGTTTTATCAGAGACTAGGATTGCAACCCCTGCCGTTTTTTGTTTTCCATTTGCTTGGTAGATCTTCCTCCATCCCTTTGTTTTGAGCCTATGTGTGTCTCTGCACATGAGATGGGTCTCCTGAATACAGCACACTGATGGGTCTTGACTCTTTATGTAATTTGCCAGTCTGTGTCTTTTAATTGGAGCATTTAGCCCATTTACATTTAAGGTTAATATTGTTATGTGTGAATTTGATCCTGTCATTATGATGTTAGCTGGTTATTTTGCTCGTTAGTTGATGCAGTTTCTTCCTAGCATTGATGGTCTTTACAATTTGGCATGTTTTTGCAGTGCCTGGTACCAGTTGTTCCTTTCCATGTTTAGTGCTTCCTTCAGGAGCTCTTGTAGGGCAGGCCTGGTGGTGACAAAATCTCTCAGCATTTGCTTCTCTGTAAAGGATTTTATTTCTCCTTCACTTATGAAGCTTAGTTTGGCTGGATATGAAATTCTGGGTTGAAAATTCTTTTCTTTAAGAATGTTGAATATTTGCCCCCAGTCTCTTCTGGCTTGTAGGGTTTCTGCTGAGAGATCTGCTGTTAGTCTGATGGGCTTCCCTTTGTGGGTAACCTGACCTTTCTCTCTGGCTGCCCTTAACATTTTTTCCTTCATTTCAACTTTGGTGAATCTGACAATTATGTGTCTTGGAGTTGCTCTTATCAAGGAGTATCTTTGTGGCATTCTCTGTATTTCCTGAATTTGAATGTTGGTCTGCCTTGCTAGGTTGGATAATAACCTGCAGAGTGTTTTCCAACTTGGTTCCATTCTCCCTGTCACTTTCAGGTACACCAATTGGATGTAGATTTGTTTTTTTCACATAGTCCCATATTTCTTGGAGGCTTTGTTCATTTCTTTTAACTCTTTTTTCTCTAAACTTCTCTTCTCACTTCACTTCATTCATTTGATCTTCAATCACTGATACCCTTTCTTGCAGTTGATCGAATCAGCTACTGAAGCTTGTGCATTCATCACATAGTTCTTGTGCCATGGTTTTCAGCTCCAGCAGGCCATTTAAGGACTTCTCTACACTGTTTATTCTAGTGAGCCATTCATCTAATCTTATTTCAAGGTTTTTAGCTTCTTTGTAACGGGTTTGAACTTCCTCCTTTAGCTCGGAGAAGTTTGATCATCTGAAGCCTTCTCTCAACTCGTCAAAGTCATTCTCTGTCCAGCTTTGTTCCATTGCTGATGAGGAGCTGCCTTCCTTTGGAGGGGGAGAGGCACTCAGATTTTTAGAATTTTCAGCTTTTCTGTTCTATTTTTTCTCCATCTTTGTGGTTTTATTTACCTTTGGTCTTTGATGATGGTAATGTACAGATGGGGGTTTGGTGTGGATGTCCTTTCTGTTTGTTAGTTTTCCTTCTAACAGTCAGGACCCTCAGCTGCAGGTCTGTTGCAGTTTGTGGAGGTCCACTTCAGACCCTGTTTGCCTGGGTATCAGCAGCAGAGGCTGCAGAACAGCGAATACTGCTGAACAGCAAATGTTGCTGCCTTATCATTCCCCTGGAAGCTTCGTCTCAGAGGTGTACCCGGCCATATGAAGTGTCAGTCTGCCCCTACTGGAGGGTGCCTCCCAGTTAGGCTATTCAGGGGTCAAGGACCCACTTGAGGAGGCAGTCTGTCCATTCTCAGATCTCAAACTCCATGCTGGAAGAACCACTACTCTCTTCAAAGCTTTCAGACAGGGACACTTAAGTCTGTAGAAGTTTCTGCTGCCTTTTGTTCAGCTATGCCCTGCCCCCAGAGGTGGAGTCTACAGAGGCAGGCAGGTCTCCTTGAGCTTCCATGGGCTCCACCCAGTTCCAGCTTCCCGGCTGCTTTGTTTACCGACTCAAGCTTCAGCAATGGTGGGCACCCCTCCCCCCGTCTTGCTGCTGCCTTGCAGTTCGATCTCAGACTCCTGTGCTAGCAATAAGCAAGGCTACCTGGGCGTGGGACCCTCTGAGCCAGGCACAGGATATAATCTTCTGGTGTGCCATTTGCTAAGACCCTTGGAAAAGCGCAGTATTAGGGTGGGAGTGACTTGATTTTTCAGGTACCATCTGTCACTACTTCCCTTGGCTAGGAATGGGAATTCCCTGACCCCTTTTACTTCCCAGGTGAGGTGATGCCTCTTCCTGCTTGGGCTCATGCTCGGTGGGCTGCACCCACTGTCCTGTCCCCACTGTCCGGCAAGCCCCCATGAGATGAACTGGGCACCTCAGTTGGAAATGCAGAAATCACACGTCTTCTGCATCACTCATGCTGAGAGCTGTAGACTGGAGCTGTTCCTATTCAGTCATCTTGGAACCACCCACCAACAAGTCTGTTTCCTTGATTTTTGTGAGTCTTACTAGCAAAACATGAGGAAGGGGTCATGGAAACTTCTGATTTGTAGCCAAGCCAGACAGAAGTGTGGGTAACCTGGGGACCCACTACTTACAATTGACGTCTGAAGTTGGGGACAGTCTTGTGGTACTGAGCCCTGCAGGGTTTGCACTAATTCCAGGCAGCTAATATTAGACCTGAGTTGTGGAAAACCCAGTAGATGTCTGAAGAGTTGGAAAATTGGTTGGTGTTGGAAAATTCCCCACTCATTTGGTTTCACAAGTGTAAGTAGAGAAACAGGTTTTCTTTTAGGGAGGCAAATGCATCAAGGTACAGTTCAAGCCCTGTGAGTGGAGACATTTTATCCATGAGGAGAGGAGAGAGGACAGAAATCCAAAAGTTGGGGGAGGGAAAGGAATCAGGAGAGGAGGGGTCTGAGGGGCAATGCAAGAAGGAGATGCTGTTCCAGAAGCCAAGGGGGAGAGTTTTGCAAAGTGAGGAGTTTGGGGCTGAATGAGGTATTTTTGTCAGTATGTCCTGAAGGCTTAAAGCCTTTGGTGCTCAGATGCATCTCCCCAGATCATTCTCAGCCAGTCATTTCCCAAGTCTGTATAGCTCATCAAAGACCAGAAGAGGCAGGTGGAGGTCACTGGTGAGCTGCAGAGTGGCCTCAGGGAAGCATGAGGGAGAGGCCAGGCTGAGCGGATGGAAGAGATGCAGGCACATTGAGTTGTGAGCTCCTCTTTAAAGAAATGCGGTATTGAAAGGAAGAAGAGGGGTTGGGAAACTGTCTGAAACTAGACAGCAGGAAGTTAATATTGAGCAGTTGCTACATGCTAGGTGCATAAATCCTCTCAACATGTCTGCACTATGTTTCATTATCCCCATCTTCTAGGGAGAGAAAACCAAGGCCGAAAAAGTTTCAGCTACTTGCTAAATGTCACCCAGAAAGAAAACGGTGAATTTAGGTCTGTCTGACTCCAACACCCACACATTTTCTACCACATTCATTACTTTGTTCAACAACTTTTGACTGGAAATCTACTGCATGCCAAGCACAGAATCTCTGTGACCACAGTAAACAACTGAGACATAGCCCACCCTCATGTAGCCTGTAGTTTCACTGGGAGTCAGGATTAATCCATTATTGCACACAATGATCTCTTTGAAGTTGGGATAAATGTTAGGAAGGAAAGAGCAGTGAGTGTCCTGAGTATACAACAGAAACCTGGTCCAGCCTGAAAGATCAGAATAGACTCACACTAAGAAAGAAGGAGTCAAGGCAAGACCTTGAGGATGAGTGAGAGTAGCCCTGGGAGTAGGATTGCTGGGGCCCAGATGATCTCCATGGCTCCATCCATGTCTAATGGTCCACGATTCTCCCAGAAACAGGACTGGCCACAGGGATGGTGCACTCCTCCCTGCAAGTCTCTGTCCTTCAAGGCTGGGGGTGTTCTCTTGCCCTACCCAAGACAAGACCAGGGCAAGACCCTCTCAGACAAGACCAGGAGCATCAGCAAACTTTCCTATTCCTGCAAGAGAAAAGACACATCCAGCCCAGGCAGAGGCATTGGCTGGGAAATGTGCTCTCCCTAAACCTATTTGACAGTCCATTTCTCCCCAGGCACATGATTCGAGCATCACGAAAGGAATTTAAGCCAGGTGCAGAGGCTCATGCCTATAATCCCAGCACTTTGGGAGGAGTTTGTGACCAGCCCTGGGCCACATAGTGAGACCCTGTCTCTGCAGAAAGTAGAAAAAAAAATTTTAAATAAAATGAAAATTAGATCGTGCTTGTTAATGTGGAATTGCAGTTTAATTTCTGATAAGCCGTTTTAGACTTGTTCTCCAAAGGACTGCAAATGCTTCACAAAAATGGCAGTATCAAGGGGTGGGGGGACACCTGCCCTTTAGACAAACATTGCTGCACATTTTTTTTTTTTTTTGACAGTCTTGCTCTGTCACTGGGCTGGAGTGTAGTGGTGCGATCTCAGCTCACTGCAACCTCCAACTCCCTAGTTCAAGCAATCCTCCTGCCTCAGCCTCCTGAGTAGCAGGGACTACAGACACGTGCCATTTTGTTCAGCTAATTTTTGTATTTTTAGTAGAGATGGGGTTTCACCCTGTTGGCCAGGAAGGTCTCGATCTCCTGACCTTGTGATCTGCCCGCCTCGGCCTCTCAAAGTGCTGGGATTACAGGCGTGAGCCACCGCGCCCGGCCACTTTTTAATTAAACTAGTACTTTGGCAGAGGAATCCTGAACTCCAAGTATGTGCATAACCAGGTTTTTCTATATTATCTCCAAATGGCCCAAAGACAGTGGGTAACCTAAGGCAAGAAGAGTTGAATGAAACTAGGACCATGAAACTAGGAGGCTCCCAATGGGACTGCCGTTAGAGCCCCAGCTCAGACTGCAAGATGTACCCAGGAGCACTTTCCTCCAAGTTTTCTAAGTTCCTCCTTGGTGCTCGAGACTGGTGGAGGGGCAGGACCATGACCTGTGTGATCCCTGGTTCCTGTTTCTCCCCTTCAGTGCATTTCCCCACCCTCTACTCATCTCCAAGCTGCAGCAGGGTGACCAGATGTCTGAGGATCTCTGGGACTCCAGCTGATGGGGCATCTCACAGCTCTAGGAGGGCCATCTTCTAGTCGAATCACTCTTGATGACTGACACAGGGTTTCTTTCACTGATATTAAACAGCAGGACCACAGGAGATTGGGCCGCTGTAATGGTGGTGATGTGTTCCTTTGAGGGACTCACAATGCACACAGGACTTCAGAGCTCTGAGTTACCAACCGCCCTTTGACAACTGTTGGGCTTGTGTATGGGCTCGTGTGTCTGCCCCCATCCACCCATGTTCCATGGTATCCTCCCTGCTCTATAGCATTCAAGGGTACAGGTGGCAGCAGGCATCCTTCTCCCTGTGTGTCCCCTGCCTCTGACTTGAAATGGTCACCACACGCCCTCTGCAGGCTCTGAGCCATGTGTCAGGCAGTCCTCCAGCGGTAGCTGTTCTCGCTCTTTCAAGCGCTTTCCAAAGTGTTGCAGTGTGAGCTAAGGACCCTTCTAAGACATGTCCCTTCTTCCCTCCAATCAATGTAGTGACACCATGCTTTCTGGGGCTGGTCTTCAGCCATGCCAGATGCGGAAAGAACATTCTTTCGGACGATGAGATGTTCTTTTCCCTCAACCCATGCCCTTGCATGTTCTCTCCACTGATGTCCGGGTGTGAGAGGCAGAGTCTGACGAATATGGAAAGAGAACACACTCTCGGAGTGCAGCCTACCTGCATGGCCTGCAGAGTTCCAGAGAAGCCGCATTTGAAAGACGTGCTGTTCTAAGTTTACGCTGTACAAATTGCAAATGGTAAGTTTCACATGACCAGTAAGAGGGTTATAATTCTTATTTTCCTATAAGTAAGACTTGCTTTTATAGTTATTATAACGGGGCACGATAACGACCTTGGTGAGAGTCGCTGGAAGCCAGTGATCACAAGTGATGCAGTGGGTGAGGCAGGTTGGGAGCGGTGATGTGTCCAGCCTTAAATACACGGTGTTAGGGCACTAACAGGGCAGGGGCAGGGGCAGGGGCAGGAAGGAAGATCCTGCTTCAACACAAGCAGGTTCAAGGAGCCACGGCATATCCACAGTGGCAGACGTGAAATTACCCAGGAAAGGAACATTTAACAACAAAGAGCAGGAAGAGATGGTGCCTGGATATGAGGCAGAAGCTGTACATTCACTGACTGAACAATAAACAAATACACATGTACCTCTTTTCTACCCATTACTCTAAATCTTCATTTGAAAAATCATATCTCACATAGGCCTGTAAATTCTGTAATACATTTTTAAAATCACTTTGTTCCTATAGATAGGGAATCCTCAAAAATTACTTGTCTGGGGCCCCACAATGACTTAGAGGTGGCTTTGTCTCCAGAGAACCTTCAGGCCAGGTACAGTGCCTCATACCTGTAATTCAAACACTTTTTGAGGCCAGGAGGTGGAGGTTACAGTGAGCTCTGATTGTACCACTGCACTCGAGCCTGGGCCACAGAGTAAGACTCTGTCTCTAAATAAATAGACAATTTTTATTTAATTTTTTTTAAATAAGAGACCATTCAAAGTGCTCCTGCCTGTGAATGGGTTAGTTGGAGCAGTAGAGACTGGGGTCCTAGGCCTGGTTCTGCCACTAACTAGTTGTTTGAGGATCAGCAAGTGGTTACTTGCAGTAACAAGTAGACCTGGGCACAAGGGGGAGGTAAGGATCTAGCACTGATTAAGCACCAACCTTGTGCCCAGTATTTAAATATTTCAGCTCTTTAAAGCCTCACAATTTGTTTCATTCATTCACTATTCCTGGTGCTCAGCATATGTCGGGGAACGACACAAAGATCCTGGTCTTTGGGAGAGTTTCCACTGTGCCTGGGCCTCCTGCCTCTGGTCCTTGGAATGATCACTCCATTCAACAGCAAAAATAATGAACAACTGATCGGTTAACATGCTGGAAAGTGGTGTAAAAGAAACTAAAATTTCAGGACCCTCTAAATGTGGCCTCTAAGCAAGCCAAACTTCTCTTAATAATGACATGTTACTGGGGAGAACATAAGAAAATAATTTTAGTTAGATTGGACCCAATAAAGAATATCTGCTTAAACGTGTTACAAGATTGGTTAAAAGCCCTTAATCCACGCCCAAGGCTGTCAGCTGGGGGATCTTCTATGTAAGGCTTTAAAGCTCATTAAAATCAATCCAAAAATTACTAGAGAATTTTATTGAGAATGTAAATTATTCCCATAAGGAACAGCCATTCAAACTGACCACAGACATTTGACCCAGCTCAGATTCAGGCCAGTTTTCTTCCCAGTAGGCTCCTTCTGTTTCTTATGTGTTCATTCCACTTCCAGTGGAAGTTAGAGACAGAGTTTATCTGTGGCTAAATGAAGACTGTTGAATGAAAAGCAGAGACTCTACATAGAAACCGAGTAAGCCATCTGATATGGGTTGGCTGTGTCCCCACCCAAATCTCAAATTGTAGCTGCCATAATTCCCATGTGTGGTGGGAGGGACCCAGTGGGAAGTAATTGAATCATGAGGATGGGTCTTTCTGGTGCTGTTCTTGTCATAATGGATAAGTGTCATGAGATCTGATGGTTTTATAAAGGGGAGTTCCTCTGAACATGCTTCTCTCTTTTGCAAGCCACCATGTAAGACATGCTTTTGCTCCTCCTTCACCTTCCACCATGATTGTGAGGCCTCCCCAGCCATGTGGAACACATAAGTCCATTAAGCCTCTTTTTCTTTATAAATTACCCAGTCTCTGGTATGTCTTTGTTAGCAGCAAAGAACAGATAAATATACACCATCAGTCAGAAGTGGATCCAGGAAACCAGCCACATATGGAGTTAGCAGAGCGTGATGTATTAGTCAGGCAGGTGCTATTGGGATGATAACATTTGGGATCAGTTCTACTCTGTGGTTTTCTGAGATGAGACTTGGTCTAAACTAGGACTCCTACTTTCCAATCTCTTGACCACCCAGTTAGTCATGGGATGGACACATAAACTCCTCTCTCCAGCAAAACTAAACCAAGCCAGGAAAGCAAGAGATTATTTATTTATGTATATGATGCAATCAAACCTGGAACCATGTATGAAGCAAGGAAAGAATGAAGGGTAAATACAGAAATGGGGTTTCCATTTTTTGCCTCTGAGCCAAAACTAATTGCTTGACAGGAGCCTTGTCTCTGCTGGGATCAGAACTGCAACCCCACATCATGCCTTGGGAGGGGCACGTGAGCCCTGAACATCATTTACTGGAAAACAGGGAGAGGGGTGGAGCCTGCTACCCTGCATCCCATGATGGATCCTTGAAGTTCCATGTTTTCCTTGCATGGCAAGGACACTTCCCAGCATTTCTGGTCCTCATTGCTACCCATCTACATCATGGGGGCTAGAACCAGGCATTTGGAGCTCTTAATTTGTAAAATGGGCTCATTAGGGTTAAGGAAAAGTCCATTTCTTTCCTATAAAGAACACTCAAATACAAACAGAATTTTCTTAAGTTGGCTCACATGGGCTTTAGACTCCTGAAAAACAAAACAAAATAGTCCGAGCTCCCCCATTTCACCCAGGAGAAATGGTTGTGTGTGTGTGTGTGTGTGTGTGTGTGTGTGTGTGTGTGTTGTTTTAGAGTTGGGGTCTTGTTGTATCCTCCAAACCGGAGTGCAGTGGCATGATCATAGCTCAAACAATCCTCCTGCCTCAGTCTCCAGAGTAACTAGGACTACAGGTGCATGATACCATGTCT
This sequence comes from Macaca nemestrina, assembly GCF_043159975.1. Classification (NCBI taxonomy): domain Eukaryota; kingdom Metazoa; phylum Chordata; class Mammalia; order Primates; family Cercopithecidae; genus Macaca; species Macaca nemestrina. The sequence continues at coordinate 18,463,575 of NC_092125.1, read as the reverse complement.
GGCTAATTTTTTTATTTTTATTTTTTGTAGAGATAGGGTCTTGCTATGTTGCCCAGGCTGATCTTGAACTACTGGTCTCAAGTGATCCTCCTACCTCAGCTTCCCAAAGTGTTGGAATTACAGGCATAAGCCACCATTCTCAGCCTGTTCTTTCTTTTTTAATAATAATGTTTATGTATTTATATAAGGTGTAAGCATGATATTTTGACACGAAGATAGTAAAATGATTATGGTAGTCAAGAAAATTAACATATCCATCATCTCACCTCATTTAGGTGGCAAGGACACCTAAAGTCTACCCTTTTAGCAAAAATCCCAAGTGCAATATGGCGTTTTTAAGTATAGTCCTCATGTTGTACATTGGATCTCTAGACTTGTTTATCATACATATCTGCTGCTTTGTATCACTTGACCTGCATCTCCTCCCTGCTCTACTCCTCAACTCCTGGTAACCACTGTTGTATTCTCTATCTCTGTATATTCACTTAAAAAAAAAAAAAGATTCCACATATAAGTGAGATCATGCAGTATTTTCCTTTCTGTATCTGGCTTGTTTCATTCAGCATAATGTCTTTCAGAGTCATCCAAGTTGTAGCAAGTGGCACATTTCCACTCTGCTTTTTTTTTTTTTTTTTTTTTTTTTTTTTTGAGACGGGGTCTCACTTAGTCACCCAGGCTGATGCAGTGGTACAGTCATGGCTCACTGCAGCCTTGACCTCCCGGGCTTCAGTGATCTGCCCACCTCAGCCTCCCTGGTAGTTGGGACTACAGGTGCATGCCATGACACCTGGCTAATTTTTTGTACTTTTCATAGAGACAGGGTTTCACCATGGTGCCTGGGCTGATCTCAAACTCCTGAGCTCAAGTGATCCACCCACCTCAGTCTCCCAGAGTGCTGGGATTAAGATATGAGCCACCATACCTGGCTTTTACGCTTTTTTGAAGGCTGAATAGTATCCCATTGTGTGTATACAGTACACCAAATCTTTATCTATTCTTTATCTATTCATCTGTTGACAGACAGAAGTTGTTTCTATATCCTGGCTATTGTGAATAATGCTTCATTGAACTTGGGAGTGCAGATATTGTTACTAGGTGTTGACTTTTTTTCCTTTGGTATATTCCCAGATGCCTGCTCCTCCTATTGAATCCTTTTAGACATCACCTGAAACCTCAGGCAGTGCCCTGTGGACTGCTGTTGATTCAGACATAGCTGTCCATGAGCTGGAGGAGAACAGTCATATAAGATAAAGTTCTGGGAAATTTTGTGATTGCAGCACATTTCTTTCTTTCTTTCTTTTTTTTTTTTTTTTTTTTTTTGAGATGGCTTCTCGCTCTGTCGCCCAGGCTGGAGTGCACTAGCACAAACTTGCCTCACTGCAAACTCCACCTCCCAGGTTCACGCCATTCTCCTGCCTCAGCCTCCTGAGTAGCTGGGACTACAGGCGCCAGCCACCACGCCTGGCTAATTTTTTGTATTTTTAGTAGAGACGGGGTTTCACTGTGTTAGCCAGGATGGTCTCAATCTCCTGACCTCGTGATCTGCCCACCTCGACCTCCCAAAGTGCTGGGATTACAGGCATGAGCCACCACGCCTGGCCGATTGCAGCACATTTCAAAAGTTATAGCTAAGCCAATGACTTTTCTTGTCAAGTTGCAGATTTGTAAATAAATGAGTCGTTTGCCTCTGTCAGTGTCAACATTAGCTGACATAATTAGTGAATCCAGTTTCAGGTACTTATGAAAAGTGGTGTTATCAAGCAAAAAGGGATTGCTGCCTGATGCACTAGAAGTCAATGCAATGACTCTGGGTTTTTGACAAAAGAGAAAGCTTTATATTGCAACAGGGGTCAAGCTCAAACCTGTCTCCCTGAGATGGCTTTAAGGCAGGGCGTAATTTTATTAGAAAAGGTTTAGGGGTGAATTTTGGGATTGTAGGTGATTGGTGAAAGGAAAGGGGAGGCCTAGAAAGTCCTCTGGCTTGCACAGTTTTCTCTTCATGCTGCCTCATGGGTCCCATGAGAAAATTTCAGGGGATTAATATGAAACACATGGTAGAAATTCAGGCCGTGACTTCAGCAAGCTCACTGTGTGCAAACTCCAGTTGGCCATGGTGCTTCCAACTGATTTCTGCTAGTTTTACTCACAAGCAGAGGGAGTTTCAGCATTTGAGCAAGTTGTTTCTTACCTTGCAAACTCAAGAATTTCTGTTAGTTACTGGCTTGTTTAATTCTTTAGGGCACAATTTCAGTGATAATAAACTGTGGGAGGTTGACTACACCCCCCTATTCCCTACACCTTTCTCCTTTGTCCACATCCACAGAGAAAAGAAATTGAGAAAACGAAACACTCACTTTCCTACTAAGAGCAGGAGGAGGCAGCCAAATGCCTAAGCAGATGGGGTGGGTCCCCAGTGAAACCCCACCCCCAAGCTGAAGAGAGTTTAAAGCCTGAAAGCCAAGCTACAAGTTAAATCCTTGAATGGGATTGAGAACTTGTCTTCCTGTTTGGTGTGCTTTCCTCTGATTGATCCCCACCCTTCACCTATTTTACATATACCTGTCCTTTCCTAACTGATTTTCTGCACTGTCATGCCCACCTTTGAGTAGTGTCTTTGCTTTAACCTTTTTTGCACACTCATAAACCAATCGACACGTACTCCCCATTCTGAGTCCATAAAAAGCCCCAGACCCAACGACATGGGGGACTTTACCACCTTCTGGTAGACAGACCACCCCTGCATCCCCTCCGCCCTGAAAGCTGTTTTTTGGTCAAAAAAATTCTTCTCCACCACCCTCACCCTTCAGTGCTCAGCACATCCTCATTCACTTTGGGTGTGGGACAAGAACTCAGGAACTGGTATACAAGCCAGACCTGGCCCAGGGGGACCAACTGGGCAAGGCTCCTCCAGTAGCAGGTAGTGTGCCCCAAGTAAGGCCTCCAGCATCACCAGCCAGAGGTCCCCGACTGGCAACGGAACCAAGAAAAATCCTGCATCACTACTCTCCTCTGTAACCATCAGTGGTCAAGTAAGATAGTTCTGACCAATGAGACATAAGCAGAAATCTGTTGAGGGCTTTTAGGAGAGCTTTTCCTGTCCTTTTATCAGCAGAGTCAGTGGCTCAGACACTAACTCTTCTTCCTCCTTCAAATGTTGATGTAATGTCTGGAGACAAAACAGCCATTTTGCAACCATGAGGCAATAAGTGTAAGGACCAAAAGCCAACAAGCAAAAAATGATAGGAAACACCTGGGTTTTTGCTTGGCATATAGAGCTATTTAAACTAGTACAAATGATTGCCTCTCTCTGCACTACTGTGTGAGCACTATTTGCAGCATTTTTAGCCAGAGTAAATTGGTGCCACAGAGAGTGGGGCACTGCTGTCTGCTGTAAAGATATCAAAAAATGTGGCAGCAACTTTTGAACTGGGTAGCAGGTAGAAGTTGGAACAGTTTGGAGGGCTCAGAAGACAAGAAGATGTGGGAAAGTTTGGAACTTCCTAGAGACTTGTTCAATGGTTTTGACCAAAATGTTGATAGAGATGCGGACAATGAAGTTCAGTCTGAAGTGGTCTCAGATGGAAATGAGGAACTTATTAGGAACTGGAGCAAATGTCACTCTTGCTATGCTTTAGCAAAGAGACTGGCAGCATTTTACCCCTGCCTTTAGGATCTGGGGAACTTTGAACTTGAGAGAAATGATCTGAAATAGGAGCTTATGTTTAAAAAGGAAGCCAGAGCACAAAAGTTTGGAATATTTGCATCCTGATGATGGCATAGAAAATAAAGAACCATTTTCTTGGGAGAAATTCAAGCCAGCTGCACAAATTTGCATAACTAATGAGGAGTCAAATGTTAATCACCAAGACAATGGGGAAAATGTCTCCAGGGCATGTCAGAGACCTTCACCACAGCCCCTCCCATCACAGGCCTGTAGGCCTAAGAGGGAAAAATGGTTTTGTGGGCAGGCCCAGGGCCCCCCTGCTCTGTGCAGCCCCTGGACTTGGTGTCCTATGTTCCAACCCCTCCAGCTTTAGCCATGGCTAAAAGGGGCCAAGGTACAGCTCAGGCCATTGCTTCAGAGGGTGCAAGCCCCAAGCCATGGTAGCTTCCACGTGGTGTTGGGCCTGTGGCTACACAGAAGACAAAAATTGAGGTTTGGGAACATAGATTTCAGAGTATGTATGGAAACGCCTGGATGTCCAGGCAGAAGTCTACTGCAAGGGTGAAGCTCCCATGAAGAACTTCTGCTAGGGCAATGTAGAAGGGAAATGTGGGGTTGCAGTGCTCACACAGAGTTACCACTGGGGTGCTGCCTAGTGGAGCTGTGAGAAGGTGGCTGCCATCCTCCAGACCCCAGAATGGTAGATCCTCCAACAGCTTGCACCATGCACCTGGAAAAGCCACAGACATTCAATGCCAGCCTGTGAAAGCAGCCGGGAAGGAGGCTGTGCCCTGCAAAACCACAGGGGTGGAGCTGCCCAAGGCCATGGGACCCCACCTCTTGCACCAGTGTGACCTGGATGTGATACATGGAGTCAAAGGTGATCATTTTGGAGCTTTAAGACTGAATGACTGCTCCACTGAACTTTGGATTTACATGGGGCCTGTAGCCCCTTTGTTTTGGCTAATTTATCCAAATACCTGTAACCCCTTTGTATCTTGGAAGTAACTAAATTGCTTTTGATTTTAAAGGCTTCTAGGTGGAAGGGACTTGCCTTGTCTCAGATGAGATTTTGAACTTGGACTTTTGGGTTAATGTTGGAATGAATTAATCCTTTGGGGGACTCTTGGGAAGGCATGATTGGTTTTGAAATCTGAAAAAGCATGAGATTTGGGAATGGCCAGTGGAGAATGATATGGTTTAGCTCTGTGTCCCCACCCAAATCTCATCTCGAATTGTAATCTCCACATGTCAAGGGAGGCAGCTGTAGTCCCCATGTGTCAAGAGAGGGAGGTAACTGGATCATGGGGATGATTTTCCCTATGCTGTTCTCATGATAGTGAGTTCACACAAGATCAGATGGTTTTATAAATGCCTGACAGTTCCTTCTTCACACACGCTTTTCTGTCTCCTCCAGCCTTGCAAAGAGGTGTCTCCTTCCCCTTCCACCGTGATTGTAAGTTTCCTGAGGTTTCCCAAGCCATGAAGAACTGTGAGTCAATTAAACTTTTTTCCTTCATAAATTACCAAGTCTCAGGTATTTCTTTATAGCAGTGTGAAAATGGACTAATACAGGCAGTTATGTGCAACTGAAAACATTCTTAAATAGTACCACCTTTATTCTCACTCAGAGGCCAGAAGAACATTATTCAAGAATTCAATTCTATTAAGCACAGTATATTTCTTGTTGAATTTTGGCTCCCTCTTTGTAATAGGTTTTGCTTTTTACAATTGTTTTAGTTGTTTTGTTTTTAGGGGAGTCACCAAAGTGCAGAGTATAATATTTTCCTAAGGCCAGAGCTTGTCTGCTATACCCAGATGAGGCTAGTAACTGTAAGCATGACTGAATACCAAAGCTAGTGTCATGCTTTGCTTTCCTGTTAGTTTTTATTTTATCATCTAATATGCTCCATCTGTAATTAGTCCTGTGGTATGAGTCCGGGTGATTGTTCTGCTTCTGTTTTCAGTAAGACAGGAAAATGGTTATCTTCTCTGTGTCCACTACCAAGAGGTTTTATCATTCTTAATTTAAGTCCACAGGGTGTTGAGCTCCTCTAAGAAAACTGTATATGAGCCTGGTGTACACAGAGCTTTGTATGACAGCTGTGATCCTGAAAAAACTGGGTGGAAAGAAAAACTTCCAATGTACCTTCCAGGAGCTCTGTATTTATGGTAGTTCATGGTCAACCTGGCAACTAAAGGGTACTCTTACTAAATAAAGAATAGAATGAACATTTATGTGTTCCAAGGATCGGCAAACTACAGCCCATGGGCCAAATCTGGGCTGGACCACCATCTGTTTGTGTAAATAGGTTTTATTGCAACACAGCCATGCTAATTAGTTTATGAATAGTCCAGGATGCTTTTGTGCTACAACAGCACAGTTAAGTTGTTGCAACAGAGAACATACGAACTGCAAAGCCTGAGATATTTATTACATGTCCCTTTATAGAAAAAGCTTGCTAACCGCTACTCTGTTCTGTTAATTCAGATTGTCCGTGACAGAGGAGTTAGCTCTAGACTTATACATTGTCCTTTCTTTTAAAAATTAGCTTTAGAAATACCTACTGTATTTACAGCACTTATTTAACGTACAATTTTATTATTCTATTCCTATATGAAGGGATGACTATGCTGGGAATTCTGAATACAATGACACCAAAAAAATTAGACAATATGTTTTATCCAATCCATAATGATTATAGGTAGAAATAGTCACTTTGTCACCAACCAAAAATTGATTAAAAAGAATATTGCTGCTGGTTGGGCACAGTGGCTCATGCCTGTAATTCCAGCATTTTGGGAGGCTGAGATGGGTGAATTGCTTGAGCCCAGGAATTTGAGACCAGCTTGGGCAACATGGCAAAACCCCATCCATACAAAATATACAAAGAATTATCTAGGTTTGGTGGCATGTGCCTGTAGTCCCAGCTTCCCCAGGAGGCTGGGGTGGGAAGATCACCTGAACCCAGGAGGTCAAAGCTGCAGTGAGCCATGATCATGCCACTATACTCCAGTCTGGGTGACAGAGTTAGACATTGTCTCAAACAAACAAACAAAAAGAATATTGCTGGCAAAATTTAGATACGCAAAATTTGAGCCTGAGACATTGGACTTGACTATGGTAGGGGAAAAACAAAACAAAAGGAAACTTTGGATCTGGCCATAAAAGAAAACTTGCAGTGGCAGAAGCTATACTCAGTAAAATCTGAAGAGGACAAAAGTTAATTGATTAATCAGCTCTTTATTATAAGCTTTAAATTGAAAAGATCTATCCTGATGAAAATTACTTTTCAGAAATAAAAATAGAAAATGTTTCATTAATTAACTTTTAGAAAAATAAAAATGATTTAACTACACTACATAAAAATTGATTAGGGGATTAAATTGGTTTAATGGATTTTATTCCAGAAAACACTTTTTTGATGAAAATTCATCAGCAGCCACATAAATCTGAGTAAAATACTGTTATGTAAAATGCGAATTCTCCAATGTCCTTAGTTTGTTTTGATGGGGGATGCCTGCCTAGTTCAGGGATGACCTGGGAAGGCCTAGGGTGCTATTTCCATGTCAGTAGAGGGAGGGATCATGAAGTAGAGACAGAAAGTACCGTTTCCAAGTCTGTTATCTCCATTCAGACTTATTTGCCCTTATACTACTGCAGCAACATGTCAGTGGTCCGAACTCTGTGTGTTTGCTTTGGCACTCAGGGTTGGGAAAAGTCTACAATGAAGAGTTCTGCTCACCATTTAATAAGTTTAGATAAGAAACAGCTACCCAAATGGAAAAATGTTGTCATCCTTTTCCCACCAAAACCCCATAGTTGCAATGATATAAATATTGCCCTTGTGGGACTGAAATGCTATCTCTTGCGAAAACTGAGTTCTAGAAATAATGTTTATTTAATGTTCAGTTCTTCTACAGAAAACATTGCAAAGAAATTTGGAAAGAGAAATATCAGTTAATGCCTTTTAACTGCAAAGAGAAGTAGAGAATTCAGAGTGGATCCAAGAGGCCAGTCATGGTAGGATTGCTAAGAAAGGCTTCCAACCAGAGCCAGTAGGACAGTAGTCATTGGGATTTCTGTCACCATTAGGGCCACCTGCCAGCCACTGCACAGAGGCCTAAATGACTGAACATCAATGTGAAGAGAAGTGCCCACAACAACGGCTTTGCTCATCTTAATGACAAGAAGGATCAACTGCCTTATAAATGGTTCAGTGGAAATGGTCAATTCAAAATGTCTGGGTTAGTATTTCTTCTGGGGACAAGGCAGTGTGTGCTATTTAGACCACAAAACTGGAATGACTTCACTTGGCATTATGGCAGCCAGAGCCAACTTTGAACGGATCCCTGGATCTTCCAGGTGAATGGAATTTCACAAGCACAATAATAAACAAGCTATTGATGACTATGTGCCAGGAGTTGTGTTAGACACTTTATATGCAATGTTCTATTTTATTCTCTCTAAGACACAGACAGTGTTATTTTTCCCCATTTTATTTATGAAGATGACAAAGAACAGAGAAGACAGATCTCAGTTAGTTATGGAGCCAAGATTTGAATCCAAGCATTTTATCTTCAGGTACTGTGTTTTTAAACCAACAAACCTGCTGGAAAAAATGTCTGAATGTCATTCCACTCCTTCCACATCCCCTTCACCCACAGGTGCCATCTTTGTCATCCTAATCCCCTAATGCTCCAAATTTAAAAACTAAAAGAACAACAACAACAAAAAAGACTTGACCTAAGGACCTAAGATGTCACTCTACTGGCTAAGGTGGGAGAGGGCTCTATTTAGTTTGCATTTACTATGTTTTTTTAAAAAAGTAGCTTAATTGATGACTTATATCACTTCATTACATCCTTAATCAATAGTAGGAAATCTAATGGGTGAATGAACCTCTTCAATCATCCTTTCCAAGCATCTCTCCTCCAAAACTCAGCGAAGAGTCTTATTCAAACTGGGAGAATCATGATCTGGAGAGGAATAACACTCGAGTGCCTTTCGTCTCATTCTTCCTCCTGTCTGCAGATTTGTCTCAACCCAGCAGGGCCTCCCAAAGAAGCCAGATGCTATGTCCCCCCAACCATTTGCTTCCCACCCCATGCCACTCTTTCATATCTCGCAATGCTTCCTAAGAAGACATCTGGGCTAGCTGAGTGACAAATAAAGAATTTGGATAAAATACTGAAAGTTCTCCCTTCTCCCTTTCTCCTAAGCGGTCATGTGAATGGTGACCTGGAGTCAAAGTTACTGTCTCTGTTTTCTACACTGAGGATACGAATGGTGGGACGTTCAGGAATGGTGGCAGGAAATTAGCACCACAGTGGGCCTTGGAGAACCCTAAAATCACACCAGGGGTGCTCAGGGATGACCCTGATGCCTAGAAAGGACTCTCTCTCCTCCTAAAATGTTGAGGCAAGAGAAAAACACAACTCCCCCCAGCTTCCTGCTCCAGACATTAATGACTCCACTCTTGTCAGGAATTGTTACTTATGCCTTAACCCCTGGATGGCCCCCCCCAAGCCAGGGCAGGGAGATTGTCTCAAGACACCAAGCATCCAGATTATGAATCCCAGATGTCCTCCCAGGAGGCAAATATCCAACTGCCCTCACTGAGCTAGTCCAGATCCTAACCCAAAACTGTCAATCAGACTCAACAAATATTTACTGAGCACATATAAATAGACTGCAGTTACAGAGGAGATTGGAAAATTGAGAGGGAATACCAGGTACAGATTTACGCCATAAAGTGTGAAAACCTAAGTAATATGCGTAATATCTAGCAAAATTTAAGTGACAAATACAGCTTCCAGAAGAAATCAAGACCCTAAGTAAGTAACTAAGGAGGACATATATAGTTCAGTCAGCGCTCTGTCCCCTAAAAGGCACCATGCCTAGAATGGGAAAATGACTTCTAGGGAACCAGTAATTCTCATCTTCTATGAGTAATTATTGATAACTACTCTATATAACGTTCTGACATGGGAGACATAAATTATATGACAATTTCCTGCCTTCAAGAACCTCAGTCATACTGAAGAGGTAATATTGTAACCACCCAATTAGCTCATCTTCCCCACTGCCCAGATAGAGCTGATTTATCAAGACAGGAGAGTTGCAATAGAGAAGAGTTTTATACACATAGAGCTGGCTGAACAGGACACCAGAGTTTTATTACTACTCAGATCAGCCTTCTCAAAAATGTGGAGGCAAGGGTTTTTAAAAGATAGTTTGGTAGGCAGGCGGCTAGAGAACAGATGCTGCTGATTGGTTGGAGATGCAATCATAGGGATGTGGAGAAAATGGTCCTCATATGCTGAGTCTGCTTCTAGGTGGGGGGCCACAGGCATGGGTCATAGGTTGAGATGAAGTCATCTGGTCATCAGACATACAAAAGTCTGAAAAAGAATCTGAAAAGGCCAAACTTAGGGTCTACAGTAGTGATGTTAATTATAGGAGTAATTCAGAAAGTTGCAAATCTTGTGACCTCCAGAATAATGGCTGGTGATTGTTTAACTATGTCTACACCTCAGGAGAATTCAGGCCCCTCTCATCCTTTTGACCTGGTGGCCTTTCGTTAGTTTTACAAAGGTGACTTAGTTTTGGGAAGGTCTATTATCATTTAAACTATAAACTAAATTTCTCCTAAAGTTAGCTTGACCCATGCCCCAAAATGACCAAGGACAGTTTCGAGGTTAAAAGGCAAGAGGGAGATGGTTAGGTCAGATCTCCTCCACTGTCATAATTTTGCTCACTGTTACAATTTTCACTAAGGAGGTTTCAATATTTATACCTGTTAAGATGTAACTGGCAAAATGATAGCCACAATAATAAAATGTGCCACTTAGAACTTTTGAGGTATGGGTCACCCTTTCAAGCATTTTGCATCTGTGGCCTCATTTTCATGCTTCGTAACGGTGTCCACAGCAGTGCACAGAGAAGGGGAGACAGGGTTTGTGTGTACTCTTTGCACCATAGCTCTTTCAGCACGTGCGTTAGTTTTGCTCTAGCCTCACATCCTCTTTTACTAATGCCAGGAAACACATCTGACACATTTTTATACTCCCTGCAATTCCTGTCTCGTGGGCTGTAGTGAGGATTGAATTAGTTAACATATGAAAGCACAGCCTGCCAGGCAGTGAGTTAGTTAACATTCGGAGCAGAGCCTGCTAGGCAGTGAGCCCTGGGAGAGCATTAGTTGCTTTATCACTCATGAAAAGCCTTCTGGAAATGTGGTTGTCCACTAGTAGACTGGGCAAAGAGAGTCAGGTACTCACGCAATTAACTCAGTCAGGCTAACAGCAAACAGAACTGCAAAGGCCACCTGACCCTCTCCCCTGACTCAGAAAGCCTGAGGCATCTGCCTGGTGCAGTTTCTCCACCATCTGCCATGCAGGGCACTACCATGCCCTTTGACCCCCACCTTCCACTCTCTCTCTGGACTTTCATCCACGCTCAGCAACAGCCTGTTGGCGCCAAATGGCCTCCAACCCCAATTGTTCTTACTAGCTCCCTGGCAGTGTTCCCAACACCTAGTAGCCACTGTAAGGACAAATGCAACTTAAAAACAAGAGGCTTAATTCTCCCAGTTGAAAATGGGGGAAGAGATTTCCTTCCCTTCTTTATTCTCAGAGCATTTACCTTAGAAAACTTGTAATTATAAGCACTTTCTCCTCTCTTTCAAATGCATGTAACTTTTTTTTGAAGATCAGATAGGCCTTTTGTCAGCTTGATGACTCAGGCATGTCTCAAGGACCCGGAAGCCATCTCCTTGAAAGGCAAACATCAAGGGAGAGACAGTGGCTCCAGCTCCCAGTGTCTGTGGGAGGATGAGAGCCTGCCTTTAGTGGGCACCTGCCTCCAAGTTGCAAAACTGCCTCCCATCACAAAGATGTAAGAAACTTGTTTTTCCCTAGAGAAAGCCCATTAGCTAATACAAATGGTCACCTCAGTTACCAGGTAAAGTTAGAATGAACGGCGTGTGACAAATAGTGTTGTCAAGTTCTCTTACTACTTATGTCACCCAGTGTAATGCCTACCTGACATAGCTGAATTTCTACTCTCCTCTAACCTATCTTCTCTATCTTATCTTTAAGAAACAGGAAGACGGGCTGGACACGGTGGCTCAAGCCTGTAATCCCAGCACTTTGGGAGGCTGAGGCAGGAGGATCAGGAAGTCAGGAGATCGAGATCATCCTGGCTAACACAGTGAAACACCATCTCTACTAAAACTACAAAAAATTAGCCAGGCGTGGTGGTGCATGCCTATGGTCCCAGCTACTCAGGAGGCTCTGACCTTGTGATCTCCCCGCACCCCTGGCTAATTTTTGTATTTTTAGTAGAGATAGGGTTTCACCTTATTGACCAGGCTGGTCTCAAACTCCTGACCTCAGGTCATCCACCTGCCTCAGCCTCCCACAATGCTGGGATAACAGGTGTGAGCTATCATGCTTAGCTCCTTTTTTTTTTTTTTTTTTTTTTTTGTATTTTTAGTAGAGATGGGTTTTTGCCATGTTGGCCAGGCTAGCCTCGAACTAATGATCTCAAGTGATCCGTCCACCTCGGCCTCCCAAATTGCTGGGGTTTCAGGCGTGAGCCAGGGTGCCCAGCCAAGATACCCTATATTTTAACCCCCCTGCCTCTCACTAGACAAGAAGTTGATTTGCGGCCATGCTCCCGCTTCTCCATTCCTTGGTCATTGAATAAAGTCTGCGCTGCTTGGCCCTCGCTTTGGGTTTCATATATTGGCTTCACAACGCCGCCTTTAGGGGAAAAGCTGACTCAGTTGGTAACAGTTACTGTCCGTCTTGAAAACGTGTGTGGAACGAGCTGTGTCTGCTTAGCTCCATAAACAGGTGAGATTCCTTCCTGTCTTGGCTGTCTCTTAGCAGGTTGCTTGTGGTGTGTAACACTTTCTGGTTTAAAGTGTTTTTCAGTAATGAGAGTGTTTTCTTTCTTTGCTACCTTTGTAGAGAGGATTTCTGGGTTGGGAGATTTTGTTTTCTGTTATACTTCTCCAACAGTGCCCACAGCTGTTGAAGAAGGAAAATAACTTTCATCTGAGGACTGTGAGCCTTTTCAAATTATTAGGCCCAGATAGGCATTAAAATGAGACAGCAATCACATCCTACATGCCCCTTTTGAGCTATGTATTCATCCACTGAAACTGCTTGCTATTGCTAAGAGTAGTTATGAATTAACCTAATAATGCCTCACTGGACAATGTAACCCACACCCTATTGCTTAACAATGTATAGCCAATCACTAATCAATGTTATTTCTGAAAACCAATGAGAATTCCTGACAGAACTTTGTATCAGGCCACTCCCTGACTCCTCCCTTTTTGTTCCTTTAAAAACCTTGTGACAAAAGCCAAATGGAGCTCATATCCAAGGTCACTTGTGTCTGAGGCTTCCAGGCAGCTGTCCTTATTCTGGCTCAAGTAATATTTGTAAACCACACTTTGTGCTTCAGGCTGTCCCTTTTAGGTCCACACTGTTTACCTAGTGCAGGGGTGGCTTCTAGGGGTCCCACAGGCTTCCCAACCCGACTCTCTGCTTCCCCTCCAGTCCCCTTCCATTTGTTATCACACAGAACACAGCCAGTTATTTCTTCAGTATGAATCCATGAGATTTCCTCCCAGAGGAAAACTCCACAAGGCTGCCCATTGCAATAAGAGGAAACTCCTGAATCCTTGCAGTGTGCAGTCATTTACACAACCTGGCTGCTGCCCTTCTCTCTACAGCCTTGTACCATGCACCTCATTGTCCTCCGCGTTCCAGCTGTGCTGACTTCCTCTGTGTCCTGTTAACACAGAAACTCGGCCAGACACGGTGGCTAACGTCTGTAATCCCAGCACTTTGGGAGGCCAAGGCGGGTGGATCACTTGAGGTCAGGAGCTCAAGACCAGCCTGGCCAACATGGTGAAACCCCGTCTCTACTAAAAATACAAAAAAAATTAGCCGGGTATGGTGGCACGCGCCTGTAATCGCAGTTACTCGGGAGGCTGAGGCAGGAGACTCTCTTGAACCTGGGCGGCAGAGGTTGCAGTGAACCACGATTGCCCCACTGCACTCTAAACTGGGTGACAGAGTGAGACTCCATCTAAAAAAAAAACAAACAACAACAACAACAAAAACACAGAAACTCAAAGCTTCCTAGGGCACAACTCTTGCTGTTCCCTCTATCCAGCATCTTTGCGCAGCAGCTCCTCATCACTCATATCTCAGTTCAAATTTCACCCGTCTGATCACCCCCAAAGAAGAGCCCTGCCCCGCAACCCTATCTTACCTTATTCCACTGCACCAGCCCATCTTCTCTATAGTGACTCTCATCCCATGAAATTATATTACTTATGTGCTGGTTTATGTACAGCGAGCATTATTTTTTGTTGTTACTTTGTTGGTTTGTTTGTAGAGACAGAATTTTGCTATGTTGCTCAGGCCGGTCTCAAATTCTGGGCCTCAAGCAATCATTCCACCATGGCCTCCCAAAGAGCTGGAATTATACGCGTGAGCCACCGCACCTGGACACAGTGAGCATTTGGAGGGTTGATCTTGTTCATTGCAATATTTCCACACCTAGAACTGTGTCTGGCCAGAGGTGGGTCTCAAAACTCTCTGTGCCCACCAAGAGCAGGGTGGGGCTGGGATGGGATCAACCCTGGCTTTCATGGTGAACTAGAGTTGATCCTTTAACAACACTGGGGTTAGAGGCACTGACTCCCTTTGCAGTTGAAAATCCAAGAATGACTTGACTCTCCCCAAACTCAACTCCTAATCGCCCACTGTTGATCGGAAGCTTTACCGATAATGTAATGTTGATTAACACAGATTTTTATGTTGTAGTTATTATATACTGTGTTCCCACAATAAAGTAAGCTAGAGAAAAGAAAATGTTATTAAGAAAATCGTAACAAAGAGAAAATATATTTACTCTCCATTAAGTGGGAGTGGATCATCATCAAGGCCTCATCATCTTCAGGTTGAGTAGGCTTAGGAGGAAGAGGAGGAATTGATCTTGCCGTCTCAAGGGTGGCAGAGGTGGAAGAAAATCCGAGAAGTGGACCTGCATAGTTCAGATCTGTGTTGTTCAAGGGCCAACGGTATTTGAGGACTATACTGTATTAGCACAGTGAGTGCAGACAGGCACCTGCAACCATCCCAGGCGCAGAGGACAAGCTTAAATAACCGATCTGTTAAAAGTCGGTCCCTCCCAGTCATGGTGGCTCACACCTGTAATCCCAGCACTTTGGAAGGCCGAGGCAGGCAGATCACCTGAGGTCGGGCGTTCAAAACCAACCCGACCAACACGGAGAAACCCCATCTCTACTAAAGATACAAAAAATTAGCTGGGCGTGGTGGAACATGCCTGTAGTCCCAGTTACTCAGGAGGCTGAGGCAGGAGAATCGCTTAAACCCAGGAGGCAGAGGTTGCGGTGAGCCAAGATTGCACCATTGCAGTCTAGCCTGGGAAACAAGATCTAAACTCCATCTCAAAAACAAAAACAAAAAAAAAGTCAGTCCCTTTTTGCAAAACTCCTTTCTGATTGAAATGATACAGTATTACTATCAGCTCTGAAACTCAGTGTTTCCAAATACACTTTTCCACTTTCGCCTAGCAAAGTAACATCAAAGCTTATGAAAGCAAGTGCTCATGAGAAATGCCACAAGGAGACTCCAGTGAGAGCCTTTGTTTGAAGTCAATTTTTACTGGACGAATGACTAAGTTACTTGTTTGCCTTTGTCTACACCCTGACAGTTATCTCATTTGCTACAACTTAACAAGTCATGCCAAAATGTCATCCTTGCTTATTGTGTGAAAACAGAATGTACTTGAAGGACAGAATTTTCCTCTGGAGAACTTGGCAATGAAGTTCATTGAGTTGGGATGAGCTAATCCAATCATGTATTACAAGACACATACAAATGGATTTCCACAACTGTTTTCACCCTAGTCTGTGTCTGGTCATTACATTTGATTTGATGGGGCCATTTGAGGACCGCTGTGAGGATTGCAGTAGTCTTCATCTCAGCTGGTCTACCAGTTAGCCACTTCCACATGACTGTCTTCTGTGCGGAGACCATTTCATGGGCTTGTTCTGCCAGTAATTCAGGGACCACTACCCAAGGGCCCGGGCCCAGACAACAGTCCAGCCTCCACCTTTGTGATGCACAGAGACCCAACTCAAGCCTCTTGAAGCTTCTCATCTGCTCTCTTAGGTTGGCACATGTATTTTATCTTTCTCTTTTATAGATGACCCTTTAACAAGTGGGGGTCCCTGGCACATATTGGAGTTTGTATGTCATTGTGTATGTGTTATATTTGCAGAAAGTGAATGCGACCCAGTGTCCACCAACAGATAAATAGAAAGACAAAATATAACATATCCATACGTTGGAATATTATTCAGGCAAAATAGAAAGAACATTCTGACATATGCTACACCATGGATGGACCTTGAAGACAGTATGCTAAGTAAGATAAACCAGTCACAACGAGACAAGTGCTGTATGATTCCACTTATACAGGGTTCCTAGAATAGTCAGATTCATAGAGACAGAAAACAGAATGGTGGCTTCCGGGGGCTGGGGGAGGGGAGAATGGGGAGATTTTGCTTAATGGGCATAGAATTTCAGTTGGGGAAGATGAAAAGATTTGTGGAGATGCATGGTGTGATGAGTCCACAACAATGCAAATATACTTGATGCCCATGAACTGAGCACTTCGAAATGGATGTTGTAAATTTTATGTTATATGTATTTTACCATAATTTTTATATACGCATATATAAATACATAGATGGTGTGTGTGTGTGTGTGTGTGTGTGTGTGTGTGTGTGTGCTTCATCCCTATGTACAGGGAAAGACTGCTTCCGGTGAAACATTTAATTCATAGCTGGTGAATATAACCGGCTGTGTTTATCCCTGGAGGAAAGGGTCTGTGTTTATCCCTGAAGGAGAGCGTAGCTCATTGCCCCCGCGTTGCTCATGGAGGACTGTGCTTGATACTTTATAGGCCTCCCGCCCTCCTGCAGGAGAGCACTGTCAACATCACAACTGGCTGGCAGGGCCACTGCCTTTAAGGGCCTCTCTGAACGCTTCCTTCCACCACCTCCCAGAGCGTGGAAATCTTCTCGCCCCAACTGCAGGGGAAGAAGCGGGCACAGTGCTGTCTCTCCTTCCTCCTCCTTCTCGCCCCTTCTTAGAGCGGGTGAGCCACCTGGTTTCACCTTCCAAAGTGTTATTAGTTACCTCAAGAAGGGTCATCAACTTCTCAGGAGATCCTCAAACTCAGTGATTTCCAAGTCACGTTTAATATTTCTACACTTTTATTTTAAAATTACAGTGTAAATTAATACAATCTTTGGTAAAATCTCGATACAGAAGTATGTAAAGTGGCTTTTTTGTTCTCCTCTGCCCCCCTGCCCAACCCCACTTGGAGGAGGCTTGCCCCCCTTCTTAGCATCGGTCCCTCGGCTGACTCACCTGGCGGCCCCTCCTTCGGAGTGCACTTGTCACCGTGCTCCACCTCCTGGGAGGCTGACTACACAGATGGTGTCACGGGGCTCCCTGGCTTCCCTGGCTCCCACTCCACAGCTTCTCCTTCCCCTTAGGATGGCCTCAGGTGACTGCATCCTCCCCCATCAGCTCCCATCCCACCCTCCTTCCTGGAATTCTTCTTCTTCACCCCCTCAGAGCTGGAGATTCTAGGGGTGCCCTGCTGCTTCCAGCTCCCACAACTGCTCAATCTGTCATGGTTTTCCTGCCCACATCTTTGTAAATAATTCATCGATTAAGCACTCCTCCGATTGCCCCATTCAAGTGTCTTCTCAGGACCCTGACTTCACTGTTTAAAAGAAAATAGTCCCAGCCATCATTTAGGTGGGATTTGGGAAAGAATGTCAAAACACAAAGGTGATGTCTTAAATTCAAAGAGTCTGCATATCTTTGCTATATTTCTTGATGCAGTTGAAAACACAGAGGCTGATTAATAATACTCAAGTCCCAAAATTATTTTCTGCTTCCAAGCTTGTCAAACACATTTATGTTTAAGGCAAAGTTTGTGTGTGTGTGTGTTTGTTTTTTAACACAGTTTACCCCTTATCATTTTGATCTTGAACATAAGAATGATTTCATCCAGGCACGGTGGCTTACGCCTGTAATCCCAGCACTTTGGGAGGCCGAGGTGGGCAGATCACAAGGTCAAGAGATCGAGATCATCCTGGCTAACATGGTGAAACCCCATCTCTACTAAAAATACAAAAAGCTGGGTGTGGTGGCAGGTGCCTGTAGTCCCAGCTACTTGGGAGGCTGAGGCAGGAGAATGGCGTGAACCCAGGAGGCGGAGCTTGCAGTGAGCCGAGATTGTGCCACTGCACTCCAGCCTGGGCAATGACGTGAGACTCTGTCTCAAAAAAAAAAAAAAAAGAATTATTTCAAACACTTTTGTTTCTGTAGTATTCTTGCAACATCTGGGGCATGAACACAGTTCTCAGACATAAATGGGGACTGAGCAAAGAAGAATTAGGTTACTCTGGGTGTTCAGGATTTCATTAAATGTTTTCACTACCTCAGCTTTTTTCCCCCCTAAGTAGTCAGCGACATGGTGGTATCCTATCTAATCCAATTCTTCTAGCAGCACTCTGGGGCAAAATTTCAAAGCTCCAAAGCTCAGTTTCCTGCTAGGCTGGGCTTCAGTCTCTTAAAAGGGTAGAGGTGGTCACAACTGATGCTTCCCTGGACTCTGCAGGAGGCATCTGTCCCTTTTCAGCACCTGGATCCCTGTTGTTCTTGAGTGGAGGCTGGAAGCTCTGTGAATTGGAAGCTCTGTTCTCCTTGGGCTGAGAGGCAGGTACCTGCTAAGCCAACCACCCTGGAGCTGGAATCTGGAGCACCGAGGTTCGAATGCTGAAGACAGCTGACTTTCAAGCACAGGCATTTCTGACCCTGGTGCAAGACCATTTCTGCTCCTGCTCCCCGATCTCCCCTAGCTCCTGCGCATTTCCACACCTGGTTCTTAGCTTCCCAGTCAATTTTCTGAGCTCCCCGAACCCTTCATCAAATACCTTTCTGCCTAATTTGCACTAATCAGACTGCATTGCTCGCAATGAAAACCCTGACATAGGCAGGAGTCATCTGTACAAAGTGCCATGCGTAGGTGACTGCTAAGAATAATACTTAGAAACTGTTTATTATTATTATTATTATTATTGTTTTGAGATGGAGTTACACTTTTGCCGCCAAGGCTGGAGTGCCATGATGTGATCTCGGCTCACTGCAACCTCCGCTTCCCAGGTTCAAGCGATTCCCCAGCCCCAGCTTCCTGAGTAGCTGAGAATACAGGTGCTCACCACCACGCCTGGCTAATTTTTGTGTTTTTAGTAGAGATGGGGTTTTACCATGTTGGCCAGGCTGGTCTTGAACTCCTGACCTCAAGGGACCCACCTGCCTCGGCCTCCCAAAGTGCTGAGATTACCTGCTTGAGCCACCACACCCAGCCTGTTTATTATTATTATCATTGTTGCTATTAAAATTTAAGTCTCCCTTTTAGTACTACAACTTTACGAAACACTGTAGGAGGCAAAATGAGGCACAGAGCTTATTTATTTTTTTAAGATAGCTTTGAGATGTAATTCATATACTGTACATGCAATTCACCTACTTAAAGTGTACAATTCAATGATTTTTAGTTTATTTAGAGTTGTGCAACCACCACCACAGTCAATTTTAGAAGATTTCATAATCTCAAAAAGAAAGCCTTTAGCCATCACCCCCACCCCTCCCACTTTACCCCACCCCCAACCTTAAGCAACCACTAGTCTACTTCCTGCCTCCATAGATGTCCTTGTTCTGGACTTTCTATGAATGGAGTCACATAGTATGTTGTCTTTTGTAACTTGCTTCTTTCAGTTAGCGTAATGTTTTCAAGATTCATCCAAGGTGTAGCATTAGTACTTCATTCCTTTTTATGCTGAATAATGTTCCACTATGTGGATATACCACACATTATTTATCCATTCATCAGCTGATGGACAATTAGTTGTTTTCACCTTCTGGCTGTTATGAATAGTGCTGTTGTAAGCATTCGTGAATACGTTTTGTGTGGACATCTGTTTTCAGTTCTCTTGACAGATACCCGGGAGTGAAACTGCTGGCTCCTACGGTAACTCTGTGTTAAATTGTTTGAGGACCTGTCAGACTCTTTTCCAAACTGGCTGCACCATTTGACACTCTCAGCAGTTCATACTTTAAAAAATTACCCACGTTAAACAAGAAATGATGTTTATAAATCAGTCATCATAATTGAACCTCATACCATGGTAGTCTCATGTGTAAAAAGTGCTATAAAAAATAAGTGCTTATTATGTTACTTTATGTCTTCACAGCTATGATTGTCAGTGGTCTTATAAACTATTTTTTCCTAGAGACCCAAGCTAATAAATCTCTTCTGAAAGTTGAATCATAAAAATTGCTATGACACTTTGTGAAAGCCATAAGCTCAAAAGAGACAAATAGTTCTCTTCCTGAGCCTTCTATCCACACAAACATTAGGTATGCTTGCTGGCTAACGCTGCCTTGCCAAAGTGGGAGGATGTGTCATTTATAAGAATCAGAAAATGGTGCATTAAAAAGAGAAAATGGAGAGTGGGAAAGGATGAGAAGCATGAAGAGATGCTGAAAATAAACCTTTACCACAAAAAGATGGGAATTCAATTAGATGTATGTCCCATAACTAAATACACAACTATAGATGTAGGAGATAAATCAAATGAGATATTTTAAATTAAATTATTTTAATAAACCCAGTAATATTGTACATAGACAATATAAAAATCTCTGTAGTCAAAGGACTTTTTAAAAAATTACATCTCCTTCTGCTATAGAAAAACTTCACACACCTTCAACAGCAAAGAATCTTATTTCTCAGTGGTAA
The DNA here is from genome assembly GCF_043159975.1 of Macaca nemestrina. Lineage (NCBI taxonomy): Eukaryota > Metazoa > Chordata > Mammalia > Primates > Cercopithecidae > Macaca > Macaca nemestrina. The sequence goes on along the minus strand of NC_092125.1, from coordinate 18,442,969 downwards.
GGCATGTTAGGGATACTCTTGCTACATGTAACAGACTTTATCAATGTTCCCTATAATTAAAAATAACAAGGCTGGTGCAGAGGCTCACATCTGTAACCCCAGCACTTTGGGAGGCCAAGGCAGGAGAATCATTTGAAGCTAGGAGTTCAAGACTGGAGTGGGCAACATACTGAGACTCCCTCCTCTACAGTTTGTTTTTTGTTTTTTGTTTTTTTAATTAGCTGGGTATGACTGCAGTCCCAGCTACTCGGGAGGCTAAGGCAGGGGGATGGCTTGAGCCCAGGAGTTGGAAACCACAGTGAGCTATGGTCATGCCGCTGCACTCCAGCAGTGTCTTTAAAATACTAATAATAAATATCCAATCACAATTTCCACTATTGGGTGGGGGGCGGCTGAGAATTAAGAGTCACCTTGTCCACCAGGGTGTTGCCCTGAGCAGGCAGGAGATGGTGTGGCAGAGTCTGCAGAGCTGAGACCCCAAAGCTGGGGACCACTGGGAAGAGCGACGGAGTTTCTGAGATTTGGCAAACACAGAGAAACCAGGTGGAGGGCTCATCATTAACAGGAAATGCTGGAGCCAGACTGAGCTTCCCAGGCAATTACGGTGCATCGCCCCTGATAGGAAAATGAAACACAAGTTATGCTGCTGGCTGTAACCCCTCCACAGCAAATACTGTAAGGAAAGAAGCCGGTTCCCAGAGACACCTCAACCAAGAGATCCCAGAGAGCCAGAGGTCCCTGCTCCAGTGGCAGGTTTGGTAAGATTCACCCTGACCTAGATGCCACTATCAGAAGGAGGAAGGAGGAGGAAGATCACTTATTTGGGGAAAAGTGGACCTGTTACCGGAAAGGGGTCCTGATACAGACCCCAGGAGAGGGTTCTTGTACCTCGCACAAAAAAGAATTCAGGACAAGTCTATAGATCGGAAGCAAGTTTATTGGAGATATAAAGAAACAAAAGAATGGCCACTCCATAGGTAGAGCAGCAGTATGGGCTGCTCAACTGAGTATACTTAGGGTTATTTCTTGGTCATATGCTAAACAAAGGGTGGATTATTCATGAGTTTTCCAGGAAAGGGAGGAGACTTCCCTGAAACATGGCTTCCTCTCCTTTTTAGACTATAGAGGATAACTTCCTGACGTTGCCATGGCATTTGTAAACTGTCATGACGCTGGTGGGAGTGTCTTTTAGTATGCTAGCACATTATAATTAATGTATAATGAGCAGTGAGGATGAACAGAGGTCACTTTCATTGCCATCTTGGTTTTGGTGGGTTTTGGCAGCTTCTTTACTGCATCCTGTTTTATTTATCAGCAAGTTCTTTGTGACCTGTATCTTTGTGACCTGCCGACCTCCTATGTCATCCTGTGACTAGGAACACCTAACCTCCTGGGAAAGCAGCCAGGAGGTCTCAGCCTTATTTTACCCAATCCCTATTCAAGTTGGAGTCACTCTGGCTGAAACACCTCTGATAGACCTTACAGGATATTTGAACTTTGAAGTAACTGCTAGTTTACAGAGACAGAAGAAGAGAGATAGAGTAAGAGAGACCATTTTAAAATGAATAAGAGTTTCACACAACAAAATCTAAATACAATTTTTGGTGCTAGGTAGTAATTGGGGACTCCAGAAGGCAAGAAGAGATTTTTTTTTTTTAATTAGGATTTTTGGCCAGACACGGTGGCTCATGCCTATAGTCCCAGCACTTTGGGAGGCCAAGGCGGGTGGATCATGAGGTCAAGAGATCAAGACCATCCTGGCCAACATGGTGAAACGCCATCTCTCCTAAAAATACAAAAATTAGCTGGGTGTGGTGTAGCATGCCTGTAGTCCCAGCTACTTGGGAGGCTGGGGCAGGAGAATTGCTTGAACCCAGGAGGTCGGTTACAGTGAGCCGAGATCATGCCACTGCACTCTAGCGTAGCACACTTCCACTATGAGACTCCGTCTCAAAAAAAAAAAAAAACAAAATTAGGATTTTTTTGTGCCCTAAACTGTGGAGAGTAAATTCCTATTCTGCTGCACCTGTGGTTCAAGTCATCCTAAGATCTGTGCATAGGATCAACCTCCAACCCCTAGATGAGATGGAGAAAGAAAATCATCTTGGGCTGAGGTCAAACTCCAGGGAAAGAAATCCCAGAGAGTTAACAGAAGGCAGACAGGGATATTTATCATTCTTCAACACTGAATGTTTAAGGAGTGAAACTACTTCTCAGGGATGGAAGTACAATTTCAACGGTGTCACCTTAGGCCATAGGGGCAGTGATCTAGAGCTTATTTAGGGAGATTAGGCCTTGGAGGAAACTATATTCCACAATCAAGCCAGAAAGCAAGGCCAGAGCTGAGAGAAGCTACAGGCAGCTTGTGCAGCCCTGGGAAACCAGGGGAACCACCAAGTCGCCCACGAGCCTGTGCGCCTCCAAGCTGGGACCTCTTGAGTCAGACAGCTGAGGCCAAAGACTGGGCATTACCCTGTGGAACAGTGGGTGTGGGAGAGATTTGGGCTGGGTGCTCTGTTGCCTTTCAGGAGATGGTTCTCACCCTATGGTGTGATGCCTGATCACGGCTCATTCCCACTGAAGAAAAGCTTTGTGGTGCTTCATGAATGAGTGCCTGCTAGGACAGGGGTGACATGAGGAGTGTTCCGGGGATGGACAAGTCCCCGGATGAAGAAAGTGAGACCCTTGCCTGGTGTGAGGCTTACCAATGACCATGGGAGGGGATGGATAGGGAAGCAAGGTCTGGGTGAAGATCTAGCTCTCAACTTCTAGGAGACGGGGGTGGCCTTCAGGACAGGTAAACTCCTTTGTAAACACACAGACATCTTGCGAGGAGAGATACACGGGGAGGGGAAGGCAGAGCCCACCTAGGCCAAAACATCATTGTGGGCTTTAAGTTTCAAACTAGACTTTTAAAAGTCGACAGCAGTTAAGGCTAGTGTTGTGGTGCAGACCTGTAGTCCCAGCCACTGGGGAGGGTGAGGTAGGAGGATCTCTTGAGCCCAGGAGTTCAAGCCTTCAGTGAGCTATGATCATGTCACTGCACTCCAGTCTGGATGACAGAGCAAGACTCTAACTCTAAAATAAAATTGAAAAAAAAAATTCAGCCAGGTAAATCTATAGGGTTAAAGCTTAAAAAGTATAAAAGGTGTATAGAAAAGTCTCCCCACATTCCTCTACCCCCATCTACTCCACCTACCTCCAGAAAGCAGAACCACTATTACTAGTAGATCTTTGTGTAGTTTCTGAGAGATTTTTATGCAGATACAAATAAATATTTTTTTGCCTTCTTTCTCCACAAATGCTGGCATACCCTACATGCCATTCAGCACTTTGAATTTTCTTTCTTTTTTTTTTTTTTTTGAGACAGAGTCTCTCACTCTCGCCAGGCTGGAGTGCAGTGGTGCCATCTCAGCTCACTGCAACCTCCACCCCCCGGGTTCAAGCAATTCTCCTGCCTCTCCTCCCAAGTAGCTGGGATTACAGGTGTCCGCCACCACGCCCGGCTAATTTTTTTCTATTTTTAGTAGAGACAGGGTTTCACTATGTTGGCAAGGCTGGTCTCCAACTCCTGACCTCGTGATTCGCCTGCCTCAGCCTCCCAAAGTGTTGGGATTACAGGCGTGAGCCACTGTGCCTGGCCACTTCGGCTTTTCAGTTGAACACTGTGTCCCAGGGACCTTCCCACATCAGTGTATGCAGAGTTTCCTGGTTCCGTTTTATGGCTGTATACTGTTCCACTTCATGATTAGCTGGACCGTAATTTTCTTTACCATTCCCCCAATAGAGGACACTAAGTGCTTTCCAACTTGTTTTTTTAAACATAAACAATGCCACCATGAAATGAACAACCTGGTATACCTTTCACTTTTCGGGATGAGGCTGTATCATCAGGATAAACATAAATTTCTAGAAGGGAAATATCTGGATCAGAGTGGGTGCATTGGTAGCTCTGAGAGGTATTCACAAATAGTTCTCCAAAAAGGAGACACCCATTTACACTCCCACCAGCAAGTAGGAGGGTGTTTTACTTTTTCCTTTTGAGATGGAGTCTCACTCGTCGTCCAGGCTGGAGTGCTGTGGCTCGATCTCAGTTCACTGCAGCCTCTGCCTCCCAGGTTCAAGCAATTCTCCTGCCTCAGCCTCCCAAGCAGCTGGGATTACAGGCGACCCCACCACGCCTGGCTCGTTTTTTGTATTTTTAGTAGAGTCAAGGTTTCACCATGTTGGCCAGGCTGCCCTTGAACTCCTGACCTCAGGTGACCCATCTGCCTCGGCCTCCCAAAGTGCTGGGATTACAGGTGTGAGCCACCGCGCCCGGCTGTCTTACTCTTAACATATCCAAAGTGTTCAACTTTTCTTCCAAGTCTGCCTCTCCTCCTCCTGTCACCACCATCACCCATTTGCTCAAGTCTGAAAGCAGGACACCACCCTCACACCTCCATCCTTGCACCCCAGCAGAACACCCTGACAGTACTTCTAGAAGAATCTGTCCCCGTCCCGCCTTCACTCCGGTTATATCTGGAGTTAGCCTCGGCCCCTCTCACCTGGACACCTGTGCAGGTCCCCTGCCTCTCCACTCTCCCCCCTCCTCGCCAGCCCACCCCATCCTCCACACTGCAAGCCAAGGGGCCACAAACACTGCAGCCGGGCAGGCTCACTCTCAGCCCATCATAGGGGTGGAAAATAGGACACTCCCCTCTGCAGGATCCAGGCTGTTTGGTATATCCCTCAAAACCCGGGCCCTGCTGTAAGGCCCGGACCGGCTAGAGTTCTAGGGGTCGTCTCCCTGCATCCATGTGAAACTTCCGAGCGTTCGTCCTTGGGGTTTTGCCTCATGGCATCCCAGAGCCACGCAGGCACTATGTTCACACCCTGCCGCCCTGCGAGATGAACAAGAAGGAGAGCAACAAAGGGAGATTGCCACAGGCCTGAGTGTGGAGGAGAGAGAAAGAACAGCACAGGAAAGAGAGGCCGGGAAGGCCCCAGCTGCCGGCTCAGGTTCACTTCGTGTAGAAATTGCTCCAGCAGATTGCTCTGCTAAAGAGAGGAAAATACACTTGACGTACGGTCCCTGCTTGGCTCAAAGCTGCGTGTGTCTCTAGGCTGGTGACAAGCGGGCAGAGCTTATTAAAAGCAGTGCACATGGTTCTCTGCCCAAGCTCAGAGCCCTTTCCCTTTCCCAGTGTGGGTGAGGAAGTGTGCAAGGCCTAGTAGGCCTCAGACTGTGTGGCTGCAGTTTCTGTAACTGTTGTTCATCCTGAGAAGTGAAGGTTTGGAAAACGAAACGGAGAGACCCAAGAACGCTATCGGCTTGGGGCATTGGTTCAATGTTTACTCGGCAAATGTGCATCGTGCTCCTGCCCCGCGCTGGGCTGAGCTGGGAGCAGGATTAGACACTAAGACAAAGTCATGGAGAAGTCCAGTGCCACGAGCTCTGCAGGAAAGATGCGCCCAGGGCTCTGTGGGCCGACTTTGGGCAGGAAGAATGATGAAGATGTAAATCCTGAGGATGCGCTGGCTCCCGCAGACATTCTCAGAGTCCCAGAGAGCCAGGGGGCAGGAGGAATTCCAGCTGTGGTTCTGGAGGATTGTTAAACCTTTTTGGTGTGTTTCCTACTCTGAGGCATGTTTGCTTTACTCACAATGACGATGCGATTCTCTGATTACCTAGCAACTATAATAAAGCTCTAAAGGAAAAGACAGGTTCTTCCAATGCACAGAGAGTCCCAGGTGGAAGGACAAGACCCCAGCCTGGAGAGGAGTTTCTATCGGGAGGAGAATGAGAACGTAAATCCCTGAAGCTGGGAGTGGGTCCGGTGCTGGACCCACTCTGGACAGTGCTGAAATGTACTTCAAGGTCCTTTCTCAGTTGCTGGAGCATTTGAAGGGGATGTTCTCAGAGATCTGGGCTGGTAATCCTTTCCCTGCCGAGGTGTCACCAGATGGCCCTTATGTTGCCACACCTGTCTCCCCGGGTTGCCCTCCTTAATCACTTCAAACCAGAGCCATCTGCCAGGGCAGCGGGCAATGCGATGCTTGTGGGCAGCTCCATCATCTCTAGCCAAGAATCATTTGGACGGGCCAGAACTGCACTCTGGTCCCAGCCAGAGGACCCCAAGTTCCAAAGTCCCTCATTGTGCAAACAAAGAGACACAAGAGAAGCCTTGCAAGTTGAGGCAAGTCAGGCTCAGAAGGAGACCATGAAAGTCAGCATCTGTGGGAGGGGCGGGGGGTGCAGAGAGGATAGGGGAAAGGGAGGAACCAGCAACGCCTGATCCCTTCCATGTGCCCGACTCTGCAAGTGGCTTTGTTTCCACAAACCTGCCATGCCTCTAGGAGGCAGCACCGATTGTCCCGATTCACAGCTCGGAAGCAGGGACAGACAACATGGATAACTCGCTCAAGATCACTCCAGGCAAAACTGGGAATTTGTCTTAGTTCATTCAGGCCGCTATAACAAAACAGCACAGACAGGGCGGCTTATAAGCAACAGAAATGTGTTGCTCACAGTTCTGGAAGCTGGAAGTCCAAGATCAAGGCGCTGGCAGATTCCATGCCTGGTGAGGGTCTACTTTGTGGTTCCTGTGTCCTCACACGGTGGAAGGGAGGAGGGGGTTCTCTGGACCTAATCTTTCATAATGGCACCAATCCCATTAATGAGGGCTCCACCCTTCCGGCCTAATCACCCCCTAAAGGCCCCACTTTCTAATACCATTACTTTGCAGGGTAAGGGTTCAACATACAAATCTTGGGGGGAATACAAGCACTCAGGCCATAGCAGAGTGAAAGCCAAATATCCCCAACTCTAACGTCTACCCCTCCCCTGTAAAACCATATGCAGGATCTACTAGAGAGAACGTGTGTCAGACTGAGTGCACATTCCTGGGAACTGAGAGCTTATATAAAAATTCACATCATGGCCTTTTAACTGCACCCATTAACTCAAGACCCCTTGTCTCCAAACCCCAACTTTGACTAGTTAGAGAATCACACAGAAATCATTATAAAGTGCTTAGAACATCAGGGTTTTCACACGGTGACTAATACTTTTGTTTACTTATTTTTATTGATACATAATATTTGTACGTATTGATGGGGTACATATGCTATTTTGTTACATGCGCAGAATGTGTGATATCCAGTTGGGGTATTTAGGCTATCTACCCCCTCCAGTATTTATCATTTCTTTTCTTTTTTCTTTCTTTCTTTTTTATTTTTATTTATTTATTTATTTATTTTTTGACAGAGTCTCTCTCTGTCACCCAGGCTAGAATGCAGTAGCACAATCTCAGTTCACTGCAACCTCCACCTCCCAGGTTCAAGGGATTCTCCTGCCTCAGCCTCCCGAGTAGCTGGGATTACAAGCGTCCACCACCACACCTGGCTGATTTTTTGTATTTTTAGTAGAGACAGGGTTTCATCATGTTGGCCAGACTGGTCTCGATCTCCTGACCTCAAGTGATCCACCCTCCTTGGCCTCCCAAAGTGCTAGGATTACAGGTGTGAGTCACCACACCCAGCCTGTATTAATCATTTCTATAGGCAAACACATTTATCAAACCACCTCCATCCTCTAACATTTGTTTTTTCTCAGACGTGAGATCCTATTTGCAGGACTGTAACAACAATGAACTTTATTAGAGAACTAGAGAGGCACATGTGCCCTAGAGGAGGAGCAGATGTCCTCGGTGTGTTGTCCTCTATCAGGGGTCAGGTTGGAAGAAATATGGCCCCCACCTGCCTTTGTAAATAAAGTTTTATTGGAACACAGCCACACCCATTCATCTGTGTCACATCTATGGCTGCTCTGTCACTACAACAGCAAAGTTGAGCAGTTGCAGTACAGACTTTGTATGGCCCACAAAGCTGAAAATATTCATGATCTGGGCCTTTACAGAAAAAGTTTGCTGACCCCAGCCAGCTCTTACTCACTATGGGATTGCCTGTGCAGGAGCTGTGCCAGCTGTGTTCACATAATACATCCTGTTTTCATTCACCAAGCTCCCTTCCGACTACAACATTCTGCCATTCTCTGATGTAGGAGATGTGACTCAAGGCCACACCGTGCACTTCTCCATAAAGCCACCTCCTGGACCAGTTGGGTTTCTTGCTCTTTTTCCTTCTGAAGCAATCCTCTCTCCCCCACTAGGCCCCCTGAGTGCACTACGCAGAGGTGCCGCCTCTGAGTGGAACGTGCCAGGCCCCAGAGCTGCCTCTGGGTCTGCAGGAGCACAGAATGGACAGAGGGCTCTCTCTGCTGTTTTCCCTCAGGGCGTGTCCCATCTCAGTCTAACAGGGAGGTGCCCAGAAAACAGGTGGAGGTGAGGGCCACTCAGCCCAGGAGCCCTCTGAGCTGTTCCTTCTTGACCGGCACACACAGCTCGCTCCTTCACTTCCTTTTCCATCCACTGCCGGGCCCAAGCCGGCCTTCCAGGGAGCAGCTATGCCTTACCTCTACCGGGCCCCAGGGCCCCAGGCACACCCGGTTCCCAAGGACGCCCGGACCACCCACTCCTCAGGCCAGAACTTTGAGCAACTGAGGCAGGAGTGCCTGCAGAGAGGCACCCTTTTTGAGGATGCAGACTTTCCGGCCAGCAATTCCTCCCTGTTCTACAGCGAGAGGCCGCAGGTCCCCTTTGTGTGGAAACGACCAGGGGTGAGTGGGGCGAGCAGGGGAAGGAGCACAGACGACGCCGAGGCTCAGAAGCTCGCGCAGGAAGTGGAAACGGGAGCTGGGAGGGGCCGGCTACGCTCAGTGCAACAGAGGTGCATCACCCCAGTCTACTGTGGAAAGCTTTGCAGTTTGGAGGCAGAAAATGATAACAGGCCTGGGATGCTCTGCGGTGGGGGCCCGAGGCATCTGGCTGTACCGCCTCCCCTGCCTCAAGCTCTCTGACTCCCACCGAGGCTGAGGACCTGGAGTCAGAGCGGGTCTTGTCAGCAGGTGATAGGCACGAATCAAAACCTTATCCACAAGGACAGGCCCCCACCCTGTGTGTGTGGTAACACTGAGATCACGTATGTACAGTGCTCTGTGGCTTCTGGCCCAGAGCTGAGGGTGCTCAGTGTGGATGGATGTTTAGCTCAGCAAGGTCTCAGCAACTGTGTGACAGATGGAATACAAGGGAAGCAGGAATCTTCTCCCCAGAATCATGCATCCCCCATTCCCAGAGATCAGGGTGAACAGTGCCCCACCTCTGACAGTCTGGAGGTGTCTCCCCAAGAGGTACCAGCTGGTCACTGGGTCCCAAGAGGTGCCAGCTTGTGCCTGAAACACCATGTCAATATTTGCGGTGCTGGATTAGTCAGGGCTCTACCTCTGACCCGGCGCCAGCTGGGCTGGCTTCCATTCCCTCCGGGTGGGTACGGGCCTGGGAGTGGCTACCGTGGGGTCAGGTGGCTTTTGGGCAAGGAGGGGCAGTACAAGGGATGCTGGTCCTACAGGTGAGATCCTGAGTGCCCGTCTTATCCTGCCAATTTGTCTTATGCATATAGTCATATCACTTAATTTCCCTGAGCCCCAGTCTCCTCACCTGTAAAATGGAAACAATAATGACTAACGCAGGCCAATGTCTAGCACACAGAAGGTTTCCAGTACATTACAGCTATTGTCACATTATTACTATCACTGATACTATTATTATCATTATGATGATGATTAGCTCTGAGTCTCATCTTACATATGAGTAGCAGACGACTCACCATAACTACCTCCTCTCTATCTCCCAACATTAAAATAATGTTGATGATTTAAGGTTTTTTTTAATGCACATTCACAAAACCTCTGGGCTCTTCATGGGCAGGGCCAAGGTAAACCTAAGCGGCTGTTTCCGAAGCGGTAAGCGTTTTGTTGTTGTTTCCTGCGGTAGGCAGTGTGGGGTGCGTGTGTGTGCATGCACTTGTGTGTGTAGGAATTTGACTATGTGTGTGCATGTGTGTGACTGTGTGCACACGTGCGTGGATATGCATATACATATGTGTGGGGCGGGGGTGGCGGAGTGACTGCAGGCATAGGCACACAGGTGCCTTGATCTTCACCCGCCGGGTAGTTGATCCCACAAGGTGCTATGTTCGTGGGGAAATCACAGTGAGCATTCAGTGGCCCTATCAGAGTTGGGGTAAAAGCTCCCAGGCACCTTCCTCACCACACCACAACCCAAAGCCACGCTGTGATTGGTTTTGGTTCTCTGCATATGGCCAATTGCAGTGTGAGGTCAGGGCACTGGCAGATCATGTGGGGTTGCACTTTACAGACAGGATTAGTAGATCATGCTTTGCTAAGTAAGAAAAAGGACATTTCCAAAATAAAAAAGCAGAAGTTACAAGACATAAAACAGTGACCTCTGACCCTCTGCCCGTGACTGTTAGGTCTCCCTGGGCTTATTTCTGGCCTCAACACATGAACAAATGGGCGCGTGGGCAGCTGCCCAGGCTGCAGGCTATGGGTGCATTTTTAACTATGGGCGGAGATTTCCCTGCAGTTGATGTCAGGAGTCCTGAGAAATAGAGTTCCAGAGAAACTGATTTCCTGGGCTCCCGGTGAGCAGAGCCCCTGACTGGAAGCAGCAGCTCTTTCTGTTTGATCCAGGGTGTTGTATAAATGTTCATGTTCTCTACAGGCGCTTGATATGAAAAGGTTGGAAGCACTTTTTCTCTTCCTTAAAATGGGGACAATAACGCAACTTACGGGGTCCTCATGAGGGTCAGCTGCGTTAGCAAGAGTAGAGCACTTAGCAAAGAGCCTGGTGTGTAAAGAAGCAGTGCCAGTCCTTGTTATTTCTACTGCTGTCATTGCAACCTAACACTACTGCCTCCTGACTCTAGGAGGGTCCCCGTCCTCGCAGTCTGTCTTGATGTCACTTAGTTTAAAGTATAATCTGTACTCTACAACTCACCTACTTTTTGTCAAAGTTAGAATTCTCCAAGATAAAAGCTGGGCACACAAACCAGCATGGAGGGCATCTTTGTCTCCCTCTTTAGAGTCTCCCCTCCTGGGACCAGGGCCACCAAGGCCTGCCCAGTGACTCTAGAGTCCCAGATCTCCGCTCCAAGGGGCTGTCTTCCTTAGTGTTATCTCCTCTGGCATTGCCCCAAATGCTGGGTGAGGCCTTCATTCATAGGCCAGGGCCCTTGATACACACAAGCCCCTGCCAAGATGCACCCTCACCTGCCACCCAGCCCATGCCCCTGTACCAGCCCTCTGTCCCTTCCTCATCCCACTGTCTCCACCCAGGGCAGACCCTTTCCTGATCTTAACCCAGGTCTACTATGTTGCTGTTGTTCCCACGGACTCATTTTCAGAATCTGTTCTGCCTTTTCCTTTGTCTGCAACTGAGATTGTCCCTTTGGTCTGGTCCTCATTCCCGCACCCCTATCTGTTTCTTAATTAGGGGAGTTAGGGGCTTTACGTCGTATCTTACAGATTTCTGTAAAATCAGGAGCAAAAGGGCTGAGGATGAGCATGGAGATTCTTTCTGCAGCATGGAGTCACAGGGGGTCGGGGGCAGTGGGCCATAGGGAAATCACAAGCGTTACCAGGTTCCCTGCAGACCTCTGTGGCTTGGGCATCGTTTGCAGTGGGGCTCAGCACTACGCGGTGCATGTCTCAGCAGCCCGTGGGACCGTGGGGCTGAGGGCCCTCCTCCCCAGCACCACCTTCTTGTCAAACACAGCTGTGCTTGGGGAGGGTGGGCAGAGCACAAAGCCAAGGGGACATTGGAGGGCAGTGGACAGCCAGGCTTGCCCTCCAGGGAGCCCAGGGCAAGGAGTGCACTGAGGGGGTGACTCAGGGAACTGGCTGGGAGGGGCTGGGAGGCAGAGAGGTGATAGGCTCAACCTGGAGAGAAGGTGACATCACCCCCAGGTCTCATGCAAGGAGCTGTGTACCTGAGTGTAAGCGGGTGCACAGAAAGAAGAAGAGGGAGTATCGGGTGGGATCTCCCAGCCTGATGGGGAGCAGCCACCATGCAGTCCAGCCCTCCTTGTCTGTACCCATCTGTTTTTGGCCAGGCAATTCCTCTCCCAATTCTCAGTGTAAATCCAGGACACCTCCCTGAAAGTGCCCACACCCCTCTAGCCCGTGTGGACAACCCCCCAGCAAACCTGTGCACAGCGTGGGACGTGACCACAGCCTCTCCTGCACGGTGGGCTTGCTGTTCCCTGTGCTGCTCCCCTGACCCCCAGGAGGGGTTGTCAGTTGTTCTGGGACAGCCCCAAAGGCCCCATGGCCTCCATAGTGCCGGGCACATGACAGGGATGAGCAGACAGCTATGAATGGCAGCGTCTGGCATCTCCAGACCTTGCTAGAAATGTGGCTTTTCTTCACTGAAAGGCCATGTGAAAGAAAGGATGAATGAAAAAGAAAGAGAGAAAGAAAGAGAAAAAGAGAGGAGAGGAAGAGAGGAAGAGAGAGAGAGAGAAAGGGAAGGAAGGGAAGGGAGGGAGGGAGGGAGGGAGGGAGGGAGGGAGGAGGGAGGGAGGAAGAAGGAAGGAAGGAAGGAAGGAAGGAAGGAAGGAAGGAAGGAAGGAAGGGAGGGAGGGAGGGAGGGAGGGAGGGAGGGAGGGAGGAAGGAGAAAGAAAGAGAAGAAAGAAAGGAAGAAAGGAAAGGAAAGGAAGGAAGGAAGGAAAGAAAGAAAGAAAGAAGGCTTTTCCCTTTGTAAATTATTCAGTGTGCTTAATAGAGGAAAGTCTGTGTCTTCAGCTGAGCCGCGATGATGTACAAAGTAAACAGAACAGTCCCTGAAAGCAAACATTCCAGGGTGACCGGCCCTTAGTGCTCCAGGAAAACCACCTGGCGGTAGGGCAGCGGGGCGGGGGAGGGCGGGGGAGGGCGGGGGAGGGGTCTGCGTGCCTCCCTCAGGGATTCAGGCATCTCCAGGCAGCAGTCTGGGCTCACTTCAGGTTTGTCAAGGCCCCTGCAATTGAGACACCTAAGATCGTCCTATAACAGGACTGTAACTTCAGGTAACCCCATTCTCATGGCCTCCCAAACAACATTTCACAGGAACGACTGTACATCCAGGATCGACATGCACATGCAGGACACTCACACGTAGACAATGCTCCCCAGTGCACAGGCAACCAGCACAACATGTGGAGCATGCACAGGCACAGACGTGTACCCCACCTGGGCACACACACTAAGGCAAGTCACAGGCACCTTGCACATGTGGGCATGTGGGCTGTTACATACACACCACTCCCAGGCCCACGGCCTAGCTGCCGTTCCACACATGCGTCCGCAGAACCGCCTGCGACTGGCCCGGGTGCACACCAATTCCCAGAAACAGTGACCCGCAGAGGAATCGGTCACACATCCAGTCAGCTCCCCAGTTTATACCTGATGGCTAATTTGTGTTTACTTGGAGAGAGTTTCTGAGTTTTCTCCTTTTGTATTTTTCTCCTCGTTGGGTGCGATTTGGTTTAAAACAAAAACAAAAACAAACCTCTCCTGAACAAAACAACCAATTGCAAGACAGGAGCTGGAGGCGGCGGCAGCTGCAGGCACAGTTGGTGCGGTTAGCCGGGCCAGGCCTGCAGAAGGCTGGGGGAGGGGAGGGACAGGGAGGATGGGAAGGAGGCGGGCATCCGGGAACAGCCCTGCCCCAGGAGCCAGTATAGCCTGCTGGGCAGGCATCTGTGGCTTTTGGAGTCCATTTTATGTCCACTTGAGGAGTGAGTAGCAGTGGCAGTGGGGGCATTGCTCGCCAGGGCAATCCCCTGGCAGGGACTGGGCAATCAAGACAGGGAGGGCTTGGGGGAATCCTGGGGTTCCCTTTGGGCAGGCACATTCTGCAACAAGTCCAGAATGTCTAAGCTGGCGACAGATGAGGATGCAGCCATGAGAAGTTAAATGGTCCACCCTGAGACCCACTGCTGAGTGGGGCAGGCTATTGCTAGGACTCTACTGAGGCCCACTAACATGGTCCTGGTTTGCATTGTCCTTATGGGCTCAGCTCAGAGCCACCTGCAAACTCCTGCGCTAGCTGAGGTGCAGGAGGAAGAACAGCAGTGTACCTCCTACAGATGAGAGAGGTCTACCAGGACCCCAGAACTGAGCGCTGCCCCCCACCTTCACTCCCTTTCCAGCCACCGTGGAGATCAGAGTCATTTAATGAAAAGGCTCCAAGGCTACCTGGAGCTGGGGGTGGGAATGCAAAGACATGTGAGACCTGGCAGAGGAGAGGCCAGCATTTAGGAGGTCCTTACTTCTGCTGGGCCTGGTGCATCTAAAAACACACCGTGTTTTTCAGAAATTCTCCTGGCCAAGCTTTCTTGAATATTCTAGACACTAATGCTGCACATAGCTCTCCCTGGGCAGGCGCCCCTGGTGTCTGTCACTCCTCCAGGCTGTCACATCCTGGGAGATGCAGAGAGAGCACCAGCACTTGAAGCTTCTGCTCTTGGTCCTGATAATTCCCTTGACTTCAAAGAAATTTCTATCCTGCCTGTGATTCTTAGGGACACAAGATCAGAGGAGAAGCAGGGTCCTGAGAAGCCTGAGGAAGACAATTCAAAGTAGAGGTCTCTCGGGGAAAGTGGGGCAGCTTGAGCTCCCCACGCGGCGTCCGCCCAGACACTGCTGGAACCTTCCACCTCCAGCCCAGGCCCCTCCTCAGTCCTGGTGCCTGGAAAAGTGGGGAGATGGGGGAAAAATCCTTCACTCCTCTGCAGGCCCCGGCCCAGTTAACTCACCACACCTGCAGGGTGAGCCAGAACGTGCCTCGCTGTCACAGGATTGGCTGTTTCCTCTTCCGGGACCGGCCTGGCTTCCTCCCTCCTTCCCTTTGTTTAGGTCTGTGCTCCTCTGCTTCCCCTAGAGACGCCTCCCCTGCAGACTGCGGTAGCTAGCCTTGCCCCATCCCACCCCTTCCCTCTCCATCCTCGCTCTTTTCTCTCCTGGTTTATGGTTTGTCTCCTCCTCAGATGCAATTTGCAAAACTCTCCTGAACAAAACAACCACTTCTGGGAGGTGGTGGCAGCTACCGGCACAGTGGGCACCGTGGGTGAGGCCAGGCCTGAGGCCGGCTGGGGGAGGGGCGGGGCAGGAGATGGGAGGGGCGGGGCTTCCGCGAGCACGGTCCACCGCATCCAGGGCAGCTCCAAGAGGGCGGGGGCTTTCCCTCTCTCTTTGCTGCCATCCAATGCCAGGAATGAAGCCCAGCAACCCAAATGGTGGAAAATATATGCATTTCGTAAGATTATTTTCTACCCTTTTTTGTTCATGAAATATCCCTCCATATTGTATATGTATATATTAATATGTATTAACGATTAGATTAATATAATGTATGTGCTTATGTGCAATATAGAATAATATATATATGTATATATAATCCACTTCGGTGAAACCATATGAGAGATGCGTGGATATCTCTCTTTATATGGTATAGATACATATAATTTCACCTAACTGCATATCTAAAAAAAAGAAACACTGGGCAGGGTGGCATGTGTCTGTTACCTTAATACCTTGGGATGCCAAGGCAAGAGGATCACTTGAGGCCAGGAGTTTGAGACCAGCCTGGGCAACATAGCGAGACCCCCATCTCTACAAAAAAAAAAATTATAAATTAACTGGGCGTGGTGACTCATGCCTGTAGTCCCAGTTACTTGGGAGGCTGAGGTGGGAGGATTGCTTGAGCCCAGAAGGTCAAGGCTGTAATGAGCTATGATCACGTTACTGCACTCCAGCCTGGGTGATAGAGCAAGACTCTGTCTCTAAACCTATATATATTTGGAATCCACTGGCGGGGAAGGATTAAATTAAAAACTGGAGAAGCTGGGTGGGTGGGGAGTGTGTTTAGTCCAAGGCCCCAGCCTGTGGTGCATGCATTACTCAGCTCGTTGAAGCCCACAGAGGTCACAGAGCTCACAGCTGGGGTAGCCCTGGACTCCTAGCCCAGTGCCTAAGTGAACACAGGAATCCTCAGCGTGTGGCTGATGTCCCACTTTGTGGCCAGGTGTGGCCTGAGTCTCTTGGGCTAGTGGTTGGTGCTGAGTGCTGCTCAGTAGGCAGGACTCCCCAAGGGAGGAGATTACCAAAGATGAGCCCAGGCTTGTCCAGAGCATAGAAAGGTGGCAGCCTTTTCCATTCCCGTGACCCTCTGCAGGGAAAAGAATCAAGCACGACAAAAGCCCTCTGCACCAAGAAAGCAGAGACCCTGAGCCCGCCTTTCATGGTGGCTTGCAGCATGGCAGGTCTCAGTCTAATAACACTCTCATTCCTCCAGGAAATCGTGAAAAACCCAGAATTCATTCTTGGAGGAGCCACCAGGACTGATATCTGCCAGGGAGAGCTTGGTGAGTGTGAGTGGATGGAGCATGGCGAGAGGGAGGTTGGGTCGCTGGGACAGGTGAGCAACCGCAGCATGGGGTCCCTGAGGACCCAAGAGGCATGGGGTTGGGGGAACAACACTGCTTCAGCCTCTGCTTCCTCGTTCCCTCTGAATGGAGTCCAGTGGCCTCAAGCCCCTGCACCCCTGTTCCTCTAGAGTCAGATGTGCCTGTGATGTGGGGCTCACAGCCCCAGAGTTTCCAGAGGAGAGTGACACCCAGCAGCATTGGTCGGGCTCTCCTACACCACCACGATAGCTAACACCTGCACACATGAACTCAGTCACCTGCCAGGCACTCTCCCTAGCACACATGGCCTCATTCCATCTTCCCAACCCACCCTCCTAATGTCACAGATGAGAAAACGGAGGCTGAGGAAGGCTCAGTAACTTGTCCAAGGTCACAGAGGTGGCAGACGGGCAATCAGGATGTGAACCCAGACCTTCCAGCAGTAGAGCCCTTGCTGCTAACCATTATACACACTGCCTCTTGAGGAGCACACCCTGGGGAGCCGCTCCTCAGCAATCCAGTCTGCCTCCTGCAATGGACCTGAGTGCGCCTCAAGTCACTCAAATTGGGTCTTGCATTTTAGGATTTAATCCAAATGGGCTGGGTTTACCTTTAGTCTATCTATGAAAGAGCAAGAGAGAGAGAGAGAGAGAGAGACTTTCTTTTAAAAAACACCAGTGAAATCAGCCAAGAGAGCAAACCACTGCAAGCTTATGTGGACCCTGACTTACTTATAGCTGAGGTTGCCACTGTGGTCTATTGGTTAAGAAAGGCCATGCTGGAACCTCCGGGCTGAGCAACTGAGCTACCCTAAACACAAGATCCAAAGTCACAAACCTAGACTGATAATAGTTAATTAGCTAGACAGAGAGACAATTGAGAGAGAGAGAAGCAGATGGATAGATAGAAACATAGATGAGAAATAGATGATAGGTAGAAAATGGATGCATAATTAGATAGATAAAAAGATTGATAGGTTGATTGATTGACTGACAGACCATACAGAATAAATAGATAATAATAGATAGATGATAGTAAATAATGATAGGAAGGTAGGTGGGTAAATACATGGATGGATAGGTATAGATAGATGGTGGATGATAGACAGAATTATAGTTGACCCTTTAACAACTTGAGTTTGAACTGTGCAGGACCACTTCCAAGTGGATTTTTTTCAACCAAACACAGATAGAAAATACAATATTCCAGGCCGAGTGCGATGGCTAGCACCTATAATCTCAGCACTTTGGGAGGCCGAGGCAGGAGAATCGCTTGAGCCCAGGAGTTCAAAACCAGTCTGGGCAACATAGTGAGGCCTCATCTCTACTAAAAATTAAAATAGAAAAATTAGCCAGGCTTGGTGGTGCGTGACCATAGTCCCAGCTACTTGGGAGGCTGAGGTGGGAGGATTCCTTGAGCCTGGGAAGTTGAGGCTGCAGTGAGCTGAGATCGTGCTACCACACTCCAGCCTGGACAACAGACTAAGACACTGTCTCAAACAAATAAAAAGGAAAAAAAGGAAGGACAGAAGGAAGGGAGAGGCAGGGAGTGAGGGAGGGAGGGAGGGAGGGAGGGAGGAAGGAAGGAAGGAAGGAAGGAAGGAAGGAAGGAAGGAAGGAAGGAAGGAAGGAAGGAAGGAAGGAAGGAAGGAAGGAAGGAAGGAAGGAAGGAAGGAAGGGTTTGAAACCCGCATACACAGAGGGCTGACTTGATGGGCAGATTCCACAGGGCTGACTGTGGGACTTGAGTATGCACAGATTTTGGTATACACGGGGTCCTGGAACCAATCCCCCACGTGTGCCATATTCTAGATACAATGTAGACTTTTCACAATGTTTATGTTCAGGTGGTCCTTCTCCAGGAGATCCTCCCTGACGCTGCCTACCTCTCCCACTCCTGCTCTGCCTCCCTTCCCCTCGACCCCGTAGTCCTCCATGGCTATCTAATAGAAAATCATTCTACTGGCTCCTTGTTTTTCAAAGTTTTGGTTTGTCACGTTGGCATAAACATATATTTGGAGTTACAACCTTATATTTTACCTTAGTGGATGGTTGATTCTAAATATTATTTTGAAACACTTACTACACCCAAAGTACTGTCCATGGCATATATACGTTATAAAGAATAAAAGAAAATGAACAGCCGTGATCTTTTGCCACCCACAATAAGAACTGGAACATCTGGCCGGGTGCAGTGTTCACACCTGTAATCCCAGCGCTTTGGGAGGGTGAGGTGGGAAGATCTCTTGAGCCCAGGAGTTTTAGACTAGCCTGGGCAACATAGCAAGACCACATCTCTATCAAAAAAAAAAAAAAAAAAGAACTAGAACACACCTAGAATAGCATCAAGGCATGCTGTTATCTGCCGGGGGAGGTAGAGGGGAGCTGGGTGAGTGTGAGGGGATGGAGCATGGCAAGAGGGAGGTTGGGTTGCTGGATCAGGAGAGCAACCGCAGTCTGGGGTCCCTGAGAACCTGAGAGGCACAGGGTTCTCCCCTGCAGTGAGCCGAGATGGTGCCACTTCACTCCAGCCTGCTCCTCCCATAGTGCCCTCTGCTCTGCACCACCCAGACAGCCGAGCAACACACTGACCCGCAGAGGGCACTTCTCCCAGGCACAGCTGGGTGGCCAGCCCCATCCATCTGCCCAGGCCCAAGAGAGAAAAAAACAATCTTGTTTTGTTGTGGAGTTTTTGTCTTTCTTTTAAATTGCATAAATAACATTGGCTTCTCAATCTCCCCCTGAAAAGCTCAGGGCATTTCTGGCTGAATACATGTGAGGTGTTGAGTTCTCAGGCCAGGAAACTCATTTTCCTCAACTGGGCAAAGCTGATACTGGGTGGAGAACTGGGAAAGGTCAGCCCACAGCAGAGGTTACTCTATCAGACTCCTGCTGGCCTGGCCGCCCTGAAGCTGAAGGCAGACACCAAGTCTCTCCTTATCTTTGTATCTTCTGCATGGCACAAGGTCTGCCACCCTAGAGGCACTTGGTAAAGTTTGCTGAACAAATGATCCTGCAGGCTCCATTCATGTCACTTCCTAGTGGCATCTCCCAAAGCCGACCAACAGATGCATTAGAAACCAATCCTTCTGTGCCCCAGCTAAGGCTGGGGGTGGCTTGTACTCTGCTGGTGACATCTCCCAGAAGCCAGAACCAGGGCGATTCGGAAGTAGCTTTCCCGATGTTCGGCCCTGGTGAGTCTCTCTTGCCTGTGTAAACAGCCAGAAAGGGCCATATTGCAATGTCCTAAGCCCAATGGTACACGGCGCTTTCCAGAAATGTGAACTCAGAAACTGCCAAGCTGAGTGTGATGGGCTCTTAGGTTCCGATGACATTGGTGTTGTCTACTGAAAACAAATGAATCTGGATAAAGCTGATTTGGATAAATGGATCTTCCCAGATATCTGCTTACACAGGCAACATCTGAGACACTGTCAGGCACACACCAGACACAGCCCACGCTCGGTGTGGGCAAAGGAATGCATCCAGGAGTCTGGTACAGCACAGATAGCACAGATAAAATAGGGTTTGATGTTTGACTTCACTTTTTAGTTTTCCTCCAGATGTGTGTTAACATAAAGACGCAGCTGGGAAGTTCAGCAGGTCAGTCAATAAATCTTGAAAATGCAAGGTAATGTAAAGCAAATGGAGCCACCATGGACATACCACTATCTGTGTAATTAAGCTGAGTCTGGGTTGGGGCTGCAGAGGCGATTTCTAACCACCCTCCCCAGTACTGCCTAACTACTTGGGCGGCAGTTATGAAATGTCTGCTCGCCCAGCCCATGCTGACACTGATGTATGCAGCCTCAGTCCTCTGGAAAGGGAGTTGCTGGAATTCACAGAGCTGAGGCATCATGCAGCCATATGTCTCAAACCCAAGTAAGCATATCCTATAACAGTGCCAAGAAGGCAACCGCTGTTTATGATAGACTGGGCAAGAGAAGAGCAGGCAAGGGAGGCAGAAGGGGAGGAGACAGGTATTTGTTGGTGTCCTGTCTATTTTTAAACAGGTAGAAAAGATGTGGCCACATCTGAAACTCCCCATGTCCCCTTCTGACACAGAGTTTTCCTATTTGCTGTGAAATAGTAATGAAAATTGTGATTTATGGCTTTCATTTTGCAGGAGACTGCTGGCTATTAGCCGCCATCGCCTCCCTTACGCTTAATCAAAAAGCGCTGGCCAGAGTCATCCCCCAGGACCAAAGCTTTGGCCCTGGTTATGCTGGGATATTCCATTTCCAGGTAAGAGGGAGCTCTGGGCAAGTGGGTTTACCTCTCTGGGGTCCAGCATGATGCCAGGTGCATTTTCACACTGTCTAGTAACCCTGGAAAAAAATGTCATCAGATCTGTGTGACATATGGCCCTAAACCATGCTAAAGCCACATTTTATCACGGAATAACAGCTAAATGCCTCCGAAGAACATTAACGGCATTGCACGGCAAATCCTTATGGAACATACATGTAAAACTGTAAGTGATGTTTTGGCAAATCTGGGGTCCATATGTTAAGGGTTTTATTATTTGGAATTTCCTGTGCTTTAAGCACAAATTGACTAAACTGATTATGCCTCCAGGAAACTGGTTGATTTCTCATAAACACAGAGGTTCTCCTTATGGAAGAAATGTGAATTTGGACATCTCGAGGGATTTTAAAAAATAAAAACTGAGAAAAATACAGACAGCATCTGCTGGAGTCCCGTGTGACCCGCAGACCCTCAACCGAGGTGCACATTGGGTGAGGCTTGCCCCCCGGAGATGGTTTCCTGCTCCTTCCCCTCCACTTTCTATCTCTCCACTCTCTCCTCCACCCTTGTCCTTATATAGCGTTCGACCAATACTGAAACTTGCCCCTTGTACTTACTTAGGTGGGTGACCTCAGGCAGTTTTGTTAGTGACACTAAGCCTTTCTACACTCATCTGAAGAAAGGAGAGACTGACTGTTCCCCGCAGGCTTCCCGTAGAGCTAAATGGCATCACACATAGGAGCCGGCACAGAGCCAGGCACCAAGTAGGCATTCCTTGACCTTGCACCCCAGACAGCGTCACCTTCTCCTGACTCACAGGCCACCACTCAGGGCCAGCCCGTTTCTTCTGTCCCTGAGGCCTGCATGCTGATAAACAGAGGTACTCTCAAGCCCTGTCACCAGTGGCACAGAAGCATTTCAAAGGCACAGACAGCGAGCCGACCACGTGTAGCTCAGGAGCATGCAATTCCCAGGGGTCGGGCTTCCTGTGCCGGCGGGGGTGGGGGGTGGGGGGAGGCGGACAGAGACACTTTGGGTCCCAGGGAAACTCTACCCCTGCTCTCTCACAGACCTGCCACCGCCTGGCTGTCTCCCCTCCCCTCCTGTGACTTCTGCTGAGACCACAGTCTTGGCTTGATGGCACCCCCAGGAGCTGGTCTTTCTCCAGTCCTCTTAAGCACACCAGGGTGGCAGTGTTGGGGGTGGTTAAGCTCAGAAAATCCAGCAGAACTACTGCCTCTAAACCGGAACCATCACCATCTGATCTTGGGCTCCCAAGGGACCAGTGTTCTTGTCCCTTAAATGTCACAGCGGGGAGGAGCCTTGGCAATCCCCTGACCCAGTCCTTTCATTGACCCCCAAGGACATTGAGTCCCAGGGAGTGGAAGTGGTTGATCCAGGGTCACAAAACAATAAGTAGCCAAGCCAGACCTCTAACTCGGGGGTTTGGGATCCAGCATCCTTTTGTGCTGCCAGGGATCAGGTGGTGGGGAGGAATGAACCTGTTGGTGCCTGTCAGTCCCACAATAACCATACTCTGCCCGCTCCCCTCCTTGGCCTCCTAGGAAGCAGAGCACTGGAAATAAATCCACCTCCTTCACACTCCTCTTCCACCCCTCAGCCACAGTACAGGTGTGTGGGTGCTAGGAAGTTAGCGGAGCTCTCAGGGCTGGCGGATACATCTCTCTTGACTCACAGGCCTCCTGAGCCAGCCCCTCTGCAAGGAAAGCCAGCACTGAGGCTCCTCCCCACCCCTCTCCTGCTCAGGAAGGCCAAGGTCCAGGCCTGGACTTTAAACACCTAACCCAACTGTGCCTCAGTCCCACCTGAAGCTGTGGATAGCCCCAAGAGTGGGAAGCCCCGGAGGGGAGGCCCAGCTGGAGCAGGTGACAGGAATCTTCCTTAAAACACACACACATGTACACACACACACACACACACCCTCAGCCACACTGTGGCCAACTCTTTTGATTGGGATTGAATCACTGATGCAGCAAGATGCTCAGGATGACACAGCAAAGCTGTAAATAAATGGCTCCCAAAAGCACTGTGCCTACCCTCCTCTTTTGACCTCTATCTTCTTACTCTTAGAGGTTACCTTAGGATTGCTCTCAGGCCAACTGAACCAGAAGGAACGGGGAGGAGGTGGGTCACCGCAGGATACACAGAGAAACTACACATGGTCCTTGACTCATTCCAACCTTCCTTCCTGTTCCCAGCAGACCACACACAAGCTCACACACACATACATGTGCTCAAGCACACACGTGTGTAGAAGCACTTGCAAACACATGTGTGCATACATACACGTAAACATGCATGTGCTTGTATGCACACACTTGCACACATGTGAGCAAACACATGCTTGCACACATGCAATGTATAAATAAACCACAAAGAGTGCACATACCTGTCATGCCTGCCTGCATGCACGTGTATACACATGTGTGCACACATATGCATTCACACACAGCCACGCTCTCCTCACGCCTCCTCACCTGGCACACAGGAGATACTGAGTCCACCTGTCTCCTGTGTGAATAGCCAACAAATCAGTCTTAGGGGCTCTACTTATGGGTGAGGAGGAAGCAAGGTTAAGGCAAATTGGAGCTAGACCCTGAAACTGGGTGGGAGAGAATAATGGAGAACTGGGCTGCAAAACAGCAAACTCAAACACCACAATACATTCTCCCTCCCCCACAAAAACAACTTTCTTGTGAAGAAGAAAACCTAATTCAGAGCACCGTAGAGTGTCTACTTGTGACTCCTGTTCTGCCTCCTCCTCGCCCGCAGCCTTGATGGGTTGACCTTGAGTCTTTGAACTGATGTCAGTGGTTGGTACTGGGTACAATGCTCAGCTTGTAACTTAGCGGACGAAGCCCAGATGCCCTACCATGGAACCTGTGTGTGATTTTCAAAGCTGTCTGTGGGTAGCTTGGTCAGAGGGGAAAAAAGCAACAGGATCAACATTTACAAACAGGGCCTGGAGCTCCCATGTAGCTGACTCCCATCATTTCTGTCTTTTTCCTGGGCAACAGTTCTGGCAGCACAGTGAGTGGCTGGATGTGGTGATCGATGACCGCCTGCCCACCTTCAGGGACCGCTTGGTTTTCCTCCACTCTGCTGACCACAATGAGTTCTGGAGCGCCTTGCTGGAAAAAGCCTACGCCAAGTGAGTGACAGCTTCCCCAGCTCGGGCAGCCTCCCGACAGGAGTCTCTCCACTGGCCTTTGGGCATCTAAGGGCTGGGAAAAAAACAGGGCTCTGGGTTTGCAGGTGAGGCTCGGCAGGACCCAACCTTCTCAGGGCTCAAGAGGGGATGGAGGTGGGTTTCCTGTCATGGCCTAGGTGTGCCCATCTTTGGGAACGGTGGCTACATTCATGACCCTTTGTCTCCCTGGGTCGTGAATCTGGCCTTTGGAAGAGCTGGGAAGGCAAGCGGAGGGGAATTCTGGCTGTGCCGACAGCACTTAGTGCTTCAGACTTCTCCGACACTGGTATGGCTCAAACATCTGGGCTGTCACCCACATGGATATAGAGACATCGATTGTCCATCCTACAGGATGCTTCTTTTTTATTTTTAAAAAATCGTGATAAAATGTATGTGACATAAATTTTACCATTTTTAAGTGTGCAGTTCAGTGGCGTTAAGTACATCCACGTTGTTGTGCAGCCATCACCACCATCTATCTCCAGAACTTTTTCATCTTGCAAAACTGAAATTTTGTCCCTATAAACCAATAACTTCCTATTACTCCCTTCCCCCAGCCCCTGGCTACACCACTCTACTTTCTGCTTTTATGATTTGACTAGTCTAGGAACCTCATATAAATGGAACCAAGACATTCATTTTTAATCACCAGCCAAATGGCGTCAGTTTCCTCAGGCTGTCAATTTGCAGCCCACTAGCTTGTTAGTGAAAGGCCACAGCAGCCTGAATTCGATCCACAGATGATGGCAGAGCTCCTGGGAGCCACTTGCAGGTTCAGCCTGGATCTTCAAGCCATGAGAATCCTATCCCCAGAGACAGAAGCAAGGATGGTCTTGCTTCTACCTCCAAGTGGGGCATGAAAGTGGCAAAAATAGAGTGAAGACATACTGTGGTTAAATTAATCCTGAATTCAGCAGGACAGAATTAAAACCATCAAAGAAGAACCAAAGATGCCCACGCTTGCCCTCTGTCCCACCCAGGTCTGTGCAAACACTATCAGTGCCACTAGACAGGGCTAAGGGGACACAGGGCACTGTTTCTGAGTCCAGTGGGTGGAACCCAAGCCCAGCTCTGCCCTCTGGTGAGTGCCCCACACAACAGGATGCAAGCAAGGCAACAGAAACTGTGCATCATCTAGTTTCTAAACATAAAAAAGGTTTATTAGGGTCCTTTAAAAAGGCCAAAAATGGTTGGCAGAACAGTTCACAAAAAAAAAAAAAAAAGATGTATAGATGGTGTTATGGTTAGTTTTATGTGTCAACTTGATTGGGCTAAGGGATGCCCAGATAGCTGGTGAAGCATTATTTCTGGGTGTTTCTGTGAGGATGTTTCTGGAGAAAATAGCTTTTGAATCTGTAGACTGAGTAAAGAAGATTGCTGCCACCAATGTGGATGAGCATTATTCAAATTGTTAAAGATCCAAATAAAAGAAAAAGACAAAGGAAGGGTGAATTCCCTCCCCCACTTCAGCTGGGACATCCATATTCCCCTGCCCTCGGACATTGGAGCTCCTGGTTCTCAAACCTTTGTACTCAAACTTGGACTACATCATCAACCCCCTGATTCTCAGGCCTTCAGACTCAAACTGAATGATACCACCAGCTTTCCTGGTTCCCCAGTTTGCAAATGGCAGATTGTGAGATTTCTTGGCCTCCCTAACTATGAAAGCCAATTTCAAATGTATGAAATAACCTCACCTAAGGGGTTGGAAAGAAAGGTGCTGACCTAAGTAACTTTGGAAATTAGTGGAGTCTGTAAGATTAAAAGCAAAAGAAATTGTACGTGAGTGCTGTGCTCTAGTTGCTAAAGTGGTTTCTCAAAGGAATACAAATGAAAAATTGATCTAATTATACACACATACTGAGTTAAACAATCGAGTGAATGGAGGGTGGACGGCAGGAACCGAGTTTCTCTCTATTGGATTGAGAGGTTACAGATAGGCACGGGGAGGAGGCCAGAATGATCCATGCAGATTAGAGTTGGAGATTCCAGAATTAACTTAGATATAGCTTAATAGAGATGGTTACGTAGAGATACATGGATCTATACATGGGTTATCATACACATATATATTGATCTATACTTGGGTTATCATACACATATATATTTCCTTGCTTTGTCAGTGAGAGGAGCTAGAAGCAATGACAATCCTGTAGCAACAAGCACACCTATGTCTCAAGTCTTGGTTTCTAAGATCATTCTTCAATCAAAGGAACTAGGGCTTCTTGGAGATAAGGCAAATTCTAGAGCTGGGGCATACACACATACATACATATATATACACACATACATACATACATGCATACATACGTAAAATGAGCCTAGGTCATCTTATAGTCCCAGAAAGTGAGAATACATGCAAGACACACACACACACACAAATAAGGCTATGCCAAAAGGACACAAGAGCATGCTGAAGGAGCTCCAAACAGCCAAAGCTAGAAGAATTCAACCAACAAAACAGACAAAGCAGTACTGGATTATGAACCCAAGTAGAGGCCGGGTGCCGTGGCTCACACCTGTAATCCCAGCACTTTGGGAGGCCGAGGTAGGTGGATCTCCTGAGGTCAGGAGTTCAAGACCAGCCTGGCCAACATGGTGAAATTCCGTTTCTACTAAAAATACACTAATTAGCCGGGCATGGTGGTGGGCGCCCGTAATCCCAGCTACTTGGGAGGCTGAGAAAGGAGAACCACTTGAACCCAGGAGGTGGAGGTAGAAGTAAGCCAAGATCATGCCATTGCACTCCAGCCTGGGCAACAGAGCAAGACTCCATCTCAAAAACAAAAACAAAACAAAACAAAAAAACCACAAAATAAACCCAAGTAGAAAATAAATATCAATGGGTCCATACTACTTTGAGTAAATGATCGTATAAATAAATGCAGAAGAAGGAACAAATATCCTGTGTAGAATAATTCCAAAAGATTATGTTTATATTCCAGCCTTGAGAGGTGGAGCATAACTCCCTAATTTTTTCATGCGGGCTGCACATAATGATTCCTTCCAAAGAGTTCAGTATGGAAAGGGGAGAGAAGGAGCAACTTTCCAGTGGAGAAACCTGACTAACACTACCTTAGCCAGGTGATCAAGGCCAGCATCAGCCGTGGTAAGGCATGTGGACAGCAGGTACCCTTGATATGATGAGATGAGAGAGGAACTTTACCTCTTTGGTCTTCCTTCCACTAACCAATAGCTCTACTCTTTTTTTTTTTTAAATTATTATTAACTTTTTTTTAGAGACAGCGTCTTGCTCTCTCACCCAGGCTAGAGTGCAGCGGCACCGTAATAGCTCACTGCAGCCTGGAACTCCTGGGCTCAAGTGATTCTCCTGCCTCAGCCTCCGAAAATGCTGGGATTACAGGTACCAACCACCACACCCAGCTATTTTTTTTAATTTTTAAAAATGTTTCATTTTTTATTTTTATGGATGCGTAATAGTGTACATATTGATGGTGCACATTTGATATTCTGATTACAAGCGCACAATGTGTGATGATCAAATCAGGGTAATTGAGACACTCATCACCTCAAGCATTTATCATTTCTTTAATAGCCCTAGTCTTATCATGAGAAAAAACATTAGACAAATTCTAATCCTGCAGTATGCCTGCCCAGGACTCCTCAAAACCGTCAAGGTCATCAAAAACAAGGACAGTCTTAGAAACTGTCACAGCCACGAAAAGCCTGAGGATACGTGAGGACTCAGTGCAATGTGGGGTCCTGAGTGGGATTCTGGAACAGAAAAAAGACATTAGGTAGAAACTAAGGGAGCCCAAATAAGCTGTTAATTATTAAGTCTGTTTTCACACTACTGATAAAAACATACCCAAGACTGGGCAATTTACAAAAGAAAGACGTTCAATTGGATTCACAGTTCCACGTGGCTGGGAAGGATTCACAATCATGGCAGAAGGCAAGGAGGAGCAAGTCACATCTTACGTGGAAGGTGGCAGGCAAAGAGGGCTTGGGCAGGGAAATTCCTGTTTTTAAAACCATCAGATCTGATGAGACTCATTCACTATCACAAGAACAGTGCAGGAAAGACCCACCTCCCTAATTCAATCACCTCCCACCAGATTCTAAAATTCTACATCGAAAAGCTTATTTAACAATCAAGCAGAGCACTTACATGTAAAATGCCTATGAATAAACGACATGACTATGAAAGAAAATGGTTAGGGGTATATGAGACCAGAGAAGAGAAAGGGCCTCTCTCTGTCCACATAGTCAGGCCCTGCTCCATTCCATGGGAGACTGCAGAGTGAAACACAGCATTTGAACCTCACAGCAGTCCTAAAAGGGAGAGCACAACTCTCCCTCATTTTGCGTATAAGAAAACTAAGGCACTGAGTGACCTGGTCATTCAGATGGTAAGTCGTAGAACTAGGATTTGAACCTGCGGCTACTCAGGCACCAGGGCTGCTGCTCTATACCACCACACCACACTGCCTCCCTTGCAGGAAGCTCAGGATCTTTGGCTTCCTCAAAGGTCCAAGCAAACCCTGATGCTTGCTTCCCATCTTCCTTCCACACCACCCAGCCAGGACAAACCCTGGGAGATGCTTCTGGCTTAGTTAGAAAAGCTCTGACTGCAGGGTGCCCCCGGTGGCCTCCCTAGGTCCCTGACTGTCTCCTCTCTCTCCTGCCACCCTTGCAGGCTAAATGGGAGCTATGAAGCTCTGAAGGGAGGCAGCGCCATCGAGGCCATGGAAGACTTCACTGGGGGTGTGGCAGAGACCTTCCAAATGAAAGAGGCCCCCGAGAACTTCTATGAGATTCTAGAGAAGGCTTTGAAGAGAGGCTCCCTGCTGGGCTGCTTCATTGATGTAAGTCACTCATGAGCTCCCATTCCAGGCAGTATGCTGGGGCTGCAGTCTGCACCAGGTACCCCAGCCACACCTAAGAAGGGGCATAACTCTTGGGGGGCAGTGTTTATTCCCGCTAATTAAAACACAAATTTTAACCAGGCATGGTGGTGTGTGTCTGGAGTCTGAGGCAGGAGGATCCCTTGAGCCCAGGAGTTTGAGGCTGCAGTGAACTATGATCGTGTCACTGCTCTCCAGCCTGGGTGACAGAACAAGACCCTGTCTCTAATAAACAAATAACAAATAAAACACAAGTTTTTATTTAATAGTTGTCAAATGACAAAGGTAAGATGTACTTGCTTTATCAGATGGAACAATCTTGAGACCCATACAGGTGCATTTTTACCTCCTTCCCACCCGTTTCTCAGCTGCCTCTGTTCTCCAGCTCCACCCTGGGACTGGGATCACCTGGCCTGTACCCTTCCCAGCTCTCTCTCTGCTCGTACAGACAGGCACACACGTCCACACACAAACATCAAGGTCAGTTGGTTTGATTTTACTGAAATGCGATCTTTCTATCTAGTTTTCTGAAGTTTTTTTTTTTTTTATTTCATATACTATGAAAAAATAGCAGATAGAAGTCTAATGGTATTTTAACACACACATTTATAATTTTATCTCATCTTTTTAAAATTTTTTTGTTGTTTTTTATGGACTGCTATGACACTGTGTATTTTTTTTTTTAATCAGTTCTAGTTTTCTGTTTCCTCTTAGATTAGCCATGGGGTCTGTTTTTCGCTAATGAATTAGCCAGTTCCTCTGCACTTTCAGGTTTGTGAGGCAGAGCTGTGTGTCCTATTGTTATATGCTTCTTTTCGTCTCTGGGATGTATGTGATTGTGTCTTCTCTCTCACACTATACTACATGAAGGTGACAAGTTGTTCTGTTTGGGGACACAATAGTGAACTGTTCATTGGAGTCCACACTGGGAACGAGCGCCTCCCCATCCTGGGAAGAGACTGGAACTTGCTGCATTTCACTGCTAAACATCCTAGGGGAGTCCCGTGCATAGCCCACGCACATGGCCTGCACCTGGGGCAGCAGAAGGGGCTGGAGGTTGTGACCAGGCCAGGCCTGTAGCCGGGTCTGATCCAGCAGGGGAGGCTTGACTTAGACGGTGCGTGTGACTCTGCTCTTGCCATGTTTTAGACCGGAAGTGCTGCGGAATCTGAGGCCCGGACGCCGTTCGGTCTTATTAAGGGTCACGCCTACAGTGTAACGGGAATTGACCAGGTAGGTGACTTGAATTCCAACCGCAGGGTGAGGGGAGACGCATGATAATGCTAGTCCCTTAGGCATTTATTCAGTGTGTTGCAGTTTAAATGTCTGCCTTTCAGACATTTCAGGGAAACCTAAAGAGGCAGGCTGGAATTCAAAACGGCAAGCCAGGAAAGAGAGAAACCGTGTGATTCCACCGCAGCACAAAACTCGTTTAGCAGGTGGAAGCGCCTGTTCTTTGTTTATTTTTAATTTCCTTTCTTTCCCAATTCTCCATCAGTCCTGTGTTAATCAGGATTCTTCAGAGAAATAGAATCACTATGGAACCAAATATACGTACATACAATTAAGCACACACACATATCTATCTGTCTATCTATCTATCTATCTATCTATCTATCTATCTATCTATCTGTCTATCTATCTATCTATCTACATCACACAGTTGACCCTTGAACAACACAGGCTTGAACTTATGTGGGGATTTTCTTCAATTTCTGCCATCCCTGAGACAGCAAGACCAACTCCTCCTCTTCTTCCTCAGCCTACTCAATATGAAGATAATAAGGATGAAGACCTTTACGATCCACTTCCACTTAATAAATAGTAAATGTATTTCCTCTTCCCTATGATTTTCTTGATAACACTTCTTTTCTCTGGCTTGTTTATTGTAAGAATACAGTATACAATATAAATAATTATAGAACATATGTTAATTGGTTCTTTATGTTATCAATAAGACTTCTGGTCAATGGTAGGCTATTTGGAGTTAAGTTTTAGGGAATACGAGATTTTTTGACAATGCAGGAGGGTTGGCGCCCCAACCCCCCACATTGTTCCAGGATCAACTGTAATACGATTTATTGTAAGGCATTGGCTCATGCAACTGTGAAGAGTGAGAGGTCCCGTGATCTGCTGTCTGCAAGCTGGAGGCCCAAGAAAGCCAGTGGCATAGTTCTGGTCTGAGTCTAAAAGGAAGGCCTAGCAACCAGGAACACCAATGGTAAAAGTCCCAGTCTGAGGGCAGGAGAGATTGATGTCCCAGCTCAGGAACCCAGGCAGAGAGAGGGAATTCCCCCTTCCTCTGCCTTTTTGTTCTAGTCAGGTCTTCACAGATGAGATGAGGCCCACCTATACCAGGCAGGGCAATCTGTTTTACTCAATCAACTTAAATCTCGTGTCACCCAGAAGCACCCTTGCAGACACAACCAGAATAACCTTGAAGCAAATATCTGGGCACCCCATGGCCCAGTCAAGTTGACATAAAATTAATCACTACAAATCCCATTCTCTGTAGCTGTAGCCCAGGTGGAACTGATCCCGAGAACACCCAGACTCCACACAGCACCACCCTGACTTCGAGGGAGTGGTTGGTTAAGAGGAGAGATCCTTGAAGGGCACAAGGGGAAGAGAAATAAAGAGTAGGATGAAAGAGGAAGACACGAAGCCAAAGGTATCACTCTCCCAGACTCAAGCTCAGCAAAGCCCGGAAGCCTGCCTTGCCCACTCCATACCTCCCCTGGACCAGTCTTAAGCCCAGCACTTAGAAGGCACAGGTGCCCCTGGTCTTCTGTAGCCACCCACATGTTGAGTGACATCCTCTGAATGTATGGGGAGTTAAGAACACAGAAGGGAGGCCCTGCCCTTCCTCCTCACTGGAGCCAAGGTGTGAGATGCGATTGGACTCTTTGGGATTCTTTAGAATGTTAGCTATTTGTGTTGGTTCCTTCATCCTCCTTCCCCGTCCATACATGACTTGCAGGTCGCTCACTCAAGTGGGCGTGTGATTTTCTAGCTTAGATCTTCTACGTATTCCACGTAACAACAGAAACCTCCCATCATCTTGGTTTGCTTGATTTTGCTTCCTCTGCCCCTACAAGGAACTCACCTGCCCTGAACCTTTCAAATTAAATGAGCCCCTTAAATGGTGAGCCACAAGCCACATCTTGGACTCTGAAGAGTTGATGTTACTTGAATTTTTACACATCCAAAATATCATTTATGCCAAATGCATGAGGATAAAACGTTCTGACTGCTACAGCTTCTGGTTAGTCGATAACTAGAAGTCTTTTACTTTCACTCTCTCTCCTCCAAAACCCTTCTCAAATGCATTGGCCCTTGTCCCTGCTCCCAGGCAGAGCCTGAGGGTACACTGGCTCAAGGATGGTTGAGGTAAACAGCAGGAATCCTCATAGATACCTGAAACAAGGAGAATATTGGGTTTCGAAGATGTAAAAGCTCTTTTTGTTTATTGTTGTGTTTAAATTCCCAGCATGTGCTTATTTTCTTATCATTCATCTGTGCATGGGATGCTAGGATGAAGAAAGTTCAGTAATAGTTCCATGAGCATCTTTGAGGACTACTTTTTACCATTCACTCTACTAGATGTTGAAGACGCCTAAGACTTGGCTCCTGCCTCTAGGGAGATCCCAGTCTAGAGAGAAACCCATCCATTTCTAGATTCACATGGACTAATTTCTTGTTAATTACAATTCCACTTTACTTCCCAGATGTGGCATAAGCATTTTGGTGCCTAATATAGTATCTTTGGCAATAGTAGCAATTATTCAATAGGAATTAGAAGGTTCCAAGGGCTGGTTAAGAACTGGCGAACTTTTACATACCTTCAGCAGCGTTTTAGGCAAGAGACTTTTCAACAACCAGTCCTGGATGGAGCTGGTCCACCTGGAGCTCATGGGTGAATGTGGCCAAACCTCCACCATATTTATCATCTCACACTTCCCTCATGCTTTTCTCTTCTAGGTAAACTTCCGAGGCCAGAGAATTGAGCTCATCCGAGTCCGGAACCCTTGGGGCCAGGTTGAGTGGAACGGGTCATGGAGCGACAGGTCAGTCACCCTATCCCGCCTCTCTGGCTGGTTCCCGGGGCATGTGGGGCCAGAGCTGGCTTGTGCAGACATGTGAAGGAGTGACCTGTCTACCAACCTCCCGGGCTCTGACTCAGGGTCCTGTCCCGATTCTGGGGTGCCCCTTCTTCCTCCCCTTTCAGCCCTCAGGCCCACCTTGCATCAAGCTTGATTCTCAAGAAAGACTTACAACAGTACTCTAACTTTCACGAACTGTATTTATGTCAATACATAAATGTGTTACCTCCCATGGTGATGTTTATAACCCAGTGATATGGTGAAAAGCTTTATCTGTAGTTGTGAGTAGCTCCAGTAAGCAGCGTGCATGTGCATGTGCGCCTGTGTGTTTGTGTGTGTGTGTGTGTGTGTTTAGAGTATGGGAATCCCTGAAATATTACCTAGTGTGTAACTATAGGATTCTCTCTGATGGTCACTAACCATGGCAGAGGACCAATAGGCCAGCAGAGAAATAGAAGTGGGACTGAGCGTGGTGGCTCATGCCTATAATCCCAACACATCAGGAAGCCGAGGTAGGAGGATCACTTGAGTATGAGAGGTTGAGGCTGCAGTGAGCTATGATTGCGCCACTGCATTCCAGCCTGGGCAACAGAGGAAGACCCCATCTCTTAAAAAAAAAAAAAAAAAAAGGAAAAAAATAGAGGAAGTGGAATTGGATTTTCGTTTATTACAGAGCTGTTAACCAGAGTTTTGGTCTCCCAGTTATCAAGAAAGGTCTGCCTTTTCTGTGTGTGTCCCCACAGCTCCCCCAGCTCTGGTCCCTTGGGAAGTGGCCCAGGTGACTGGGAACCAGGGATGTTTGGGTGGGTGCGTGGCAGGGCCCGCCTGAAGCTGTTGCTCTTCCTCTGCTTGTTGGGCTCCTGAAGGCCTTTCTTGCCACACCTGTGGCCCCTGAGCTTCTGGGGAAATCTGAAGCTAGTCTAGAACTTGGTTAAAACTGAGCCAGGGTTTGTCTTCAGTCCAGACACAGCTACCGGGTCACCAGGCATGGTGCAGCTGCTGCTCTGTTAGCCAGACCCCAGTGTGAGGGCAGAGCACACAGGCGTATGCTTTCCAGGATGTCATCGCCCCCGTGGAGGTTCTCATCCCACCATCCTCTGCTCTGGCCTTGGCTGCCGCCTTCTGAGAACCAAGAAGCATTGGCAGAGATGAGCTGAGATGGGTTGAGGAGGGAAGAGATTGGCCTCCCTCTCCTGGCAGAAAAGGAAAGCACAGAGAAATATTGAAACCAAAATTAGTGAGACTACATCATGTTGTAAGATGTGCAGTGCCCCTCAACTTTGAAATAGTAGCCTATAAAGGGAAAATGGGCCAGTTTCTCCCATTTTCTGGGACTCACAGAGGTAGAAATAAAGAAAGTGCATTCTGACTGGGAGCCAAGGCTGGAATGAAGTTCGTCTTCCACTCATGCAGCCTCCATGGTTGATGCACGGGGCAGGAGCCATCCTGACCCCCTGACTTCGCTGTGCTGCTGGCGACATGTGAGTAGGGTTGAAGGCACCACGTGGTCAGCCTGTCAGGCCAATTACCTGGGTGTAAGCCACTTAAGATAATGGCTCCAAAAGCAATTAATGGCTGCCAGTTCCACTCTTCTGATCCTGGCCCGAGCACCTGGAGACAGGTCCCTGCTGATCCTCCCCTTGGATCTCCAGAGCACTCCGCTGATTTTGAGTCAAGATCACAGGATGAGAGGGAGCTGCTACATTGGCTGTAGCACCACAACAGTGGTGACATACTTTGAACTATTTGGAGGTGACTGTGGGGGTCACAGAAAATGCAATGAACTTGGAGTCACAAATCCTGAGTTTGGAGAGTGACAGGCAGCCACTCCCACCCCCACTCTTCCCTGAGCATGTGTCCATGGGCCTACCTGAGCCCTTTCGTCTGCAGGATGGGCACACATAGCTCACAGAACCCCACCTGGCTTGCTAGCGAGGTCACATACAGAAGGTGCCCAGTACAGACAACATCAAGCATGGGCAAGTGTAAGGCATTATCACCTTTCCAAGTGTCAGCTTATCCACTAAGGAGAGGCCAAGCACTGCTCCAGGTCACACGGCAAGTTGGAGGCCAAGCACGAAAGTCAGTGGACTTGTGGCTTCCAGCTGGGCTCTTCTGCTACCCCGTGGGCATGCAATGCCTTGCGACTGTCCCAAGATAATCTTCCATGTCGGTGGTTCAAATCATCCTCAGGGGTATTTTATCCATCAGCAGCACTTGGAGATGTACTTTCTGGCCAGCCCTCTTATTTGGGGGCCAGTGGCTCACTGGCCGCTGCATCCCTGGGTGCATTTCTGGGACCCAGTGAGTAGTCACT
This sequence comes from Macaca nemestrina, assembly GCF_043159975.1. Classification (NCBI taxonomy): domain Eukaryota; kingdom Metazoa; phylum Chordata; class Mammalia; order Primates; family Cercopithecidae; genus Macaca; species Macaca nemestrina. Next base: position 18,407,875 of record NC_092125.1, on the reverse strand, counting down.
GAGCAGGACTTATTTCCTCCATAACCACACACTGTGGGTTCCACATCAAGGCCATTGTTGCTCTTCATGACCTCTGCCTGAACACCAATTTTGTTTACTCCTAGTTCTCCGGAGTGGCGTTCTGTTGGTCCAGCTGAACAGAAGCGTCTGTGTCACACTGCTCTGGATGATGGCGAATTCTGGTACAGTGCTTGTTCCTGTGTTAACTGCAGATATGAGCAAGTCCCATGGCCCAGGGGCGTAAGGAGCACCATGTTTCTCTCTCTCTCTCACTCTCTGTCTCTCCATTTTTTTTTTTTTTTTTTTAGGCAGAGTTTTGCTCTTATTGCCCAGGCTGGAGTGCAGTGGTGCGATCTCATCTCACTGCAACCTCCCCCTCCCAGGTTCAAGTGATACTCCTGCCTCAGCCTGCCAAGTAGCTGAGAGTACAGGCATGCACCACCACACCCGACTCATTTTGTGTCTTTGGTAGAGATGGAGTTTCACCATGTTGGCCAGGCTAGTCTCGAACCCCTGACCTCAGAGAAACCACCCACCTCGACCTTTCAAAATGCTGGAATTACAGGTATGAGCCACCTCGCCCAGCCTTCTCTCTCCGTTTTTGGCAAATCAAATTCATCTGTCTCAGACCCCTCATATACACCCAGATTAGAGGGAAATTTAATCTCCCTCCTGTTTTGGTGGGGGCTCACCCCAGCTCTCGGTTTGTTGAAGAGTCTTCAGGGGGTTGCTGCAGTCCAATAGAGGAAGAGTGTCTGGTCTCCAGCCTGACATACCTCCTTGGCGCTCTGTGTCATCCAGGTTTACACAGTGAATTTGAAGACAGGCAGCTCTGCTGCTCATGGGGTCCATTCCCTCCACACCTACTTTGGTGAGAGGTACCTTTGAAGGCAGCTGCCCTGAGAGCATCTAAAGATATTGATCTACATGGGAAGGAAACTTTTCTACTCTGGACTTTGCCTTGGCCTGAATCTCTTTGTTTAATTGAATCTTTGTGTTGGGCCTTCATCTCTAAAATCTTTTTCAGGCTTATTTCTTCCTGTTTGGGATCTAGAAGTTGGCCCTTCTAACCCTGCAAGAAATAATTTCTGGTTTCTGGCTCTATTCCCTTTCATGTGCTCCAACCAGTCAATTCTTGCCTGAACTCATCTCTTCCTTGTAACAGCTTTTAAAATACAACAACCCAAAACCATAACTATTCCAGCCTTTTTCATTCTTTTCCCGTAGAACACAGCCTTAGTAGTGATTTGCTCTGCCTTCTGTATTTTTACAGTTGTCTTAGTCTATTTGGGTGGCTATAACAAAATACCATAGACTGGGTGGCTTACAAAGAACAGGAATTTATTTCTCACAGTTCTAGATACCAGGAAGTCCAAGATGATGACACAGGCAGAACTCATGTCTAGGGAGGGCCCTATTTCTGATTTACAGATGGAGCCTTCTCACTGTGTCCTCACGCGGTAGAAAGAGAGCAAGGCGGCTCTCTAGGGCCTCCTTTATAATGGCACTAACCCCATCCATGAGGGCTCCACCCTCGCAACCTAGTCACCTCCCAAAGGCCCCATCTGCTAACACTATTACTTTGAGGGTTAAGATTCAACATACAGATTTAGGGGAGGCCACAAACATTCAGTCCATAACAACATGCAACAGATTTACCCAATGTTTTGCCACTGCATAACATAGATATCCCCATTTTCCAGCTCCAACAGTTCCATGTTCCCTCTTGCCAAACTGCTAACATATTTTAGAATTTTGTTATGGCAGTTCTGTAATTCGAGGCACCAAAGACTCAAGGTAACACTAGCTGCAGTAGTGCAATAGGCCCCAGATGTATAAAGGCTCAAACACAGTGAAGTTTTTTTCTCACTCATTGTGACAGTCCAGGGAGGATGTTCATATTCTGTGGGTGACTCTGTTTATACAGTGATTCTATTGTGTGGCTCTGCCATCTTCTAAGGTCACCTGGTCATCTGCACGTAGCCAGCAGAAGAGAAGAATAAAATAAAAAATTGAAGAAGACACTCTCACTTTCTAAAAATCTTGACTCAGAAGTAAATGCATCACTGCTCACATTCTACTCCCAAATGGAAGGAGTGGGGTGCAGTCCCTAGTCCTGTGCTGGTGAATGCCAGCCGTCTCTGTCTCAGGAACCATGAGGGCTTAAGTTCCCCAGATTTGTGGGAAATGTGCAGGGTGCTTGAGAGATTCCCAAGCTGTCAAATTAGAAATTACAGATGAACTTTGAATTTTGAAGTACAGGGGACTTTGACTTAGGGGGTTACAAGAGAGGAGCAAAAACTGCAGGAAGAAAGCTGAGTTCTGGAATTAGTATCATCACACTAATCAGTGCATATGAGCAGGAGGTAGAAACCAGAGTTTGAGAGGCTACCTGAGGTCAGGCTAGTGGAAGGAAGGTCTGGTACAGAAGGTGGGAGAAGCCGGGCAGAGGAAACTCAGAAATTCACAGCAGGAGGCTCCGCAAAGAGGTCCATGTGAGTGATCCATTGCCCTGACCCTCTTGAAGGAGCTGCCCCGACACCTGGGCTGAGCCTGCCCGAGGTAATGGGTGGTGTTAAATCATGTACCCTGTGCATGGAGCCCTTCCTCCTGGAATCCTGACTCTGAAACCCTGTGTAGCCTCTTTCCATCCTTCACCTACTCTAGGATGTACCTCCTGCAGCTCTCTTCTCTCCCCTTATGTATGAATTCCCCCTTTCTTCTGGATCATTCACCTTAGCACTCCAACACTATCATTTCTCCTACCTGTAAAGAAAAGAAAGCCTCCCTTGATCCACTCAAGTGACCATCCCAGCTCTCTCCTCTCCTCTATAGCAAAGCCCGCCAGTTCCTCTTCTCCCTTACTCTCTCGACTCCACTCAGCTAGGAGTGTGCCCCACCATCCCACTGACCCTGATGTTGCCAACAAGGCCACCCATTCTCACTTTGCTTGATCAGATCATTTTGATCCATCAGGAGCCCTTGATGTGCTGGATTGCAGGGGACCACACGCCCTGGTGGTCCTCCTCTTACCTGAGCGCCTTCTCAACATCCTGTCCTGGCCCCCTCTCATCTTCCTAACCTGTTAGCACTGAGGTGTCCCAGGGCCCCATCCATGGTCCCCCTCCTTGCTATCTATTCTGACACTTTAGGCATCTCATCTGGTCTCATGACTTTAAAAACTATCTTTACACTAATTCTCAGGTTTCCATCTTCAGCTCCTTTGCCAAGAATTCCAAAGTCACATACTCAACGGTCTACTTAACATCTCCCCTTGAATGTGTAATAGACATCTCAGATTCATGTGCCCAAACCTGACTTCCTGAGCTTCTCTCTCAAACTGTCTCACCACAGCCTTCCCCATCTCCATCCTTCCAGTCACTCAAACCAAACATCCTGATTCCTTTCATTCTCTCCTTCCCAGCAAATCCTGTAAGATTTGCCTCAGAATATCTCAAATCTGGCCACTGTTCCCACCTCCCATGCCACCAGCCTGGACCAAGCCACCCTTGTCTCTCACTTGGACACCAGCACTAACATCCTGGCTGCCTCTCTACTTCCACCTGTGTCCCCAAAGTCTGTTCTCAACACAGCAGCCATAGAGCATGTGACTCCTCCCTTTACTGCCTTCCAGTGGCTCTCCATCTTCTCAGAGTCAAAGCCAAAATCCCTATATCTACTTGACATACTGTGATCTCTTGATCTTATTCCTTACGGATGCCTCGTGCCTTCCTGGTGTTCCATGAGCACCTCAAGCACCTCTCTGCCTTGGGGCCTTGCTGTCCATCTGACTAGACCCCCAGCGAGCTGCTCTGCCCAGTACCTGGTAGTTCAGGTCTCCACTCAGAATGTGCCCCATCAGGAAGGGCTTCCCTTATCTCCCTGTTTAAAATAGCATCCCACCCTTACACTCCCATCCTTCAACCCAATTTGATTTTTCTCCGTAGCACTTAACATCTACAATAAATCTATATTTTTACCCCAGTTTTTTACCTTTTTAACCTTTACTTTACTTTAAAAAATGTTTCCATCTCCCCACACTTTACAGTCGCCCCACTCCTTGTGAACAGGAACAAGATGATTTAATGAATAAGTGAATGATTTAATGAATGAGTGAATGGATGATGCCCTCACCATCGCCCTCCTGCGCATCGTGTCTCTCCACTTTGTTGCAGGATGGCATTTAAGGACTTCAAGGCCCACTTTGACAAAGTGGAGATCTGCAACCTCACTCCCGATGCCCTGGAGGAAGATGCGGTCCACAAATGGGAGGTGACGGTCCATCAGGGAAGTTGGGTTCGTGGCTCCACGGCTGGGGGCTGCCGCAATTTCCTGGGTAGGTAGGCTGCCTGTCATTCTCTCTGCCACTCCCAAGTGTCCATTCCAACCCAGGACACCAAAGGATAAGGGCCGGGTCCTCAGAGAAAGCCTGAAACATAGTAAGATTTCAAAAGTGACTGGGAAAAGAAGGCTGCAAAGATTAGTTGGGTAAGAATTGTTTGGGGAAACTCCTTTGTTTTACCACTTAGGTTATTTTCCAAGTAATGGAAAGCATGACTCATGCCAGTTTAGCAATAGAAAGGATTTATTATCTCACATAATCGAAGAGCTTGGAGGAAAAGTAGGGTGGGCTTCAGGCACAGTTCTATCAGGGCCCTGATTCCATTTGCTTGTAATTCACTGTTCTGCCCTCTTTTCTGTGTTGACTTCTTTCTCTGTCTGGCTTTCTTTATAATCGCAGGAGGACTGGCAGCAGTATCCAGGGCTTCCTGAGCCCTCATTCACGTGAACAGCAAAGCTCCTGGGGTTATCAAACAAAAGTTCTCAATTTCCCTCTAATTGGAAATTCCTTGAACCAATATTGCCCGGTGAATGCTATGCATTGATTGGCTTTGTCCAATCTTCGGTGGCAAGAGGGACTGGCATAGACCAATCAGAATTCATGCTGGAGCAGTGATAGAGATCAATCCTACTCAAACTGCCCACTATCAAGTAGATGCCGGGAGACAACCAGAAGTCCACTGCACTCTCCTCTGAAATACTAAGTGGAAAAAAAAAAAAAAAGATGGAACAAGCTTTAGCAGACTAGACCCAGAAAAATGTCCTTAAAAAGCTGCATAGGAAATGGTTGAAGAGAAGGTGGAAATGAAAGAGAGGATACTTTGCATTCTCGTTAGGGATTATCAGAAGTAGTGTAGGAGGGCTTATTGAACAGGGAGAGGAGGTATTACTTTCTCATGTTTGGTAGGATATGTAATGAGAGCGGATAGGTGTGTGTTTGTATGTGTGTGTGTGTGTGTGGTCTTTGGGGGGTTTTTTTAAGAAAGGGAAAATAATCCACCTCTCCCAAATGACAGATACCTTTTGGACCAATCCACAAATAAAATTGTCTCTGACTGAGAAAGATGAGGGGCAGGAGGAGTGCAGTTTCCTTGTAGCCCTGATGCAGAAAGATAGAAGGAAACTCAAGAGATTTGGTGCCAATGTGCTGACAATCGGCTATGCCATTTACGAGGTAGGTGGGAACCACATTGCATTTCAGAGTTCTCCATCTGGGTTCTAAATTCGCAGCTCCTCCTCGGTTTCACGCCTGAGACTCAACCAAGAGTCCATGAACTGTGTCCGAAAAGCCAAGAGGAACTTCCCTAGGAAACCCCTCCCTTTCTTGCCCATTGCAGTGCCCTGACAAAGACGAACACCTGAACAAAGACTTCTTCAGATACCACGCTTCTCGGGCCAGAAGCAAGACGTTCATCAACCTGAGAGAAGTCTCCGACCGGTTCAAGCTACCCCCTGGGGAGTACATCCTGATTCCCAGCACTTTTGAGCCCCACCAGGAAGCTGATTTCTGTCTGAGAATCTTTTCAGAGAAAAAAGCCATTACCCGGTGAGTCAGAGGAACGGCTTCCAGAATCCCACTTCTTTTAGCAGTTTGTTCACACAGAAGTCATCTGGGAACTGCTGGAGCCAAGACTCCATTCTTCCGTTTTCCATGTGTACCTGAGAAACAAGGCAGGACAGTTTCTTTCTTTTCTATTATTTATTATTAATTTTTTTAGATGAAGTTTCACTCTTGTTACCCAGGCTGTAGTGAGGTGGCGCGATCTCAGCTCACTGCAACCTCCGCCTACCAGGTTCAAGCAATTCTCCTGCCTCAGTCTCCAGAGTAGCTGGGATTACAGGCACCCGCCACCACACCCGGCTAATGTTTTTTGTATTGTTAGTAGAGACGGGGTTTCACCATGTTGGCCAGGCTGGTCTCGAACTCCTGACCTCAGATGATCCACCCGCCTCGGCCTCCCAAAGTGCTGGGATTACAGGAGTGAGCCACTACGCCAGGCTGCAGGACGCTTTGTTAACTCATCTGCAAGGCAAGGCACATTTCCTTCTAGCTCTGCTCCTCCCTCCCTCAAGCAAACCATTGAAAAGTTGCTCTTTTCTACTGGTCCCAGAGTCATGCTCACGGGACACTCTTGGGTGGAGCCCTTCATTTTTCAGACCCTATTACCAAGAAGCTTCTGGGGTAAGAGCCCCATGCAGGGATGCCAGACATTTCTGGGCATGATGAAGGCAGTGGCTACTGCAAATTTCAAGAATGACATGTTCTTTCACCTCCAATTCAAATAAATGTTGGCAAATCTGCCTCTCATTTTACATACCCAATATTCCACTGCATCTTCCTCACAGTGTCTTAGCGAAATTATTTTATATTAGTTACTTCTGTGGAAAATGTTTCCCTTTACTGCCCATTCACCGTGGGTTGCTCTGTGGCACAGGGGGAAAAATGGTTCAAGATAGAGGAATCCATTTCTTTTCCCAATGACGATATTCTAAAGATTATGGAGAATGCTAAAATCTGCTAATTCTGTATTTAAGCTAGATAAGTCTCCAACAAAAAGTCAATCTGCACAGAGTTAACAAGAGAGACAGCTGTGAATACATGACTCACTCTGGTTTCATCTTTCGTTTAGTGAGATAGAATTAGATTGGTGGCATGCATTGAGAAGACTCAATTACAAAGTCTGGTGGGGTTTCTCAAGCTGATTACAAAAGGCATGGTTCTTTCTCTTGGCTAAATAGATGCTGAAAAGTCTTAAATTTTTAAACACTCTACCGGATAATTTTTCTCCAGCCTTCTCTCAGATACTAGTACAAGGTGGGGATGAGTATCCTAGTATCTGTTCACACAAAAGTACCCTGTATGAGATCCATGCAGATTGACATCTCTTACGGGTGGCAAGAACAAGAGAGACCCAAGTTATGCCAATGCCATGCCTCTTGTTCTCTATCCCATTAGTGTGGTGAGCTCAGAGTCACTGGCATGCATCAGGTGACTTGTACATGGCAAAAAAACCTCCATACTCAATCTTGCTCTGAACAAGATATTTTAGTCTGCTATGATACTGAGTATAAGAATCAGCTCTGTAGCTTGGTAACAAAAATTCACACTGAGCTCTGTGTGCATTGGTTTAGCTCTCAGGCTCCTGATTAAACAAACAAAAGTTCTGAAAGGGCTATGTCATGTATGCCCAGGGGATGAGGAGGAAAGGGAGGACTACCCTCATTCAACGTTAATATTTATTTGTATTCCCTTTGATTTTGATTTTATATCAGTTTTTCTTTGAGAGTGCTTCAAGTTTTAATCTATAAGACTGTATTCCTCCAAATGTTTTTAGCATCATCAAAAGCTGAAACCTGCTCCTCCTGTTAATATTACTACTATCCAAATACTACAAGTCCCCCTAAATATGTGAATAGCAAAAAAACATGATTGCATCATTTTCCCTCTTTTTCCCTAACATAAGCACAGAGACACCCATCCCTCCCCAACCCCACCAGTGGAATCAGGAATTTACATCTGTGAGGAGAGGCAGGAGTTAGGGATGCAGCTTCAAAAGGTGGTCTTTAGGCTGGGCATGGTGACTCATGCCTGTAATCCTAGCACTATGGGAGGCCAAGGCAGGAAGATCACCTGAGGTCAGGAGTTTGAGACCAGCCTGGCCAACATGGAGAAACACTATATCTACTAAAAATGCAAAATTAGCTGGGCATGGTGGCACATGCCTGTAATCCCAGCTACTTGGGAGGCTGAGGCAAGAGAATCACTTAAAACCCAGGAGGCAGAGGTTGCAGTGAGCCGAGATAGTGCCATTTTACTCCTACCTGGGCCACAGAGTGAGACTCCGTCTCAAAAACAAAACAAAACAAAACAAAATGTGGTCTTTTTGGTTCTGATTCAACTTTATAATCTTTTAAAATGCACCCCCTCCCCAATGCCTATCACTCAATAGGCTGAATGGTCTCTGACAGATATGCATCCTCCTTGAAGATGCAGAGTTCATGGAGAGTGAATGTGTAATGCAACTGCACTGTTTATGGGTCATTGGAGGTGCCACTATTCTACAAAACACTTTATCCGTTGCCTTTGTTAAAGTTCATCAAAGAAATAGGGAGTGACTACTGGCTTAACTTCTTTTAGTTCCATAAACCCAGAATTCACAAGTTCTTAGTGATGGCTGATATAGTTTGAATATGTGTCCCCATCAAATCTGAAGTTGAATTGTAATCCCCAGTGTTGGCGGTGGTGCCTGGTGGGAGATGTTTGAGTCATGGGTACAGATCCCTCATGACTTGGTGCTATCCTCGTGATACTGAGTGAATGCTTGTGAGATGTGGTTGATAGTATGTGGTACCTGCCCCACCCCTGCTCCTGCTTTTGCCATGTGACATGACTCTTCCCCCTTCTGCCATGATTGTAAGCTTCCTAGGCCTCCCTAGAAATCAAGGAGTCAAGTTAACTTCTAGGGAATATACCATGCTTCCTTGTAAAGCCTGCAGAATTGTGAGCCAATTGAACCTCTTTTCTTTGTAAATTACTCAGTCTTAAGTATTTCTTTATAGCAGTACAAGAACAGCCTAATACAGAAAATTGGTACAGAGGAGTGGGGCATTGTTAAAAAGATAACTGAAAATGTGAAAGTGACTTTGGAACTAGATAACAGGCAGAGGTTGGAAGAGTTTGAAGGCCTCAAAAGAAGACAGGAAGACGAGGAAAAGTTTGGAACTTCTTAGAGGCTGGTTAAATTGTTATGGCCAAACCGTTGATAGTGATATGAACAGTGAAGTTCAGGCTGCCGAGGTCTCAGATGGAAATGAGGAACTTATTGGGAACTGAAGCAAAGGTTATGTGTGTTATGCCTTAGTAAACATCTTGGCTGAATTGTGTCCATGCCCTAGGGATCTGTGGAAGTTTGAACTTCATAGTGATGATTTAGGGTATCTGGAAGAAGAAATTTCAAAGCAGCAAAGCATTCAGGATGTGACCTGGCTGCTTCTAACAACCTATACTCAGATGTGGGAGCAAAGATATGACTTAAAGTTGGAATATATATATATTTAAAAGGGAAGTGGAGCATAAAAGTTTGGAAAATTTGCAGCCTGACTATATAGCAGAGAAAGAAAAAGCTTTTTCAAGAGAGGAATTCAAGCAGGCTGTGGAACAACCACTTGCTAGAGATATTTACATAACAAAAAAGGAGCCAAGTGCTATAACCAAGACAACGGGGAAAAGGCCTCAAAGGCATTTTAGAGAACTTTGCAGCAGCAGTCCCTCCCATCGCAGGCCAAGGAAAAAAATGGCTTCATGGGCCAGGCCTAGGGCCGCACTGCCCTATGCAGCTTCAGGACACTGTTACCTGCATCCTAGCTGCTCCAGCTCTAGTCTCTGCTCAAAGGCACCAGATACAGTTTGGGCTACTGCTTCAGAAGGTGCAAGGGTACAAGCCATAAGCCTTGGCAGCTTCCATATGGTGTTAAGCCTGCAGGCACACAAAGTACAAGACTGAACGAGGCTTAGCAGCCTCCACCTAGATTTCAGAGGATGTATGGAAAAGCCTGGATGCCCAGGCAAAAGCCTGCTGCAGGGACAGAACCCTCACAGAGAACTTCTACTAGGGCAATGCAGATGGGGAAATGTGAGATTTGAGGCCTCGCACAGAGTCCCCACTGGGGTACTGCTTAGCAGAACTCTGGGAAGGCGGCCATCATCCTCCAGACCCAAGAATGGTGGATCCACTGGCAGCTTGCACCTTGAGCCTGGAAAAGCTACAGGCACTCAACAACCCATGACAGCAGCCAAAGTCACGGGGACAGAGCTCCCCAAGGCCTTGGGATCCCACCCTTTGTACCAGTGTTCCCTGGACGTGGGACATGGAGTCAAAGGAGATCATTTTGGAGCTTTAAGATTTAATGACTGCCCTGTGGGATTTCAAACTTGCATGGGGCCTGTAGCCCCTTTCTTTTGGCCTTTTGGAAGGGGAATGTTTACCCAATGCTTATACTCCCATTGTATTTTGGAAGTATAAAATGGAATTTGCATATCTTGGAACTTGATTTTGATTTGACAGGCTCATAGGCAATGGGACTTGCCTTACCTCAGGTGAGACTTTGGACTTTGGACTTTTGAGTTAATGCTGGAATGACTTAAGACTTTGGGGGATTATTGGGAAGGCGTGATTATATTTTGCAGTGTGAGAAGGACATGAGATTTGAGGGGCCACGGCAGAATGATACAGTTTGAATATGTGTCCCCACCAAATCTGATGTTGAATTGTAATCCCCAGTGTTGGAGGTGGGGCTTGATGGGAGGTGTTTGGGTCATGGGGGCAGATCTCTCCTGGCTTGGTGCTGTCTTCACAATAGTGAGTTTGCATGAGATCTGGTTGTTTAAGGGTGTGTGGCAACTCCCCCACCCCTTCACCTTCTGTGATAATTGTAAGTTTCCTGAGACCTCCTGAGAAGCAGAGCAGATGCCAGCACTGTGCTTCATGTAAAGCCTGCAGAACCGTGAGCCAATCAAATCTCTTTTCTTTGTAAATTACCTACTCTCTGCTATTTCTTTATAGCCATGCAAGAATTGCCTAACACAATGGCTGTCCCTCTTATTTGCATTCTGAGCAAGGGCTGAATGACTAAGGGTGGGGGTGTCAATGTGTGGGGTCTGCAAACTCTGTGAAATGTAAACAGCACTGAACAATAAGGGATTCAATGGGACAGAACCTTCCAACAGCTCTGGACTCTTCAGCTCTGCAGATCCCAATGAGAAGTTAATCCACAATTGAGGCTGTGTGTTTTTCTGCCCATACAGGGATATGGATGGAAATGTAGACATTGACCTTCCTGAGGTGAGTCTTCTGATGTTGCTATGGAGTATAGGATTCAGGTGATGGTTCTGGAAACCTTCCTTCTAATCACAGAGTCATGTAAAACTCTGTGATTCAGGGAGTGGTTATATGCGATCAAGTAAGCGTCTATGATTCTAACCTCCTGGAGACCAAGATGTGTGTCTTCTAGTCTGTGCTCCTCTAGTACACAAGGACCTGGCATGGAAGTGAGGTGGGTGCTTGGTATAAAGTTCTGTTCGATATCATCTTCCTCTGTGCTACTGTCAACTGAAATAACAAACACAGAGACACTCTCGAAAAGAAAAGCTATTTATTTGGGGATAAAGCACTGCCATGGGAATATACATGCCACAGTAAACTATGCACATATTTGGGGAGGTAAAAGAGGACAAAGGTTTTTAAAGAAAAAAAATGAGAAGGATTACGTAATTGTTTTGAAATAATTATCCTTGGCTACAAAGATCAATAACAAAGGTGAGGCCAGGCTGATGTTGGACAGGCAGTTGCTACGTAGAGGTAGAAGTATTTCTGTGTATGGTTGCAAGGGCTCTGTGAAAGGTTGTGGTTTTTGCAGCCTTTTGTGATACTTTTGTTATCAGGCAAATAAGCATGAGGACCTTCTGGCCTTCCCAAGCTCTACTTGTCAGGGTTTTCTTAACATTAGTGACTTCATTTTGATTGAATAACTTTCACACTACCAACTGCACCTGAGAGGAAGCTGCCACTTCTGAAGGGGGTAGATTATCTTTTAATTGTATTTTAAGAAAACTCATCAGTGAAAAGAAAACCAGAGAGGCAGGGAGATGTTTTTTACTGTGGACTCAGGGGAACACATTACATCTCCCCTACATTATGTGTGTGTGGAAGGGGAGCCGTGGGGGTGGTTTTACCCTCATCCAAGGGCTGGAGGACTCTCCAGAGGCGCTGAGATGCTATAGCTGGAAACAGTCTGACACATCCAGGGGCAGCAGAGATCTGCTTTTAGGAGGGAATTTGCTTCTCCGTGCTGGGGCACAGCTTATTAATGGTGCTAAAAAACCAAAGACACCAAAAACCACCCAAAACATTTACTGAGCTCTTTCTATATACCAAGCCCAGAGCTCAGTGCTAGAAACAGACTCTTGCCTTCAGTGATTTTACCAGCTATCAAAACAGATGATGAAGTGAGTCATTGCAGTCCAGGGTGGTAAGAGGTAAGCTAGAGGAAGTGCAGGAAGCATGAAAATCCAGTGGCCAGGACCTAACTTAGGCAGGGGTCAGGGTTCTTTGGCCTCCTCGTCTGTAAGGCAAAAGAGCACCACAGGTCCAGCTAATAGAGTCCTTCTAGTCTCACCTTCTAAAGAGCCTTCATGAGAAAATGTTCCTCACGCTACAGGACACAGCTTGTGCACACCGCATCAGGAGGGTGACATGGGGCTGGGCACAGAGGCTCCTGGCTTCTTTCCTGCTATTTTTGTCATGTTTCCTTTTTGTGGATCATTTTGTGCAAGTTTCTTCGGCTATTTTTTAGCCCCCAAAGCCAACTCCGCCTGACCAGGAGACAGAGGAGGAGCTGCGGTTTCGAGCTCTGTTTGAACAAGTCGCTGGTGAGGTAGGACACGCCCCGCTTCCATCTCCCCACTAGGCTGAGGGCCTGGGCCTGGCTTTCCAGCAAAGGGTTGCAGTTGTGGGGTTGGTCAGCAACATCGTCCCGAGGCATGATGGAGCTTATTGCAAAGACCAGCACTGATCACGGAGGGCCCAAAGACCACCCTGTTTACAACATCTTTTACTTACACAGTCTGCGGCTGTGGATGGGGCTAGTGAGCCCAAAGGAGCTCAGAATGGACCCAGACACTTTGTTTTTTAGTTCTGTTTTGTTTTAGACAGGGTATCACTCTGTTGTCCTGGCTGGAGTGCAGTGGTATAAGCCTAAATCACTACAGCCTCAAACTCATGGGCTCAAGAGATCCTATCGCCTCAGCTTCCTGAGTAGCCGGGATTATAGGCACATGCCATCATGCTTGGCTGATTAAAAAAAAAAAAGATAAAGAGTCTCACTATGTCACTCAGGCTGGTCTCAAACTCCTAGCCTCAAGCAATCCTCTGGCCTCAGCCTCTCAAAGTGCTGGGATTACAGGCATGAGCTACCACACCGGGCCCCAGGTGCTTTCTTTGGGAGGCTAGAGCGAGACTTGAAGAGGTGGCTCCTTTGAACTCTGCCTGAAAATCACTGCCATTAGAATACTCTGCTGTAGTAAAGGGGATCATGTTCAAGGAGGTTCCTATTCAATTGCAACTTCCTGTCCCCCACCCTATCCCAGTCCTTTCCACTGTTCAGCTTCTTTTTTGGGGACCCTGGATGGAGCCTCACACAGATCCAGGCTCTTCCTCCACCTGCTAGTCATGGGGGAGGGAAGTCTTTCTAGAAACTGCCCCACAGGTGCTCCCTTGGAGCCATAAATAAAATGAGTAGATGAACTAATTCATGTCAAAATGCTAATGACTCTATTAGCTTCCTGTGTTTCACTCAACTGGGGTTCCTGAATTATGAAAGGGGTCACCTGGAATGGTGATATCTAAACCTAGGTGCTGTCTAATGGTAGTATATTAGGCACTGCAATAAATAGGCAAGGCAGGGAGATTAGGGGACAACAGGATGGGATGGAGAAAAGGGGTGGCTCATGTGACTGCTTAAAGTACAGCAGGAAGCTGGCTGAGCGCAGCCCTGGGCGGGACGGAGCGTGGTGAGGGGGGAAGGCAGTGGTGACCTCCCTGCTCCAGGCGCTATCTGGAGCATGCTGGGTCAGACCCCGCATGACAGGCTCAGAGGAGTGAATGCGGGAGGGACAGGAGTTGTGAGATGGAGATCCAGGGTTTGCGAGGGAAGCGGGGAATGCTGCAGGAGTTTCAGTCGACCTTGATTAACAACCAGAAAAGTACCTCTAGAGTTCAGCCCTCCTCGACTCATGTCCTGCTTTTCTTCCAAGTAGTTGGATAACTTGGGCATGTGGCTCCATTTCTCTTTCCTCCTCTCTCAGTGGAGGCCTGGCTGGTGCAGTGCTTTCTCATCAACACCAAACATCCCAAACCCCCATTCCCCAGGCCCAGAGACTTCAGGGCAAACATGTGTTAGAAACACCCCACAGCATTCCACATGGCTAGTGCAAAACCCTGACCAAAATGAGGTCTGTGTCAGTGCTACTCAAACATGCATGTGTATAAAGTGACCTGGGCATCCTGGGAAAAAAACACAGATTCCTCATCAATAGGTCAAGAGCAGCCTGGGCAACATAGGGAGAGCCCGTTTCTGCAAAAATAATCAGCCCAGCATGGTGGTGCCTGCCTATAGTCCCAGCTACTTGGGAGGCTGAGGTAGGAGGATTGCTTGAGCATGGGAAATTGAGACTGCAGTCAGCTGTGGTCACAGCACTGTACTGCAATCTGGAGGACTGAGCAAGACCCTGTATCAAAAAAAAAAAAAAACCTGAGACTCTCCATTTCTAACCAGCTTCCGGGATGGGGGCTGCCGAGATTTCCTGGAGCACCTTAGATCCATGATTCTGAAATTCACCTTTATTCTTAATTCTAAATCATTCACCCTTATTCTTAATTCTAAATCAACCCCTAGATCTTAAAAATAGGACCATATTCCCAGGTCCTCTGATTTCAAGAGTCCCTGGGGTAAGCCCCAGATGTGGGACTGTTTTAAAGCTCTCCAGGTGGTTCTACGGTGCAGAGGAAGACTCAATCTGGCCTTCCCAAACTACCTCCAACATAGGAACCATCTGAGGAGCTTAGGACAATTCTAGGAGCGGTTCTGACCCTCAGGGAAGTTGGGAAACCACTGCCTTGCCCTGCCCAGCTTTCCAGGTGCTTTCCTGGATTGAGACATCTCTCAAGTTAGGCTCTCTCCTAGTTGGGCTGGCATGTCCCTAAAACATGTGACATATGAGACATGTAGTTGCAGCCACACAGGAGATAGGTACATCTGCCCAGAGCAGGGTCCTGAAGGCTGGCCTGTCACTTGAGCCAAATCAAGCTCAGAACTGATTTAAAACAAAAAAAAAAACTAAAAAAGAAGGTGCTGAGGGCTATAAAAAGCAATTGTCTCCACTTCAACAGGACATGGAGGTGACCGCAGAGGAACTTGAGTATGTTTTAAACGCTGTGCTGCGAAAGAGTAAGTGCTGCCCACATCAGGGTCCCAGGGCGCCTATGGAGGGACCAGCAACCACACTGCCTGAGTCCCCCCCAACCCCCCAGGCTCCCTGCTCCTCCCAGCCAACTTTTAAAATAGCTTTCATTGTTTCCTGATTCCAGAAATGATGCAGGTTTATAGTAGAAAATTCTTAAAAATGCAGAAAAGCCTAATGACAAAGATAATCACAAATGATCTCGCCACCATAAATAACCACTCTTAACATACGTGTATCTGCATGTATGTACATATGTGTCACATGTGTAGACATACAATGTTAGAACGTTTCATCACTCCAACAAGAAACCCTTTACCTGTTAACAGTGTTAGCCCTGTACCCATTTCCCCCAGCCCCAGGCAACCACTCATCTACTTTCTTTCTCTATAGATTCGATTTACATATTCTGAATATTTCATATAAAAGGAATCATAGGCTGAGAGCAGTGGCTCACACCTGTAATCCCAGCACTTTGGGAGGCCGAGACAGGTGGATCACCTGAGGCCAGGAGTTCAAGACCAGCCTGGTGAACATGATGAAACCCCGTCTCTACTAATAATACAAAAAAGAAAATAACCAGGCATGGTGGCAGGCACCTATAATCCCAGCTACTTGGGAGGCTGTGGCAGGAGAATTGCTTAAACCTGGGAGGTGGAGGTTGCAGTGAGCCAAGATCGCGCCATTGCGCTCCAGGCTGGGCAACAGAGCAATACTCCGTCTCAGGGAGAAAAAAAATGAATCATACGATATGTGGTCCTTTCTGACTGACTTTTTTCACATGGCATGATGTTTTCGAAGTCCATCCATGTATCAATGCCTCATTCCTTCTTATAGCCAAATAACATCGCATCGTATGGATGGGCCCTGTTCTGTTTATTCATTCATCTATTGGTGGCCATGTGGGTTGTTGCCAGTTTTTGGTCATTATGAATAATGCAACTGTAAACATTCCTGTACAAGTTTTTTGGGTGGGCATGTGTTTTCACTTCTCTTGGGTATATAGTTATGAGGATGGTTCCATCACCATGCCACAGTCTATGGTTACGTGGTGGCGTAACCATCCTCTTAACTATATGTTTAGTTAAGAGGATTAATTCTGTGTTTAATGTTTTTAAAAACTATCCAACTGTTTTTCTAAAGTGACTATTTCACATTTTCACCAGCAGTAGTATGGGAGTACAAATTTCTCCAACAAATTTAAATCCTGCCATTAAATAGGCTGCAAAAATATGATTCCTCAGGGTCATATAATAGTCCATTACATAGACATAGCCTAAAGTATTGACCGTGCCTTTCTATTGGTCATTATTTCACTTCCAAATTTTTGCCACTATAAATAATGTGATGACAAAAATCTTCATATGTAATTCTTTGCTCGGGATTCTTAGAACTAGAATAAATGGATGAAGGCGTATTCCCACTTTTATTGCTTTTTTCACATTTTGCCAATTTTCCTTCTGAAAGGTCATGTTAACTTCTACTCCCACCAGCATCATAAGACAGTAGCCACATCACAGCCTCCAGCAGCCCCGGCTTTAGCCACATTATTGGGCTTTCAGCAGATGGGTACATAGGTTTATCTTATTGGAGTCAACCAAATTCAGCTTTCATGTGCAATTTCAGAAAAGGACATCAAATTCAAGAAGCTAAGCCTGATCTCCTGTAAAAACATCATTTCCCTGATGGATGTATCCTTCCAAATATTTGAACAGAAATAGACATGGATCCGGGCTTTAAGCACAGTAGAGTAATCTTTAATAGTTCAGACTCTCCAAGAACATGACATCCTTAGCCAGTAGAATAGTCTTCTTCGCAGAAAATAACCCAAAGCTGGGGGACCCCGAAGCTGAAATTGGATCAGAATCAAGATGCACAAGCCTGCCCAGGGGCAGGGGTGGGAAGCTTTTGAAGGAACTTGGGGGTCTTCTTGCCACTTTGGGATCCCGTCTAAGGGAACGGAATTCTGTTTTTGTGAACTTTCTGGGAGCACCCCCATCCCACCTCTGCCGTTTCCCCTCTTCAGAGATTTGTGGTTTAACCATTAAAACCACTTCCCCAGGGCCCCAAACCTGTCACCCAGGCCAGCCCATCAGCCCTCCCCATCTGCAGTCCTAGAGCTGAGGTCCCACGAGGAGCCTCAGGCTGAAACGCTGCTCACGTCTCCCTTAACCCACACGGCACAGACCAGCGGGAATGGGAAGCTGGAGTTTGATGAATTCAAAGTCTTCTGGGACAAGCTGAAGCAGTGGATTGTATGTAACCTGGAGCAGGGCTTGGCCTCTAGGGGAACCTGTGCGCCTAGGGCGGAGGGGATTTAAAAAGGTGCAGCAGACTGCAGGCCAGAGGAGTTGTATTCAGACAGGGGAGAAGGGAAAACAGCATCATGCTATTCCGATGCTTATGGGAGTACCACCGTGCTTCCACCCAAGATGAAAAGGAAGACAAAAGGGAGACCCACTTCTTTTGGAAGGCCCAGTCCAACCGTGGCCTCTGCAGCCCCTGGAGGGTAGCTCCCCCGGGCTGGCTGTCACCCACTTGCTGCCATCGGCAATGCCTTTCAGGTGCGCTCCTCCTCAATGCCTCTGCTCTCCACCCTTTAGAACCTTTTCCTTCGGTTTGATGCTGACAAGTCCGGCACCATGTCTACCTATGAACTGCGGACTGCACTGAAAGCTGCAGGTAAAGAAAAGACTGGAATGCAGGTGGCTGACTGCATGCCAGGTACTGCCCATGGGCAACCTGAGCAGATGGCAGGTCTTCTCTCTGCTGCCCAGGAGGTGGGCCTCTGAGCCCAGTTGGTGCTTCTTAAGGTCATGGCCCTTGGAGTGGCAGCACCAGGGTTCAGACCCAAGATTCACTTGCTGACACCAGGGCCCTCATTTTAAACTGCTGTGAACACTGGTAGAAACTTTTTAAATGTGTCTGCTAAAACTGAACTTGGCCTGCCCTCTGGAGGCCTCATAGCCTCTGACCGTGTTTTCTGGCCCAGTACTTAACACATAGCTGTTTGGTGGCAAGCTGCAGTGATTCCAAATGTCTCATTTCTGCTCTCAGATGGTTGTTATTGTGGATGAGACAGAGCATGCAGCGCGCATGGTTTGTGGGCGGCACGCCCCTCTGCCACCTGTGGCCCTGTCCCGGGCTTTATCAGCAGCAGACTCTGAATCCAAACCGATGACTGCATCATAGTTTACACCCTGCTCCCCTTCCCGAAGGCTGGGCTCCAGGTGGCGTTTCCCACCCTTGTCTGGGGTTGGATGGCCGTCGGCCTCTGTGTGGTCCCATGTCCTGCACACACAACCGTAGTTTCCATGGGTGCTCTGCAGACCTCCCGCCCGCCGGGCCGCCTGTGCTGCTCACCAAGCACACCTCACAGACAGGGGCCTCCTGAACCTTTTAAAGTGAGGGAAAGCAAAATCTGGAAACATGTCCAGGCTCAGGCCTGATAAAAGGATGAAGTATACACGGCCAGGACCATCTCAGGTCCTATGTCAGGGAGAAGAAAATCAGATGATTTACAAATGAGCAAAGTGCCAGGCTGAGAAGGGCGCCTGATTTTCTTAGGGGGTGGTGACTCTGTTTCCAGGGTAGGAGAAGGAACTGAGCAGGGGACAAAGGGAGCGCTCAGAGAGGAGGGGCATGGCTGTGTCTTTCCTACCCTGACGTAGCGTAGGGGGGATCGCCTCTCATCCCCCTGCTCTAGCCCCAAACACCAGGATTCTGGCCAAAGCCGGCTGCCAGCACTGCCGTGCAGGCTCCAGAGACTCTGCGCTCTGCGCCTGACCCGCCTGCTCCTCCGCTGGAATTACAAAGAAGCAGAAAGACCCCGGGTGGATTTCTGAACAATCCTGTGAACACCTCCTAGAAAGCGAACATGTAGACCAAAATGAAAGGGGGAAAGAAATCACCTCTAAGGGCAATGATGAGAAATCAAAGCACTGGCCAGGTGTGGTGGCTCACGCCTGTAATCCTAGCACTTTGGGAGGCCGAGGCGGGTGGATCACGAGGTCAGGAGTTTGAGACCAGCCTGTCCAACATGGTGAAATCCTGTCTCTGCTAAAAATACAAAAATTAGCCAGGTATGGTAGCGGGCGCCTGTAGTCCCAGCTACTCAGGAGACTGAGGCAGGAGAATCGCTTGAAATTGGAAGGCGGAAGTTGCAGTGAGCCGAGATCACGCCACTGCGCTCCAGCCTGGGGAAAAAAAGCAAAATTCCATCTCAAAAAAAAAAAAAAATAGAAGCACTAAATATTGGATCTAGAAAGAACTTCACTTTGTCTAAACCCCTCACTTGACAATGAGGAAACCAAAGCCCAGAGAACTGAACCCGTATGCCATGGCTGGAGCAGTGCCAGGGCTCAGATCCAGGCCTCCTGGCCTGGCGTTCTTCCCCCATCGTGGGTGTGTAGGAATGGGCCCCTCACACAGTGTCATTCACCGTGGGCAGCAGCATCCCCTCTGAGAAATGTTCTAGAGCCACAGCTGGAAGTGACCTGAGACACAGAACACGAGGGGAGGCTGGTGTAGGAATGAGTGTGGGGCTCAGACACCACCAGTGTTAAGTTCCCCCAAACGAAGCTTCCTGTAAAGTCAGCGAGACCCTATGGGTGACATGGGTGTCAAAACTAAGATCATGAACTCACTAAACTCGGAAGCCATTAAACACAGAAAGCATGCCTGAGAGTCCCCCGCACACTCGCCCCTGCACTGCAGATTCACGCTTTCACACGGCATTCACACCAAGGACAGCAGTCCCACTGGGTGTGGGGACCCCAGCTTTGAGGAGTGAAACAGTGGCTCCCCCTTCTGAGGCCTCCCCTCGGCTGCCTGGGAGCTCCCTCAAAGGTGCAGACTCACCTCGGGGCTCGGATACGGCGGGTCCTGGGTCTCCTCCTTCATCTCCACAGGCTTTCAGCTGAGCAGCCACCTCCTACAGCTGATCGTGCTCAGGTATGCGGATGAGGAGCTCCAGATGGACTTCGATGACTTCCTCAACTGCCTGGTCCGGCTGGAGAATGCGAGCCGTAAGTGTCCAGCGAGGCTGAGGGTGCACTCGGGGTGGCAACTTCAGTCACCCTCCGTGAGTGCGTGGGAAACAGCCTGGTGAAAGTAATGGCAAAGACAGACCACAGAGAGCCATGGTCTGATGTGTGCGGACCTGTGGGCCTCTGCCGTTAGCTAAAGAGCAGAATGTGCCAGCCTCCCCTGCAGCGTGTTTCTTGGCATCGCCTTTCTTTATACATTCATAGTGCCTCTGGGAGGATGATGGGGTGGGGCAGGTTTGTGCCTTGTGTTTGAGGAAAGGTTCAATTTCAGGTTAAATCCCATCATAACATATAGAAACAGGAGAGTCTCTGTCCCTCCTCCTCCCCACCTCCCCACCCTGTAAGCCCTAGACATTAACCCAGTTACCTTAAACAAGATTTATTACACCACAAATAGAGAGAGACTATGTGCCCGTGAGCTTCAGTGTTTGCAGTTTATTGTCATAGCCATCCTGCCCCTCACAGGTGGCTTTGAAGGTGGGGCTGAATGAAGCATGTCCAGGGCCTGTAACTCAGCACCGGGGTGACTACGAGGACATGCCCTCTGTGCAGGTGCCAAGGGACCCATGCCCCCAAGGGTGCCTCATGCTTGGTTTAATGCTCTAGCGTTTTCATCTTGAAAGTCTTAATAACATAGGAGCGGGAGGCCCCGCGTTTCCATTTTGCCCTGGGCCTCACAAATTATGCAGCTGATCCTGCTTGGTATTTTCTAATCTATGTTCCATAGGCCACTTCGAGGTACGAATACTTGATTGAAAAAAAAAAAAAAAAAGGCAAGGGGCTGGGCACGGTGGCTCACGCCTGTAATCCCAGCACTTTGGGAGGCTGAGGCAGATGGATCATGAGGTCAGGAGCTCAAGACCAGCTCATAGTGAAATTCTGCCTCTACTAAAAATACAAAAAATTAGCCGAGCATGGTGGTATGCACCTGTAATCCCAGCCACTCAGGAGGCTGAGACAGGAGAACGCCTTGAACCTGGGAGGCGGAGGTTGTAGTGAGCTGAGATTGTGCCACTGCACTCCAGCCTGGGCGACAGTGCGAGACTCCATCTCAAAATAAATAAATAAATAAATAAATAAATAAATAAATAAATAAATAAAATTAAAATTAAAAGGTGAGGGCTGTGACCCTCGGTTATCAGCATGACAGCTCCCTCTGCTTCTTTGGTAATAGAACACTAATTACTTGCTTGAAGCACAGCCCCTCTAGACTCTAAGCTCCAGGAGAGCCATAATTTATGGACAATCAATGAATATGTGTTGATTAAGAGATGATGAGAGAAAACCACAGAGAGATCAGCAGGCCCCAAAGGGGCTAGTATATCAAGCCAGGAGACTGGGCTTTCCCTAGGGGTTACTGGTAGCTAGTGAGAGGTGCGTCCTAGAAAGACCCCACCTGAAAGAGAATCACTCATTAGACTTACAGGGTGGTCAGAGCTGACCCTAGAAATAATGAGATTTGCTAGTTTCTCTTCTCTCAATTGCTCTTTCCCTTTCTAAACCACCCAGGCTTACTCCTTCCCAGCAAGAGGGGTGGGAGTGCCTCAGCTTGTTCTTATAATAGAGGAATATTATAAGCTTAACACCTTCCACCCTGGGATCCTCACATTAGATTCGCCTGGAGGACTTTTACAATTACCAAGGACGGAGCTTTACTCCAGTATTATTTTAACTTTTTATTGTAAAAATGTCAACCCTCCACTTAGATATAAAGAATCATAATAGGTTCCCATGCACCTCACACCAGCACTTCTCAAACTTTGCTATACATTACAATCTCCAGGGGTGCCTAAAGAAATGTTGATGACCAGGCTGCACAATTGACCAATTCTATTAGAATCTCAGGGGTGGCACACAGCATTGGGAGTTATACAAATTCACCAGGTGTTTCGAGACCTTTACACCCAACCTCAAAAATTATCATCTTGTTGACTTTTTCCTTGTGCTCCCGCAACACACACTTTTTTCCCCTAAATAATTTAATAGCAGATCTCAGAAACTCTGTCCATTCATCTGACTATCTCAAGCTGACAGACTTGTTTTTAGCATCATCATCATGCCATTTCCATGCCTAACAAAATTCTCAGCAAACCCTCAATGTTCTCTAGTGCCCAGTCCATGCCCAAATCTCCCAGGCCACCTTTTTACAGTTGCTTGGTTGACTCAGGATCCACATAAGACTCAGTCACCATGTTTGGTTGTTGGTTCTCTTCCATTTCCTGTGTTCAGTGATGGTCCCCGCCCCGCCCCCCCCCCCCCCCCCCCCCCGCTTTGGGTTGTATTGTTAAAGCTGCCTGTGAGATTCTCAAGTGAAGCCAGGGCTAATTGGCCTAACCTCATCTTCTGAAGGTGAGGAGGCTGAGGCCCAGAGACAGCAGTGACTTGCTCAGGTGACACCATGTGGTAGACCCAGCCTCCGGCTCAGTGCTGGCATGCTCTCCTGTGCCGCTGGACTCCTCCTGTCCTGTGACAGCACCCACGGCCCCTTCCTACAAGGGCGAGACTAACAACTTTCAGATTCATGCAAAACTTTAGGTATATGTGCTTTTTTTCTGAGGCCCATGGATTTCAAGGGCCCTGTACCCCGCAGAAGGTTAAGATAGGGGAGTTGCTTTGGCTCCAGGAGCTGCTGGCCGGCTGACTGGCTTAGGTGACACTGGCTTGCTACAGGACTGGAGACCTCCATCCATTCAGAGAAGTTCCCCTTTAGCCGGCCCGAGTCCTGCCACCATCCTTAATGAAAGTCCTTGTTTACCACCAGATGGAGCAGCTTCCCCACAGGCTCCAGTGAAAGGCCCTTTGGTCACTGGGAAACAAACTTGGTAAAGGAATTTTCTTTAAAAGGATGCCTTTCCCCCGTCTCTCCTATCAGGGGTGTTCCAGGCTCTCAGTACGAAGAACAAGGAGTTCATTCATCTCACTATAAATGAGGTACGGCCAATCCAGACCCTCTGCTCAGGGACCCAGCCAGGGCCCGGCAGAGTCCAAGCTCCATAAATGTTTGCCGAACCCATGATTTCATGCGAGGCCTGATATCTAGCTGTGGGAGTGATTACAACAAAATAGCTAATATTTTTGAGATACTACTTATTAAGTAATCAATTGAGCTATTACAATAATTCTGTGAGCTAAGTACCAATAGTATCCCCATTTTGCAGGGTGGAAACTGAGGCATAGAGAGATTAATCACCTTGACTTGAGTGAGTGAGCAGACTCTGCCTTCTTGTCCTTCTCTTCCTTCTGTCATTTGGGTAACTTAGCCTGCCTGCCTTCCAGCTGCCAGTTTGCTCACTCTCACTTGCTCATGTTGTCCTGTGGTTCCCATGATGCTCCCCCAAACTCTGACAAGTACAAAACTGGTCAGTTACCGGGGTCATCATAGCAATGATGGGGGTGGGAGACAATGGGTCCGAGTGTCAGAGGCGTGGGAGAAGGATTCCAGGAGGTTTCAATCACCCCCTCCCCAGAGGATCCCCGTGGACCCCGTCTGCTCAGATGGTGGTCCATGGGCCAGCAGCAGCGCAGATATCACTTAGGAGAGAGCGTTGGAAATGCGGAGTGCCAGGCCCTGCCCTAGACCTGCTGAATGGAAGTCGCCTTTCACAGGACCCTAGTGATTCCTGTGCGCATAAAGCTTGAGAACGCTCTTGAGACATTCTCCTGCCCAAAGACAGAGGGAAACCTGTGGAGCAGCTTCCTTCAGTGGTTTCTGTAATTTTTATCTCCCTTTTCCTTCTTTCCCTCCCTGTATCTCTCTTTCTAGGTCTGCTTTCTCTTCTACCTAACAACACTAAAGCCAGGCAGCCCGTGACTCCGACCCAATCTCTGGGGTTTCTCCTCTCCACCAGTTTCCATGCTCACACTCACAGTTAGCTCATTTCCAAATTCGGTAGTAACATTGGGTTTGGATAACATTTTATTGAATATTTGAAGATGAAGAGCTTGATGACAGTATGTGTTTTAGAGGATTGTACCTCCTCCCCTATTTTGTGCTCTGATTTCGATTGATTAGGCTGCTCTGCGCCTCGGTTTAACCATTTACAGAAAGAGACATAGGCCTTAATATATTACACCAAAAGTTTTGCTTTATAATAATATCATATAATTTGGCAATTATGTTGACTCGTCACTAATTTTCTCAAGTGTGTATCTCAGATCCCTGGATGCATTATTATTTCATTGAGAACAGAAACTGGGCATTTTTCTTCTCTAGTTTTGTCTTTCACCTTCAGCATGTAGGACACATGTAATAACTATACCTCCTTTGATCACTCCAAGATTCCAAAGAAAGATGTGCACACTCAAACTATTCTATTATGAAAATAAGAGGAAGCTGGGCATGGTGGTGTGCACCTGCAGTCCCAGCTATTTGGAAGGCCTAGGCGGGAGGATTGCTTGAGGCCAGGGGTTTGAGGATGCAGTGAGCTATGATCTCGCCACTGCACTCTAGCCTGGATGGCAGCGATAGCAAGACCCTGTCTCTTAAAAAAGAAAGAAAGAAAACAAGAGAGACCCCTAGGTCCACCTTTATTTATCATTTACTTTAAGGTAAATGATAAGTAATGTCACTAAAAAACATGAAAAGTGTGATGGCTGTCCCTGGTCCACAGTGGAAAGTGAGAGTGGGAAGGTTTGTTACTCAGTGGCCTCCTGGCTAGTCAAGGGCTCCAGAGCACCAGCAGCATGGAGGAAGTACTCCAGTGCTGCAGATTCAAGGTGGAAGTGTGGACATCTCCAACCCAAGTGTCCACAGGTGTAGGG
The DNA here is from genome assembly GCF_043159975.1 of Macaca nemestrina. NCBI lineage: Eukaryota > Metazoa > Chordata > Mammalia > Primates > Cercopithecidae > Macaca > Macaca nemestrina. The sequence continues at coordinate 18,382,708 of NC_092125.1, read as the reverse complement.
ACTGGAATGGGTTCCTGCTCTGTCCCATATCATCACTTTGCAGGACAACAGGGAAAACCATTGCATTCTCTCCCTCTAAACCTACCATCCTTACATCTGGCTGCATGCTAGCATCACCTGGGGAGATTTAAAAATTCTGATACCCCAGCCACTCCCCAGATTGATTAAATTTGAATCTCTAGGGGTGAGGCCCAAACATTGTTGTTGTTGTTTTTAAATCCCCTTGGTGAGTCCAGTGTGCAGCCAAGTTGAAGTATCCATGTTTTAAAGTCTCTCTCCTTCTCCCCTGACCCATCCCAGGAAGCAATAGGAGCTTTTCCTGGCTGAATTGGCCTCACCTACAGTCACTTTCCTAAAAGAGCCTTTGCACTTTTTGTTACAGTAACCCCCATACTATATATGCTGTGCCCAGGAAGGAGGACAGAGAAGGGAGAAAAAAACCATCTCATATAATCATGTTGCCCCAAGTCACCATGCTGTGACAAGCAAGCTGTTGGGAAGGAGGAGGCAGGGTGGACTCAGGAGGGAAAATGAGGAGGAATTCCATGCTACTTCTTCAGCTCACTTGTAACACCCACCGGCTTCAGAACCTGCTTCCACTTCCTGCAGCCCCTCCGTGGTGGAGGGCCACCTCTCTCCCAAAGGTGAGAGGACCCCTCATCAACAAGGAAAAGGCACTTAATACTGCCCTGCCCAAGAGGCCTCAGCAAGGCTGTCTTCTTAACAGGGAGAAAGCACATTTTCCCGTCTCTGTCTTACCATCTGTGCTTGATGTGAGCTCACTCGGAAAGGACTCAGAACCTCCAGAAAATGTCAAGTGCTGAGAATTCATTTATTTTTTTTAAATGGTTTCCTGTTGAGACAGGCATCCAAGTTGGCAGGCAACATGATCAAATAGCAGATCTCCTGTGATGTCAGCAAATTGGGGCCACTCCTGAGGCTGAGGCTGGAAGGGACATGGAAGGACAACAACCCCTCATATCTCTCTCTCTCTCTCTCCCCACCCCCCCCCCCAGTTCATCCATTTGACAATGAACATCTGAGGCTGCCTTGTAGAGATGCAGCCTGCCCAGCTGAATCTTGGCTTCTGGACCTTGACCTTCAGAACTTCTGGTGTGGAACCATTACGCCCAGGGCTCACTCCCCTCTCATCGTCAGGCCTTCTCCCTTCTCCATCTTGATCTGGGAAGAATGAAATGAACTCAGCTACACTCTCTGATTTTGTGCTACTCCTTTGTAAAGTCACTGCCCTAAGGTGGCTGATGGCGCCACCTATGCCTTACATCCAGGTTCAGGCATCGCTAGCTTTCCCACACTCTACTTTCCTTACTTCCTTCCATTAAGAATCACTCAGAGTTCTAATGCACAGAATCCTGGCTTCCATGTAGCTCCAGTCATTGTGATCAGACATCCTTTATAAATCATGTTTTTATAAATGTGTGTGTGGAATAAGATGAGGGGGAAATGGGGTGAGGTCATAATTTAGCATTTCTGCATCATAAGTGTGCTTCCTTATCGGGGAAGACATCAGGTAGTTCCGATAATTGGACAAGAGTGGATCTCTGATAAGAGTGGATCAAGGTGACAATCTCTATCTCCTCCTACAAGAGGTAGTAACTGAAACAGTCATTATCCAGTCCAGACATTCTTTGTGTCTGAAGACTTTGGGTCAGAAAAGCTGAATGCTGTTATTTCTTCTCAAGGAATCCAGATTCTGGTGAGGTTTGATCTTACTCATCCTCAACATGATGGGGGAAAACAGAACAGAGAATTCTCATTATAGCTCATTAGTGCTAAATAGGAGAATCCACTGAACTGCAATAATGGGAGGTAACATGAGAAGATACTGGCCCAATACACGCCAAGCCCCGCATTCTTGCTGGTACACTTGTAGCAGATGAGGTGGAGGATGGGAGCGGGAGATGCCAAGAGGGAAGGAGGGAGAATTGTTGGGATGAAGATCAAGTTAGAAGTGGAGGCCAAGCGTGGTGGCTTACACCTGTAATCCCAGCACTTTGTGAGGCCAAGGTGGGCAGATCACCTGAGGGCAGGAGTTCAAGACCAGCCTGGCCAACGTGGCAAAACCCCATCTCTACTAAAAATACAAATATTAGCTGGGCGTGGTGGGGGGCGCCTATAATCCCAGCTACTTGGGAGGTTGAGGCAGGAGAATCACTTGAACCCAGGAGGCGGAGGTTGCAGCCTGGGCGACAAGAGCGAGACTCAGTCTCAAAAAAAAAAAAAAGAAGTGGCGCTTCATCAGAACCCTGTCCCTGATAGTGGCCAAGGCACCATGATCTTCTCCTTTACCTTCCAGCCCTTCCCTGGGTTCACACAGCAGTGGATGCAAGACAAGCGCTCTCTCTCAGGAGCAGGCTTAGGACCAAGGTTCTGTGCTGGGGCATGCCAGTACGACCCCAGACATGCCATCTCCTGTGCTCGGCCTGTGCCCACTCTCATCGGTGCACACTGCTGCCATATTGTTTGTTAGATGTTGTGAACACTAGCCCTGCTCACAGGTAAAACTTGGAAGGGGACTCACCTTCTGAGCTCCTTTTTCTAGTGTCACTCCCACAGGGTGCTTCTCGGCCTTTATATCCAGGAGCACGTAACTGTCTCTCACTGATTTTTCCTGTGCTTGAAAGGTACCCAGGAAATGAAGTTTATGAACTTGGTGTCCTGTTTTCTTTCCATCCATATGTCCCTGGGAAAGTTATTAACCTCTCTGAGACTTAGTTTCCTCCACTCATGAGGATGGTAATTTCTGCCTCACTGAGGTCTTATGATGAATATATGAAATTGTAAGTAAGTAGAAGGTGCCTGGCACAGTACTTGACACATAACAGGCACTCAGCACAACTAAGGCCCACTGTTGTGAACCAGTGTTTTCTTAAATGTCTAAAAGAGTTAGATACTATCACATGCTTTCGGTTTATCTCTGTTCTTCAATGCAAGAATTCAAGAATTATAGAACCATCAGTCTTGAAGGACAGTTCAATAGGGCTCTAGAGAATATTATATGATCATGAGTTGAGAACAAAAAACGCATATGAATTTAGCTTCTATTTGTTTCTGAATTATATGGTCTGATACTGATACCCAGAAACAAAAGAAGATGTTTTACATGCATGAGTTTGATTGACTATAATTAGAGTGATTTTGTAGCTTATAATTCAAACCAACAGCTTTTGAGTGTGAAAGGAATAATATTAGTTATTACACCAGGACAATAGATGTAAACTGGAGCTGTCTTAGGAAAATTGCGATTTATGGCCATTCACATTATGTCTATCACCACCTGTGTAATATATGCTTTAGGTCTTGGCACCAAAAAATTCATGCCCTGCTACCTTTAAATTAAACAGTGGCTGGGCATGGTGGCTCCTGCCTGTAATCCCAGCACTTTTGGAGGTCAATGCAGGCAAATCACGAGGTCAGGAGTTCAAGACCAGCCTGGTCAATATGATGAAACCCCATCTCTGCTAAAAATACAAAAATTAGCTGGGTGTAGTGGCGCGTGCCTGTAGTCCCAGCTACTCGGGAGGCTGAGGCAGAAGAATCGCTTGAACCCAGGAGGTGGAGGTTGCAGTAAGCCAAAATGACACCCCTGCACTCCAGCCTGGGCGACAGAGCAAGACTCCATCTCAAAAAAATTAAAAATACAATTAAAAAAAAGAAAACAAAACAAAATTAGCTGGGTGTGGTTGTGCAGCCTGTAATCACAGCTACTAGGGAGGCTGAGGTACGATCACTTGAACCCAGGAGGCGGAGGTTGCAGTGAGCCGAGATCATGCCACTGCACTCCAGCCTGGGTGACAGAATGAGACTCTCTCAAAAATAAAAATAAAAATAAAAATTAATTAATTAAACAGTAGTATACGCGAGCTATCTAACGCTATTTCTTCACACCAAAATCACACGAAACACAAAGAGAAACACACCTAGACACATCAAAGTCAAACTGTTGGGAAAAAAAGAGAAAATCTGAAAAGCAGCTTGAGAAAAATGACTCATCATGAACAGGGAACAATGCAATTAGCAACTGACTTCTCATCAGAAATGATAGACGAGAGAAGGCAGTAGAATGACATTCCAAGTGCCAAAGGAAAAATCTTTCAATCAAGAATTCTATTTTTCCACTAGAACGGCAAAAATGAAGGCACGATAAAGATATTCCCAGTTAAACAAAGACTGAAAGAATTCATTATTAGCTGACCTGCCACTGAAAAAATATTAAAGGATGTATTTCAGGGTGAAAGGAAATAAAACTAGATGAGACTGTGGATCTGTAGAAAGAAATGAAGAGCACTCAAAAGGATATCTCTCGGTAAATATAAAAGACTATATAAACACGTGTTATCTTCCATTCTAATTTTGTTTGAGGGAAGACATTAGATGATATAAAGCATTAATTATTGCACTGTATTGTTGGATTTATAACAATAGATATAAAGGAGAGGGGAAGAAACAAAGTATTGAAGCAATATTTCTGTATTTTCTTAGAATTAAGTCAGTATTACCTCAGGTAAATTAAGATGCAGATTGTAATCTACAGAGCAACCACTAAGAAAATAACTCAAAAATACAGTACAACAGCAGAGGAATCAAAGTAGAATACTTAAAAAAAAAAAAATGTTTAGCACAAAAGCAGTAAGGGAAGAATAGATTTTAAAAATAAGACATAGAAACAAAATGGCAGACCTTAATCCAGCCATGCTGATAATTATATTAAATATGAATAAACACTACAATCAAAAGGCAGTGATTGTCAAAATGGATAAAAAAGCAAGATTCAATTGGATACTGTCTACAAGAGATACTTCACACAAAAAGACAAAAGTTGAAAGTAAAAGGATGAAAAAGAGAGTACCATGCAAATACTGGCAATAGGAGAGCTTGAGTGCCTACATCAATATCTGAGAAAATAAAATTTAAGACAAGAAATATAATTGGAGACAAGAAATGATATTACAGTATTATAAAGGGTCAATTCATTAAGAATATATAATAATTACAAGTGTAATGGTACCTAATAGCAGAGTCTCAAAATTATGAAGCAAAAATTGATATAATTAAAAGAAGAAATAGATTATTTAGACTTAACAATTGTAGTTAGAGAGTTCAATAACCCATTAACCCATTTTTAATAACTGATAGAACAACTATTCAGAAAATTAACAAGGAAATAGAAGACATGAACAACACTATCAACCAACTTGACTAACTGACATTCATAGAACACTCTTCCCTCAAGTAATGAATGCACATTTTTTCAAAAGCACATGGAACATTCTCCAGGTTAGACCACATACTAGACCATAAAACTAATTTTTAATATATTTAAAAGAATTTAAATCACTCGGAGTATGTTCTCCAGCCACAAAGGAATTAAAATAGAAACAAAAATAAGTTTGGGAAATCCTCAAATTTTAGAAATTAACACATTTCTAAATAACTATGGGCTGAAGAGAAAAATTACAATGGAAATTAGAAAGATTTTGAACTGAATGAAACAAAAATAAAATATACTATGTATTTACACATGTCTATACACATCAACATTAATAGGATGAAGCTAAAGCAGGACTTAGAAAAGCCGAATGTTCTCAAAACAATAATTTAAGCTTCCATCTTAAGATTAGAGAAAGAGAGAAGCAAATTAAACCTTAAAAGGAAAGAAATAAAGACTAAAGCAGAAATCAATTGACTAGCAAAGAGAAAAATAATAGAGAACATCAAAGAAATGAAAAGGTGATTCTTAAAAAAGATTGCAAAATTGATAAACTTTTAACTAAACTGACCAAGAAAAAAAAGAGAAAACACAAATTAACAATAAGAATCTAAGAGCAGGCATCACTGCTGACCCATCAGAAATTAAATGAATGATAAGTGAATGTTTTAAACAACTTTATGTCAACAAATTAGACAACTTAGATGGAATGGAAAAAATCCTAGAAAAAGATAAATTACCAGAACTACCTTCAGAGAATACTGAAAATCTGAATAGACCTATGCATTAGTCCACTGTCACACTCTAATAAAGACATACCTGAGACTGGTTAATTGGTAAAGGAAAGAGATTTAGTTGACTCACAGTTCAGCATGGCTGGAGAAGTCTCAGGAAACATATAATCATGGTGGAAGGTGAAGGGGAAGCAAGGTACCCTCTTCACAAAGCAGCAGGAAAGAGAAGTGCCAGCAGGGGAAATGCAAGACACTTATAAAACCATCAGATCTCATGAGACTCACTCATTACCATGACAACAGCATGGGGGAAACTGCCCCCATGATTCAATTAATCTCCACTTGGTCCTGCCCTTGACATGTGGGGATTATAAGGATTAAATTCAAAGTGAGATGTGGGTGGGGACACAGAGCCAAACCATATCAACCTACAACATGAAACATATCATACCATATCAACCTATAACATTTTGGTCCTGAGACCAAATCCTTTGGACAGTGCCTGGAGAGAACCTCAAGTCGTAGTCATGTTTATCTGAAATACAGAGCATGCCTCCAGGCTCCTCTCCACCCTGTGCTGTGCAGAGCTACGCAGTGCACTGAGGGGCCAGGGCTTCAGAAAGCACAGAGCATGTGACCTGGTTGGCAGAGGTACCCGGTTCATTGGTGCCAGCCCAATTCAGTGTACTGGATCATTAGTAGAAACAAAGAACCATTCTACTGAGAGCCAAGACCGCCTGCCAAGTACCAGTGTGAAGGCTGCCTCGTCACCACAGCTGTGAATCAAGAGTAGGCTGTGCTTGCTACTGATGCCAGCCTGGGGCATTTTCCCAGCCCCACAGTGCCTTTCTGAGTGGGAGGAGAGGCAGAGGGTGAGACTCTCCTTGGCGCCTGAACAGTGCCTCTGATGGAAGAACGTAGCTCAGTGATAGTCCCGAGGAGGTTTATTGGTTCATTATCAGTAGGACTCTCCAAGGAAAGGGAACCACTGAACCATATGGAGCAACTGCAGGATCATGTAATGGAAGCAGCATTGAACCTAGAGTTTGAGTCCTGTATTCCAGTCTAGAACTTACCTCCAGCTAGCTGTGTGGACTTAACCATATCACTTAACCTCTTTGGGCCACCGTGCACCTTGCAATTGTGTGCCTCTTTCTCTTCCTCTGGGAACTAGAAGGCCAGGTCAAGTGTGGCTCAGTCCTGGTCTAACTGGACGGATGGAGAGAAGGTAGCAGAAGTGGGGCCAGCAAGCCTGAGAATTCATCTGATTCTCTGACAGAGCTCAGAGTTATGAGAAGAATGTGGTCATGCAGAAGATTCTCTGTAGACCACATCAGGACCTGGATTCTCAGAAAGCTGTACTCCTCCTGCCTTTCAACATCTCAACACACTCAGCTCCTACATTATACACACTTACCGGAACCCGACTTGTCTGTATGGGTTTAGCGTTCTCTCTTGTCCTTCCCAGCCTACCTTCTACATTCTAAAAAGAGAGTCACCCACCCGGACGATCTCCTTGCAGTCACTTTTCAATGCACTGGAAGCGCTTCCTTAGTCAGAACAGTGAACAGTATGTTTTCAAACAAAAGGGGCTCACTGCCCAGTGTGCTAGAAGCCAATGCTATATGACACCGCATTTCTGAGAAAAGAAAAGCTTTATACTGCAAGCTGATTCACAAGAAGACTAGAACGTCAAGCTCAAATCTGTCTTCTTGTGCTGGCTCCAAAGCAGTATTTTTATTAGAAAAGATTCTGAGATTAGTAGGTGATTGGTGGAGGAAAGAGGAAGTCTAGAAAGTCCTTGGGCATGTGTTTTTATCTCTCCATGCCTCCTCATGAGTTCCCTATGCAAATTTCAGGGGAATTAGTATGAAACATGTGGTGGAAATTCAGGCTGTGACATCAGCAAGCTCGTCCTGCACAGACTCCAATTGGCCGTGGTGGTTACAACTGATTTCAGCCACTTTTTAAAAAATCTCGTAGGCAGAGGGAGTTTCAGTGTTTCAGCAAGTTCTTTTTTTACCTGCCATGCTGCAAACTCAAGAGTTTCTGTTAGTCATTGGTTTCGTTAACTATTTGGGGCACAGTTTCAACAGTGCCCTGAAAATGGCCCAATTCAGGGGACAGCGTCAGCCAGCATCCTGTGGGGGGTGTCTGCAATGTGAGATGCCATGGACCACCCCTTCCCCCATAAGACTGATTCCTACTCTGCACCTGACCCTGCCCTGGCGTTCCCCTGCCTCCCTGGCTGCCCTTTCATAGTCTCATCATGCTTTCTCCTTGGGTTTACACCTAGTTTTTGGTGTTCTTCTCATCTCACTCTATACACTGCTCCTAGTTCATGTTTGCTGTTCTAGTCTCCTTGTGAGCCAGCGTGCAGTATAAAACATGTATAAAGGATTATAAAGCTGTACTCCTCCTGCCTTTCAACATCTCAACACACTCAGCTCCTCCATTATACACACTTACCAGAACCCGACTTGTGTGTATGGGTTTAGCGTTCTCTCTTGTCCTTCCCAGTCTACCTTCTACATTCTAAAAAGAGAGTCACCCACCCGGACGTCTCCTTGCAGTCACAGGCATGGGAGGAAGCATGGAGACTTTATGGTTCCATCTCTATGTCACTTCCTCCCATGCCTGTGTCTTCACCCTGGCCTCTTTGGGCTCCTTGACAACACATGGTAGAGGAGAGTTGGGGCTGCTCTCACTCGCAGCTCCACCAGGTCTTCCCCAGCGGCCTCTGCTTGTGCACTCTGCGGATGCTGGATGCCCACTCTGCCAGTGCAGGAAGGCTGCAGAGTAACCCCGCTGCTTACAATAGTTCCTGCCTCCCTATTGCTCCCAGAAAAATGCCAAGAACACCAGCAAAGTCCTGGTTACTTCTAGCATGGTTAGACAAGCCCGTCAGGATGTAGCCCTGGACTGGGACTGACAGGTCTCTCATTTGGAACCGGGCCCGTAGCCTGGCTGGGTCACAGCACTGCCCTTAGCCTCTCAGCGCTCGCCCCCTGCAGGTCTCCCCCAGGAATGAGGAGCAGCTCAACAGCGGGGACGAGGTCAAGCCACGTTCATTGTCACGTATCCTCGGTGCCCAGCACAGCTTCGGACCCACGGGACGTGTTGATTAATGTTTGTGGAACAAAAGTGTGGATGAAAGGAAATCTTGGATTCAGAATATATTCCTGTCCCCTTCAGTCTCTTTGAATGGTCAGAATAGGCTTGTGTTTTGTGGCTCTGTGAAGTGTTGCTTACTGAACAGTCGTTTGCTGGCACATAAAACTGGCTCTGTCACTGCTCCAAAAGCATCCACGGTGTTTGGCTCTGGAGATGGCATTATACCTTCCAGATAGAAATTGCAAGCACACAGCGTGGCCCTCATAGGAGCCATGAGCATTATGGTTAAAACCTTTGAGAGAAAACAGGTGCACGCCCTTTTGCTAAGCACAAGAATCAGTGCAATTCATAGAACATGCCTGCTGTACACAATTATTACAACTTTAAAAACATCACCAATCCAAGCCGCACTCAGTTGGTGTGAAGTCCCTGGAAATGTTAGAGAATGTGGGGTTGAGATTCCCACATAAACCCTATATTACGTTTACCATGATCTATTATTTCATTTTCTAGAAATATAAAACAAATCAGTTATTTACAAAGCTGATTTTTTTTTTTTTTTTTTTTTGCTAGGAATTGGTCACTGTATTTGCAGCAACAGAACTTTCCTTAGCTGAAATCACAGAGCTATATATTACTTTGGATGGCATATCATGGGAATATGCACAATAATAACTCGTGAAGTCCTCATTGAGCTCTATCCACCAATTATAAGTCCTGCTATTTCTAAACTGCTTTATAAACAGTGGGGTGTTTTGTGATATATTTATTATAATGAGTTTAAGTCATAAAAATATAAGGAAAACACTGTAAAATCTTCCCAAATATCATCATCAGTTTTGACAATCATTTTGTAAATCTTATCATGGTAAAATATATACAACAAAATATACCATTTTAACCATTTATAGATATACAGTTAGGTGGTATTAAGTACATTCTCCATGTTGCACAACCATCACCGTTATCCATTTTCAGAATGTTTTCAACATGCCAACAGAAACCATGTAATCATTAAACAATAACTCCCCAGTCCCTCCTCCATCCAGCCTCTGGCAACCTCTGTTCTACTTTCTATCTCTATGAATTTGCCTATTCCAGGTATCTGAAATAAGTGGACTCATACAATATTCAACCTTTTGTATCTGGCTTATTTCACTTGGAATAATGTTTTCAAGTTTCATCCTGTTGTGGCATGTATCAATATTTTCTTCCTTTTTCGGGCGAAACAGTATTCCACTGTACAGATATCCCAAGTTTTGTTTATCCATTCATCTGTTTATGGAATTTAGGTTATTTCCACCCTTTGGCTACTGTGAATAATGTTGCTCTAAACATCGTGTACAAGTAGCTGTTTAAGGTCCTGTTTTCTTTTGGGTACATACCCAGCAGAGAAACTGCTGGATCATATTATAAATTTTTTAACTTTTCAAGGAATCACCAAGCTTTTTTTCCACTTAGCTGTATCATTTTACATTTCTACTGGCAATGCACAGGGTTCCAATTTCTTCGTACCCTCACCAACACTTGTTATTTTTAACAATAACAGCTATCCTAATGGGTGTGAAGTGGCATCTTGTTGTGGTTTAGATTTATATTTCCCTAATGATAAATAATGTTAGCACTTTTCATGTGCTTATTGTGCATTTGTATGTTTTCTTTAGAGAAATGTCTACTCAAGTCTTTTGCCCATTTTGGAATTGCCTTGTTTTTTATTTTTGAGTTGTGGTTCCTATATTCTGAATAGTGATCCCTTAGCAGATATATGATTTGCAAGTCTACTCTCATTCCATGGGTTGTCTTTTTATTCTCTTAATAGTGTCTTTTGCTGCACAAAAGTTTTTAATTTTGATGAAGTTCATCTATTTTTTTCTTTTATTGCCTATGGTTTTGGAGTTATAACCAAAAAACCATTGCCAAAACCAGTGTCATGAAGATTTTCTCCTATGTTTTTGTCTAGGTGTTTTATAGTTTTAGCCATTAAATTTAGGCCTTTGATCCACTTTGAGTTCGTTTTTGTGTACAGTGTTCAGTAAGGATCCAATTTCATTCTTTTGCATGTGAATAATCCAATTATCCCAGTACTATTGGTTGAAAGGACTGTCTTTTCCCCCCAATGAATGGTTTTGGCAGTTATCAAAATCAAATGACTGTACACATGACAGTTTTTTTTGTTTTTTTTTTTTCTGGACTCTTTATTCCATTCCATTGGTCTGTATTTCAGTCTTCATGCCAGTTCTACACTCTTGATTACAGTAACTTTATAGTAAGTTTTGAAATCAGGAAGTATGAGTCCTCCAACTTTGTTCTTCCTTTTCAGGATTGTTTTGACTTTATTATTTTATATGGAATTCTTGGAGATGTCATATAAACTTTAGGATAAGATTTTCTATCTCTACAAAAAAAAAAAAAACCTGCACCTAGATTTTAATAGGATTGCATTGAATCTGTAGATCACTTTGGGAAATATTAATATCTTAATGTCTTTCAATCATTAACATAGGATGTCTTTCCAGTTATGCCTTCTTTAATTTCATTCAGCAATGTTTTATAGTTTTTGGTGTACAAATATTTGCCTTTTTGGTTAAATTTATTTCTAAGGGTTTTTTATGTGCTTGTAAATTAAATTGTTTTAATTTTCTTTTTGAATTGTTCATTACTAGTGTGTAGAAATGCAATTGATATTCATGTGTTGATTTTATATCCTGCAAGTTTGCTGAATTCATTTTTTGACAGATTTTTGTGGAATTGTTGTGGTTTCCTGCATATAAGATCATGCCATCTGCAAACAGAGATAATTTTACTTCTTCCTGCCCATTTGGATGCCTTTTATTTTTTTTTCTTGCCTAAGTCCTCTGACTAGGACTTTGCAGTACTGTGTTAAATAGAAGTGGTGATAGCAGGTGTTCTTATTTCTGATTTTAGGAGAAAAGTTTCAGCTTTTCAACATGGAATATGAAGTTAGCCTCAAGTTTTTTATATATGGCCTTTATCATGTTGAGATAGTTTCTTCTATTTTTACTTTGGTGGGTGTTTTTACCATGAAATGGTATTGAATTTTTTCAGATGTTTTTTTCTTTTCTTTTCTTTTTTTTTTTTTGTGAGATGGAGTCTCGCTCTGTCGCCCAGGCTAGAGTGCAGTGGCCGGATCTCAGCTCACCAGATCTCAGCTCTGCCTCCCGGGTTTATGCCATTCTCCTGCCTCAGTCTCCTGAGTAGCTGGGACTACAGGCACCCGCCACCTCACCTGGCTAGTTTTTTGTATCTTTTTAATAGAGACGAGGTTTCACCACGTTAGCCAGGATGGTCTCGATCTCCTGACCTCGTGATCTGCCCGTCTTGGCCTCCCAAAGTGCTGGGATTACAGGCTTGAGCCACCGCGCCCGGCCTCAGATGCTTTTTCTTCATCAATTGCTATTATAATATAGGTTGTATCTTCATTCTATTTATATGGTGTGTTACATTGATTGGTTTTCATATGTTGAACTATCCTTGCATTCCAGGAGTAGACCTCACTTGATCATGATATATAATCCTTTTGTTATGCTGCTAAATTCAGTTTTCTAGTATTGTGCTGAAGCTTTGTACATCAGTATTCATCAGAGATATGGGAACATAGTTTTCTTTTATTATCTTTATCTGACTTTGTTATAAAGTTAATGCTTGCCTCATGAGTTAGGAAGTGTTCTCTCTTCAACTTTTTGAGGAATTTGAGAGTGGTTGATGCTAATTCTTACTGAAATGTTTGGTAGAATTCACAAGTGATACTGTCTGGTACTGGATTTTTTATTTGTTTCATTATTGATTCACTCTCCTCATTGAGTAGAGGTCTGTTCAGATTTTCTGTTTCCTCATGAGTCAGTTTTGGTAGATTGTGTTTCTAGGTACTCATTTATTTTGTATAGGTGATATAAAATTGATTATAATCCCTCCTTTCATTTCTGATTTTAGTAAATTGAGTCTTCTCTCTTTTTTTCCTTGGTCAGTCTAGCTAATGGCTTGTCAATTTCATTGATGTTTTCAAAAAACTGCCTTTTGGCTTTGTTGATTTTCTCTATTGTTTTTATATCTCTATTTTGTTTATTAATGTTCCAATGTTTATTATTTTATTTCTTCTGCTATCTTTGGATTTTGTTTTTCCCTTTTTGGTTCCTTGAGGTGTATAGTTCAGTTATTGATTTGAAATCTTTCTTATTTTTTAATGTATGCATTTATAGCTATAAATTTCCCTTATAATGCTATTTTCACTGCATCTCATCAGTTTTAGTATGTTGTGTTTTTGTTTTCATTTACATCAGTGTATTTTCCAATGTTTTCGAGATTATTTTTCTTTGTTATAGTATCTTTGATATAGAGTACAAGTTTCTAGATTGACTGTTCTTTTTTCTCTCAATATTTTAAAGACATTGCTCCACTTTCTTTTATTTTTTTATTTTTTTTTTATTTTATTTATTTTATTTTATTTTTTTGAGACGGAGTCTTGCTCTGTCACCCAGGCTGGGGTGCAGTGGCCAGATCTCAGCTCACTGCAAGCTCCACCTCCCGGGTTTACGCCATTCTCCTGCCTCAGCCTCCTGAGTAGCTGGGACTACAGGCGCCCGCCACCTCGCCCAGCTAGTTTTTTGTATTTTTTAGTAGAGATAGGGTTTCACCGTGTTAGCCAGGATGGTCTCGATCTCCTGACCTCGTGATCCACCCGTCTCGGCCTCCCAAAGTGCTGGGATTACAGGCTTGAGCCACCGCGCCCGGCCTCACTTTCTTTTAACTTACAATATTTTTTATGAGAAATCCATTACCATCTTTTAAGATTTTTACTTTATTCCTGGTAGTTAGCAATGTGATTATAATGTGCCTTTGTACTTTCTTTGTGTTTCTTGTGCTTGGTGTCCACTGAGTTTCTTGGATTTGTGAGTTTATAGTTTTCATTAAATTTGGAAAATGTTCTGTCATTATTCATTCAAATATTTTTGTTCCCCTTCTTCTGCTTTCTGCTTTGGGCAATTTAATTACATGTATATTAGACCACTTGAAGTTATTCCATAGCTAACATGCTCTCTTAATTTATTTTTCAGTCTTTTTTCCTTCTGTGTTTGATTGGCTAGTTTGTCTTCAGATTTACTGAATTTATCTCTAATGTCTACTCTGCTGTTAATCACATTTTCTGTATTTTTTATCTAAGCCATTGTGGTTTTCATCTCTAGAAGTACAATTTGGGTCTTTCAATGTCTTCCATTACTTTTTTCTTTTTCTTTTTCTTTTTTCTTTTTCTTTTTATTTATTATTATTATTATTTTTTTTTTTTTTTTTGAGATGGATTCTCGCTCTATTGCCCAGGCTGGAGTGCAGTCAGCTCACTGCAACCTCTGCCTCCCGGGTTCAAGCAGTTTTCCTGCCTCAGCCTCCCAACTAGCTGAGATTACAGGCATGCACCACACCTAGCTAATTTTTGTATTTTTCATAGAGACAGGGTTTCAACCTGTTGGCCAGTCTGGCTTGATCTCCTGACCTCAGGTGATCCACCTGCCTCAGCTTCCCAAAGTGCTGGGATTACAGGCATGAGCCAGAACGCCAGCCAATTTCTTCCATTTCTTTATTTAACATGTTCAATATTTTTTCTAGCTTCTTGAACACATGGAATACAGTTATAATAACCATTTTCATGTCTTTGTCTACTAAATATATTGTCTGTGTCAGTTCTGGGTCAGTTTCAACTGACTGATTTTCCCCCTCATTATGGGTTGTGTTTTCCTGCTTGTTTGCATGACTGGTGATTTGTGATTGAATGCCAGACAATGGTTGCTGGATAGTTTGTATTCCTATAAATATTATCAAGCTTTGTTCAGGGACACAGTTGTCTGAAATGAGTTTGATCCTTTTGAGCCTTGCTTGTAAGTTTTGTTAGGTGGGACCACAGCAGCATTTAGTAGTTTTCGTTTTCCCCACTGCTGGACTCATGCAGAATATTCAGAAATTCAGAAAATCTGCCTATTTTAATGTCTATAACCTTAATTACATATCAAAATCCCTTTTTCCAGATGACATAATGCACTCACAGGTTTCTGGGATTAGGGCATGAATAATTTAGAGGGCCATTAGCAGGCCTTACACAGTTCACCCTCAGACTCCCTCCCCGCTGCAATATTCATGTCTGTTCCATACACAAAAAAGAGTTGTGCTCCTGAGTTTGTACCTACTGCTGCATGGTTGAAGGCACCACAGAGATTGGAAATTGTCAAAAAGATACTGCCTTTGCCCAGGATTGAGCCCAGATCAATCCTACTTCTGCTCAGGTGTTACCCTGTTCTTGCTGGTGTTACAAACTTCCAGAAACTACCACACTGTCAAACCCGAAAGAGAAGATTCTCTCTTCTTTCTGTGTTCTGATCTTCTCTCGGGCCCTCTCTCCTATTCACAGTACCTAACAGTAAGCCAGTTGGCAAAGTATCTTTGGTTTGCAGACACCTCACTTGGCAGTATGGATCATAGGAAGGTCAGTGTGAGGCTAGATGAATTTGGCTGGACTTACCTCTCCTGCTGTCTTTGGTTCTGACCAGTGGAGTCAATGCACAAATAGCAATAGCCAGTTGGTGAACAAAGAATCAGATATATTCATCACTGGGCAAACTCCTCTGAAGTGCTGCTTAAATCTGGATTGTGGAGAATGGGTTAGTCATGAGGGCAATGTAGCAGCTCTGAAGAGGGTGGGTTTAGGCTAACTCTACAAGGGTTAGAAAAACTGCAAACTGACTTTGCTGCAGCTATAGGAAGGTTCTACTGCTGCTGGGGTGGAGAATTCAGGGTGATGGTCATAGCAACAGTAAGTGGACAGAAGGCAGACAAGAAGGAGCAAGTCTCCTCTTCCTCCTCAAGCCTCCCAGTCTCTTTTCAGGCCTCTTACTGTTACAGCCTCACAGGGAGCAGCTACAAAACAGAAATGGGTTTTGCAGAGAACCAGCCTCAGTGCCACAGAGCAGGGCATATGTGGATAAATGTGGAGCTGAGAGATTAGCACCTAAGACTGACAAACCCTGTACCTGGGTGGTGCTAAAAGTGCATAGAACACATGCATGACCTCTCCATGCAGACACAGATCTGTGGAGTAGCTATTCTCCCAGGGAGGAGAGAACTTGAGGCTGCAGGGAGGCCAGAATATCCTCTCTAGTATGTCTCCATGTGGGAAGAGTTAGTCCTCCTACCACTGAGCCAAGACAAAACCTTCCTTCCCTTGCACAATGGCACTGGGCCAAGTAATAGTGACAATTGCTGAGGACAGTGGTTACACAGACTTTTGCAATCTGAGAAAGCAAAGATGCAATTTGTGCCATGAATATAGGTTGTCTAAAGGGAACACGTAATGTGTTTTTAGTAAAAAGTTATTTCCTATAGAAAAGTATATATGCATGCGATTAATTGTAATGATGAAATTCTAAGGGCTTGCTACAACTCTTATAGGAAAGACCAGAGTTAATGCAAATTTTATACTAACACATTGCACAGAATAAATCTTTCTAAAGAATATATAATTCAGATTAATGAGTAGTCAATCACCTTAGCCATTTTTTCTAAATATAAAGTTTTTTTTTTTTCTCTAAATTAACTTCTGCATTTTTCCACAAAAATCAGAAGGTGCTTTTGGAACTGTACAACACAAAGCGTGAACTCAAATGTAAATGATAGATTTCAGTTGACAATAATGTGTCAGTATTGGAGTTCATCAATTGCGATAAATGTACCACATCAGTGTTAATGTGTGTGTGTGTGCACGCGCGTGTGCATGAGTGTGTGTGTGTTAGTGTTAGGAGAAACTGTGGAGGGAGAGAGGGGAAGAGAGGATATACTCTGCTTGCTGTTCAATTTTTCTGTACAACTAAAACTGTAGCTTTGTTCTGATTACTTTTAAATTGAAAACCATTTCCTGAAAAATTGCCATCACTGTTTTCTAGTGCCTTTGACTTCTTATCATGGCCCCTTGATGGGGACTGTCCAGACAGCTCACGCCTCCCTTTGTTCATGAAGGTGGGCATGTTCATCACTGGTGGGCGTGCTCATCACTGGGTGGTTTCTGAGACTGAGGAGCCATTAGCTTTCAGACTACCTGTGCTTCAACTTCTAGCTGCAGTTGGCTGGTGGCTATTTTCACTTCAGCAAGAACTTCACTAGATGTGTAGATCTTTGGAAATCAAGACCAAGCTTGAGTAGAATATTTTTCCAGACATCTCTGAGGTTGAATTTGCAACCTCCTGTGAAGATTTGTCAGTGTTCTCTGAATCCTGGGTTTTGAAAGCTTCCCAGTTTCATGTTTGTCTACGATTTTTACAACATGGTTCTGAAAGTTCTGGCAAATATAACGTTTTAAATGGACACAACTTTCGGACTTCCATGTTGGTGTCTGTATTGTCCAGTTTTAGCAAGAACCCTGCTAAGTCAGCTTAACCAGATTGTCCATATTCAATATCTGATCACCATCAATATCTGATCAGGTTCCTCATCTTCCACCACTTGCCAGGTGATGTCTGATCACCCTGGCCTGCCTTCAGCAAGAATCCTGTTAGGTTGGTTTAGCCAGAATCCCCCTTAGCCCTAATGCTTCCTCTTACTAATATTCCATCCGATGACCACTCCCTCCACTCTACTGCTTCACTATAAATTCTCACTTTTCCTTGTTGTATTCAGAGTTGAGACCAATCTCTCTCCTGCACTGCAGAACACCACTGCTGTGATCCCTACACCTATCTCCATATTTCTGAATAAATAAAATCTCCCTTACCATCTTTTTTTTTTTTGAGATGGAGTCTTGCTCTGTCGCCAACCTCCTCCTCCCGGGTTCAAGCGATTTCCCTGCCTCAGCCTCCCAAGTAGCTGGGATTACAGGTTCGTGCCACCACGTCCAGCTAATTTTTGTATTTTTAGTAAAGACGGGGTTTCACCGCGTTGGGCAGGATGGTCTCCGTCTCTTAACATTGCGATCTGCCTGCCTCAGCCTCCCAAAGTGCTGGGATCACAGGCATGAACCACCGTGCCCGGCCTCCCTTACCATCTTTAATAAATGTCATGATTATTTTTTTATTTAACATTATCTCCTATCCCTGCCCTTCCCACCCTACACATGCTTACACCCCAGTGTCTCCCCTGTCTAACTCTGTTTGGAAGAGGCAGTACAGGATCATCTGCCAGATAGTCTCCCTCTCAGCCCCTGCTCCTAAGTCACAGGGCATTGATGTTCTAGACTAAAGTTTTTCTGAAATGAAACCACAGCCACACACTGCCCAACGTGTTTTTATTACCATAGTGTTGAAAAAAATATATAGAGATTCACTGAGGCCCATATAGGAACTGGAGAAACACATGGAATCACCATGCATGAAATCACTTAGAAGGAAGCTGCAAGACATTATGTGCCTATTAAATAATGGAAAATGGAATGTGCATTTTAAAAATAAGCCTTTCACCAAGACCCAAGACAAATGAGATCATCTTCTTGGAAAGAGCTAGCCAGGCGTGGAAGAAATCCCACCATCCTTGTTCATGCCTTTACATATGAGGATGTGAAGAGGCCGGAGGCCAAGGCTTCTCACATACATTCACCAGGGGTGCGGGGTTGGTAATACTTTTGGTTCTCAGACAGAATGAAAGAGAAGCACAGAGAATTTTGTTTCTCAGTCTGTCTCTCTCATCCTCTTCCCGTGTCTGAAATATCTAGACACTGCCCTTAATTGTGCCGGGGAACATGTGGCCCAGACAAATGAAAACCAATCAGTGCCTCATTTCCTCACTTTACAAATTCAGGAATTCTAATGTTGTCTTTGAAAGAAGGTAGAACAGGCGCAGAGAGAGGAATACTTACTCACTTCCACACAACCTTCCGGAGGAACAGTGGTGGCCCAGCCTAAAGCCTGACGGAAGAGAAAGAGTGGTAGGAGCCATGAAGAGGAAGGATGAAGCAAAGATGGCTGACGTGACCATGGGACAGACGGAGGAAATGGTCCCGCTAACACAAGTGAGTAAACTGGAAGCAGGCGTGGTGGCACGAGCCTGTAACCCCAGCTACTCCGGAGGCTGGGAGGATCGTGTGAGTCCAGGAGCTGAAGACCAGCCTGGGCAACATAGTGAGACCTTGTCTCAAAACCAAAAATAAAATGGGTCATTGTGACGAGGAGTATATTTCTGTTTGAGATTTGAGGTCACTATGGAATATCAATGTAAAAACATCCTGATTGAAAATGAGAGTGTGGGAGTGGATTCTTTGTGAGATTTTGGAGCTGGTGATTTGAATTTAAAAGGCGCCAATTCAGATAAGTCATTTAAAAGCCAAGATTTCACAAGAAATGTTTGAATCTGAAGTCCATTCTTTTCCCACCACTACTTCTAAAACAAAAACACATCCCCTCAACCCAAACCCTCTCTCTTCTTGGGCTCCAAAGGCTTCCAGAAGTGCAGTTATCTTCTAGGTCTTCAGAAAAGGAGTTCGATTCAAGGCACCAGAGAGGAGATGGAGAGGGCCAATAGCTAAGACCCAGAGAGAAGCCAGCTCCGCAGTGGAGAGAAGCAGATACCTGGCCTAGAGCCACACCACCGAAAGGTGATGCAACCTGGCTCTCTCTGAGGCTGAAGGCCAAGTTCTGTCCATGGTCCTACACTGCTGGGAGGAGAATGTTCTGAAGAAGAGATACCCGCTTGTTACTGAAAAGTCAGAGAGGCTTCAGATGCTGATGAATGGCTTAATTGTGCTCCAAGATTACCAGTGGCTTTCAAAAGTACAGATATGAATGGGTAAGGATGTAACGAAGAACAGTTGTTATAAATGGCTCCATCAAGCATCCTGACCACAGGGAGCACAAGCTTGGTCTATAGGGGGCTGAGTGGGCCCTGGAATGAGGGAAGGCATTTGATTACAGAGGAACAAGGACAGCTGTTTAAAAGCGGAGCACAGTCTACGGCCTTACCACCTTGAATACACCTGATCTTGTCGGCTACACAGGGTCGGGCCTGGTTAGTACTTGGATGGGAGACCACATGGGAACACCGGATGCTGTAGGCTTTAAAAAAAAATGCATAACGAGCTCCTTGAGACTGAGTTTAAGATGAGAGGAAACATTCAATTCAATCCACTACCATTGAGGGTCTTCTATGAGCCAGGCACGGTGATAAATTAAATGCTGGGGATACAGCCTAGAGTTTGATGCAGTTCCTGCTACTAGGAGCTGCAGCGTGGAGGAGTGAGGCAGCTGCAGGAACAGACCTCTGTGATAGAGGAGT
The DNA here is from genome assembly GCF_043159975.1 of Macaca nemestrina. NCBI lineage: Eukaryota > Metazoa > Chordata > Mammalia > Primates > Cercopithecidae > Macaca > Macaca nemestrina. Next base: position 18,362,374 of record NC_092125.1, on the reverse strand, counting down.
GAGTGCTCCTGGTGTCACCTGTGATCGATTGATTGCATGTAGCCCTACCCTTCTCCTGGCCTGTGCCATAGTCCCTGCCCCATCACTTTGGAGTGCCTCCCCTTTGACTCTGGGACCAGCCTTGAGATTTGCTTTGTGTCGGCCAATGGGACACAACTGGTATATCGAAAAACCTCGCTCTTGTTCTCAACCACTTCCGTGAGATTGTAGCAGTCTAATTTGACCAGAGTACAAGAGGGACACGCAGTTCAGTCACCCTGATGGCCCCGTGCCAGCTGATTGCAGACACATGATGGAGAATGAGTCCAGAACAGTTCTGCTGAGACCCCCAATCCCTGGCCCAGGGATCTAGGAGCTAAATAGATGCCTATTGTTCTAAGCCATGGAATTCTGATGTTTTGATGCAGGGTTGTGTGGCAATAGATAACTGATACACTATTTGAACAGAAGGGAGCATTGTTTCAGTTTACTTTGGGGTGGTGGGGATGACAAAAAAGGGTAAAAAAAAAAAAAAAGAAGGGATTCAAGGCTACACAAGGAAGAGCCTGGGGCAGTAGAGCCCCCATACATTTGCATAAATAAGGAAAATAGTACATAGCACGTAAGGCAGGGCAGAAGGTAGAGTAGGGGAGCTCAGGCATGAGCTGGCAGGTGGGTGGGTGGCTTCTTGGGGCTAATGGGGAGAAGCCGTCCTCATGAATGGGAGAGAGAAGCTGAAGAGGCTGCATGGAGGACCAGCTTTGAACAGACAGCGCTGTGTCCAAAGGTGGCCCCAATAAAGCAGCTGTTGTTCTTGGAGCCAGGCCTTTCTCCTGCTTCCTGTGTGACCCTCCCAAGAGCCCAAGAGTCGGAAGCATCATCACACCCACGTTCCAGATGAAGAAAGTGCACCATGAGAAGCAAGGCAGCTTGCCCAAGTCACCCAGTGCAGGCATGACAGAGAGCGCCAGAGCAGGAGAGGAGGGCCCAGGCCGGTCTGGAGCCTCCATTTCTAGAGGAAAGGTGAGAAGAAAGTCCTGGAGAGAGGACCCTGGGGGTGGTATGGGGGCTTAGGAAGGACACGAGAGACCAGCTGCCATGGGAAGTGAGGCTAGGAACAGATCAGGGACTGCAAAGCCTTGGCCACACCTCTCTCCAGCTCTGCTCAGCAGCCAGGAGGCAGGAGCAGACAGACAATGGGAGTCAGGGCATGAAACATTCACGCTAAGCTTTAGCAGGAGACCCCGGCAGCCAAGGGATTTCAGATGGAAGGAAAGACATAGATGCGGAAAGAAAGAAACCAGGAAATCCAGGAGAGGATGGAGGGCCTGGCAATTGAAAGAAGATGAACCAAGGGTCTCAGAAGAGCCAAGTGGGTGGGGGGGAGGGATGAGGCCCTGAACAAGGAGGATGTGGGCAGAGGGGCTTCTGTACCATGAGACGGTTATAAGGCCCCTGCCTACTACCAATACTGTCCAAGTCACAGGAGGGCTGTCATGGCAAACTGCACAGCTGTCTACAAATACCAGGGATAATGACTCCCCAGCATCCCATTCCTGGGTCCAGGTGACAGCAGGCATCAAGACACTGGCAATTTGTCTTTTCAAGATCATTGCAAGATCTTTTGCAATGATGGAAATGGGAAAATTCATCCAACACACAATTATGCCCATGTGGTGGAAAAGCACTCATTCCATTTCTTTTCCTCTGAAACTTGGCTCCTCCTTCTCCTGTGACTTGGCCAGGGCCAGGCCAGGCGGATGGAAAAGCCAGCGTCAGTGATGTGGAGGTCGTTCATGGCACAGGGCTTAGGAGCCTGGATGTTCTGGGAGAGCCCTGCTCGTTCATCTCATCCAGGGAAAATATTGCCTCTGTCCACGGGAAGAGCCGGGTTCCGGCAGCGAGGGAGGCCGCTTGCAGCTGACAGGGTATTAACTGTGAAGCCTTTGGGTGGGAAAATAAAACTCCCCACCTCTCCTGCCAAATGAATATTTAAATTGGGGCCAGGTGTGGTGGCCAGGCACGGTGGCTCACGCCTGTAATCCCAATACTTTGGGATGCCGAGGCAGGTGAATCCCTTGAGGTCAGTACTTCAGTTCGAGACCACCCTGGCCAACGTGGTGAAACACCATCTCTACTAAAAATACAAAAATTAGTCAAGCATAGTTGTGTGGGCCTGCAGTCCCAGCTACTCAGGAGGCTGAGGCAGGAGAATCACTTGAACCCAGGACCCAGAGGTTGCAGTGAACGGAGATCGCCCTACCGCACTCGAGCCTGGGCAAAAAGAGTGAGAATCCATCTCTAAATAAATAAGCAGGCCTTTTTTAAAAGAGGGGAGAAGAGGCCCGGAAGAAGCAAAGTATATACCAAAAAATGAGCTGTCCAAGAGCGTGAACCCTTCAGAGCAGCAGCAGCCCTGGCGGCGGTTGCAGTCCAGCCCGGTGGGCCAAGGATGGGTTTGGCCTGGATTTCTAGAAATAGCCTGTGGTGAGATCTGCTCACAGGGACCTTTATCTCTGGAAAAGCCGGGGGACCACACACTTCAGGTCACTTGCCTCTGGAGATTTAAGCATTTCTTTTTCTAGCTCCACATCCTGGTGGCTGACCTTGGTGGCCTGGTCTGGGTCTTCCCCCGAAAAGGTTGGCGGTGCCTGGGGCAAGAGGGCAAGAAGTCAAAGAGCTCCATCAGCAGAGATTTGTTGCCTACCTTGCCCAGTTCGTTTGACTGAATTCCCCAGGACCCAAACTGCCCATTTATGAATTTCTGACCCCACCTAAAGACAATAAGGTTTCGGAGAGAAAGCTGACAAAACTGTCCCTGTGTATCTAGAAGACCGAGAGTGTCACGGACTGTGAAATGTCACAGGTGGTGTCTTTTTCCTCCAGCAAATGGGCCCTGAGGCTTGGGCAGCCACCACCCCTGATATGGTGCCAAAGTTGGACCAGATCCTGCCCAGTAACGGGGTGCTGGAGACGTTGATCCAGACTGCATCCATCCTCGGAGACGCCCAGAGCCTCTGGACAGCGAGCCAAAGGAAACGGTTCTAACAGAGCATCTGCCTCCAATTAGGAAGAGCACAGCACATTGGAGAACGCGTTTTCTTCCACAAGCCAGGGAGGAAACACATGTGGGATCCAACAGGAACCCCATCCTGGCTTCCCCTCTCAGTCACACTGCCAGGCTCAGGGCAGGACGAGGACACATGTCTTTGCCTCTACAGCATAGAGCCCCACGGAGGGGACTGACAGGAGCACCATTTAGAACTTCAGAAGGCTTGTGACGGTCAGAATCTCAGCAGGCCCTCTGTGGAGTGGTTCTCACTTTTCTGAATCAGGGACCCCTTTGAGAATCTGGTTAAAAAAAGTTATGAGTCTGTTCCTCCAGTACATGCACAGACACATAAGTACGTGTGTGTCATCTCAGAGCGTGCGCAGACTCCCTGACCACCTGTGGACTGCGGGTTAGTTCCTGTCTCCTCTGTCTCCCTGAGCAGGTGACACGTGGCTAATAGTGTGCAGAGCAGGACTGGACTTCAGAACTCCAAACCCAGAGCCTTTTTATCTCTCTTCCACTGCCTCCATCTGCCTGATAGATTTCAGAGCCTTTCGAGAGCCTTGGAGAATGGAAACTTCCCTGTGTTGATTCTAATCTGGACTTCATTCACCCCTGAATCAAGAACTCCAGTGAGCACCCCCCCTGAATCAAGAACCCCAGTGAGACCCCCTTGTGCCCCCTCACACTTTTAAGGCTTGCATCCATGGCTTGAAGTCCCATGCCCCTGGGAGAGTGGCTCAGGGTCAGCCAGGTATTGGATGCCAACAGACTTGTCTAGGAACTGCTGCCTCCACGAAGACACTGGGCTTGGAGAGAGAGTAGAAGGTCTCATCCTCAAGGTCTCATCTCCACCAGGCCACAGGGTCCCAAAAAAGTCACATAGTAAATAGAAGGGGTATTTTTCAGGCCCAAATTATAGCCTGAGCTAAACTAATGAAACCGGTTTATTAGGTCAACTGTATTCACTGGGGAAATAATGCTCTTTTTTTTCTCCAACTGTACTACCTCTGAAATTCCTCTTCCCTTCTTTGGACAATATCTCCACCATTCCCTAAGGCCTTCTTCTTAGGGGCAATGACTCACTTTCTGGCACTAAATGTCCAGCTCAGGCCCAGCTAGCTTCTGGGTGTCCAGTTTGCACTCCAGGCAGTGGATGGGCCAGTGGCTCTCACGATGGTCTCTCTTGTTGCCCTGCCATGGAGATAGCCCCAGATAGCCCCCCACAAACATATAGGGTTTTCAAGGATGTGCAGAGGGAGGACATGAATTGCCAGAGCCATCTGGCAGCAGCAAGGCCAGCAGAAGTGATGCCTACCAGGTGCCAGACACTGCTCCAGAGACCGGACATTCTGCAAGCCTGGCAGAGCCTTGACTCTCAAGGAGCTGGTGGTCTACTGGACATGCAAGTCAAGGATGCTTTTATCTGGCAGCCGGAAGATGAATGTGCTTTGTAAAATGACTTGATTATTAAGATCATAGAGAGCAGAGATGGCTATCTATGTCGATTTTTATTACAGTTTAATCTAGAAAATCCAAAAATAGCTATATGAGTCACCAGTCAGGAGATGTGTTTCAGGGTAGATGGCAGTTTGCTGAGCAAAGAATCAGGAGGCTGTGGGGAGAAAGGACATGTTGTAACCCTAATGCCTGGAGGACATTAAACCTCTATCCCTGCTTCTGATTTGCATTTGCTACATAAGACAGACACTGATACAACAAAACTGTAAGCAACTCTCCAAGCTATAGGATGCAGCTGTCACCGAGTTTCAGGGGAAGGAAAGGGCACCAGAGTTTGCTTTCGGGCTGCTTTGATAATGAGCTCCCTGATAATGACAAACAACACAGGTGAGGTTTCCGCTACGTGCCAGTCTCTGTTGACTGTGCCTGCCAGTGTTATTCCTTTTGTCCTCGTACCAATCATATGACACAAAACTATTGTTTTACCCGTATTACAGATGAGGAACTTGGGAAAGAGAAAAGTTAAGTCACATGTCTTATGTGACTTACTGATAAGAAGGCACTTAGAAATGGAAACTCTTTCTGGGGTAATTGAAGCAATTTGTAATTGCGCCCCTGACAGGACATAACCAATGGGTAGGGGAGGATTTTCATGAGTGGTCCAGTTCTAGAAAGCAGGTCATTCACGTAATAGCACATTTTCCTAAATGGCATTGCAAAAGTGGCTGTGGCTAGAATCCCAAGGGATTTGGGATTCTGGCCATGAGGAGAAGTGGAGAGAAACTGTCCAAAGTGCAGGCTATTTATTGATCACAGAAACCCTGCATCAGTGCTGACTGAGTCTGGGATGCAGGCTGATGCAAGGAAAGTGAGTGATTCCAGGAGAAATCAGCTGTTCTGCCTGCCTCCCATGGGGCCCTAAAACTGCACCGTCTGCCTCAGTGCACTACCTGTGCAAGAGCCCATGTTGGAGGAGGGCAAGGGCCCCAGGGAGAGCAGAGCTGGATATGCAAGGGCTGGAAGACAGAAACCAGAGTATGCAGGGCTAGTCTGCCAGGAGCAACACTGGGCACCTGCTTCTCCAGCTGCCCAAGGCCAGGAGGGCTTCTCAGCCACTGTCCTCATCCACTACCCATGTTCTGGTGCTGCCAGGCACAGAATGCACCTGGAGGAAGAGCTGAGTAGAATGAGAGCTGGAGGGTGGGAGCTGGCGTGTTGGAGGGAACTTGAGCATAACTTAGGTCCAGGCACTCGACACCCCCTCTGGAGTCAGCCCCTGGGGAGTCAGAAAAACAGAGGTAGCGAATCCCACTGCAGGGAGCTGGCAGAGTCAGGTGGCATGCACAAGAAAGAGCACAGCAAGAGGGGCCTGGAAATGGGAGCAAAGTCATCAAAGGCATGGCACCCTCTTCAGTGGACAGGCATGGCCTCAGAGGTGGTGGCAAAGAAGGAGGACAAGGGTCTGGCTAGCTATGTAGAAGCCTTTTGGGGCACTGGCACAGGGAGCCACCTTCTGCCCCCTCACCTCCAGCTGCCCCCGATTCATTGTGCAACTGCTGATAAAATAACAACTGTCACTGATGGCACACTTACTGTGTGCCGGGCGTTATGTTAACAGCTATTTTATTCAATCCTCTCAACAACCCTGTGAGGTTGAGAGAGATGATAGAATCCATCACATCACATGGCTGGGAAGGAATCTCAGTCTGTGCAACTCAAAGTCCATTCTTAACCCCCCACCCTCCTGCATACCCTCACCTGGAGCTCCCCAAGCTGAGACTAGAGGTGCTGTCCAGGAGGGTCCCACAAGCAACTGAGGATTGGAGACCCCCGTGTTCTTAATCTTGTGCTCTAGAAGGAAAGAGAGCTGAGTGTGGAGCAGGCACACACCGTGCCCAGGCACACACCGTGCCAAGGCCCCTGGAGCTCAGATCTAAGATTCAAGACGTGTAGGGCCCAGGCACTTTTTGGTCACTGAGACTGGCTCACCCCTCCTGCCACTCCCTGTGTCTTCCCATCCACGACCCCACCCCTACCCCAAATGTGAGCAGTCAGTGATGCTCTTTTAGAAACCACACTACAGAGAATGTGGCTGTTTTCTGGATGGCTTCAACCTGCTTTCCGGCAACAATCAAACCCACATCATGCTCTGGCAAGGCCACGTGATCCTCCAGGCCCTGACACTGGCACAGTCAGTGGTCAGCATTGCCATTAGACATGGGAGAAGCTGAGTGCAGCATGAGGCCTGAATCTACCACAGGGAAGCCATCTCACCCAGGAAAAGGACTTCTGACCCCCAAAGCAGAGAATGTGCCCAGCCTATCTGTGGTTAAGAGACCGCTCATTCATTGAATGAGAACTCATTCATTGAACTCATTCATATGAAAGTCATGGCCACTCATCTGTGCACCATGTCTCTGAAGAAGCCCCTGGGTCTGGGCAGCAGCCAGCCTGTCCACCCCCTCCCCACGGGCTGCTCTCAGCCAGCTGCTCCATCTCTGCCTCCTGCATACAACTCTGCTTTTTACCTCACTGGTCCTACTCCCCTGGCCCTGGGATGCTGCTCTTGGCTCTGCAGCTGTTTGGCTGGATGCCTCTGAATAGAACATTCAGCCTCTATGTTCTTCTATTTCTTCAACTGGAAAACAGAGAGAAATATGGTCATCATTTTTTTGAAGGGGTGAAGGAGTCATTGGAAGAAATAGCCTGGTAAAGATTCAAAACCCATCGGCTATTTGGAAGAAAAGCTGCTGCATAAATAAGCTGCTGGACCCAAGGCCCATTTTGTACACTTCTTTGAGATCGATCTTGTTTATTTTCCTGGCTCACAATCCCTAAAGGTTGGGGTGGGCCAAAAGGCAAACCTGCCCTTTGCAGGGGCCTCTCCTGTCAAATTAATCTGATGACTTGATGGAGCAGTGGGTGGAAGGGAACATGGCCCTGAAAGGTTAGTGGTGGAATCCCTGCTGGAGAGAAATGACGCTGGCCCAGGGGGATATGCTTTGTGCCCAGCCTGGACAAGCTAGTTCACTTCTCGGGGCATATGCTCTCCCTTCCCCCTCATGAGAATAAGAACACCAACTCTACTCCCTGAAAGTCTCCTAACTTGGTCTCCTGAGAACCCAATGGGGCCGGCAGGGAAGGGATGATTACATCTGTGTTATAGAGAAGAAAACAGACTTATTCAAAGTCGCAGAAGTAAGTGGGGACAAGACTTCAGTCTTCTGCCTACATGACTCATTTTCATACAATAGGTACCTTAACCCTAACATAGAGCTGTGATATGAGTCAAATGAAAGAATGTACAGAAGGCCTTCCAAAAGGGGGTGAAGCTCTATGCAGTGCTGTCCAGCAGAAATATAATGCAAGCCACATATGTGATTTTTATCACATAGGTGTAACCACATTTAAAGTGTAAAAAGAAACAAGTGAAATTAATTTTCATTGATGTTATATTTTATTTAATCCCATATATCCAGAATATCATTTCAACATGTAATCAACATAACAAAAATATCAATGAAATATTTTGCCTTCTTTCATACTAAGTCTTGGGAATCTTGTGTGTACCTTACACTTCCATACACTTCAGTTAGCACTAGCCCCATTTCAATTGCTCAGTAGCTGCATATGGCCGGTGGCAGCTCTTTGGGACAGCTCGGTCTGTCAAATGGCAGGACAGGTAACTCCTGCCAGGCTACTCCTAAGCTGGGGCAGCTATGAGGATCCACAAGGCCGACTCGAAGGAGCTGGAGAACTGCTCAGAGACAGAGAATAAGAACCATGGAAGCAACTCGAACATTTTCACTGCCCAGGGGTCTTCCACCTTTATGTCTTTTCACCAGAACCTTTTCCCAACAAAAACTGGATGCAAACCCTCAAGGTAGGAAAGAAACGAACCCAGGGCTCTCCAGTTGAAGGGCTCAGACCAGCCAACAGGCCTCTTTCCAAGGTGTCCCCCGAAGCTCCCACTTGAAATGTTAAGTGTTTTTCTTGTAGACATCAAATAGTAGGCTTTTAAAAAATTTTTTATTTATTTTTGTCAGAGTCTTGCTCTGTCACCCAGGCTCTAGTGCAGAGGCACGATCTCGGCTCACTGCAACCTCCGCTTCCCGGGTAAAAGCAATTCTCCTGCCTCAGCCTCCCCAGTAGCTGGGATTACATGCGTGCATCACCACACCTGGCTAATTTTTGTATTTTCAGTAGAGATGAGGTTTCACCATCTTGGGTAGGCTGGTCCCAGGAGTTTGAGACCAGGCTGGGCAACATGGTGAAACCCCATGTCAAAAAAAAAAAAAAAAAAGAAAGAAAATTAGCTAGGCATGGTGGTGTGTACCTGTAGTCCCAGCTACTTAGGAGGCTGAGGTGGGAGGATCACCTGAGCCCAGGGAGGTCAAAGCTACAGTGAGCCATGATCATGCCACTGCATATCAGCCTGGGTGACAGAGTGAAATGTTCCACTTACTTTAAGCTTGTATATTTGGGGGTGAAACATCTGTAGTCATTTTTGTATTTTTTTTCCTTCTCTGTACTTCATAGGTCTTTTTTTTTTCTAGCTGTTCTATAGATTTTCTTTATTATTGATTTTCAGTTATTTGTAGCATGCTTTGGTATGTTCGTGTGTGTGTGTGTTTGTGTGTGTGTGTTTACCCTACTTCAGGTTCATTGAACTTCTTCTGTAAGTTTAAAATTTTTATCACCCCCACATTTTGAAAAAGTTTGGCCATTATTTCTTCAAATTTTTTGATCCCTTCCTCTCTCTCTTTTCTTTCTGGGACTCTCATTACTCATACATTAGATCTTGTAATATTTCCCCACATGATAATGAGGAATTATTCCTCTTTTTCCCAATCTTTTGGTTTCTGTCCTTCACTTTGGACAGATTCTATTGCTATGTCTTTTAGCTCAATAATTTCTGCAGTGTGTCATCTAATTTTAATCTGATATAGGAAATTTTTATTTTATATATTGCTTTGTCCTTTCAGCTTCCATTATCCTCTTCCATCATCTTCACATTTTACTTCACATCCTTGAGCATTTGCATAATGTTTATCACAGTTGTTTTAATCTCCCGTGTGCTAATTCCTCATCTCTGTCACTTCTGGGTCGGTCTATCAGTTGATTTTTCTCCTGTGTATGAGTCACATTTTCTTGCTTAATCAGTAAGTAATTTTTGATTGGTTGCTGAACATTGCGAATTTAATGTTGTTTAGTGCTACGTTTTGTGATTTTTTTTTTTTTTTTTTTGAGACTGAGTCTCACTCTGTTGCCCAGGCTGGAGTACAGTGGCACGATCTCAGCTCACTGCAACCTCCACCTCCTGGGTTCAAGCAATTCTCCTGCCTCAGCCTCCCTAGTAGCTGGGATTACATGCACCTGCCACCAGGCCCAGCTAATATATATATATATATTTTTTTTTTGTATTTTAGTAGAGACAGGGGTTTCACCATGTTGGTAAGGCTGGTCTCGAACTCCTGACCTGAAACAATTCACCTGCCTCGGCCTCCCAAAGTGCTGGGATTACAGACGCGAGCTACCATGCCCGGTCCATTGTGATATTTTTATAAAGAGTTTTGGGCCTATTCTGGTAGCAACTAAGTCATTTGTGAGTCGGTTTAATACTTTCATGCCTTGTTTCAAAACTCTTTTAGGGCAGATCTAGACTACTCTTTATTCTAAGGCAAAGTTAACCCCACTTCTAATGCATGGCCCTTCTAGCATCTCTGATGAGAGCCCCACATATGCAACCTGGTTTGCACTGTGGCTGGAGGGAGGTTGAGTGATTCTTGGCCTCATGTAAACTCTGGGAATTATTCATTTTTGTAGCTCCCTGATAACTGTTGCTTCGTTGGAAGTTGATGTTGTCCAGGCACTAAAGTTTCACACATGTACAGATTGGTCTTTGGCCAAAGATTTAGGAAATCTCCATGCAAATTTCTGGAAACGTTCCTTTCTGGAACTCTGCCCTGTCTATTCTAGCCCCTTTGGCCTCCCCAACTTCAAACTCATCCTCCTTAGCAAAGCAAAACTGCCAGGCTCTGTCTGTACTTCTCCCCCACTCCTATGCTACAGTCCAGAAATTACTGCCAACACTCTCAAGGAGACTCCAATGCATATTTCTGGAGCTCTTTTTCTGCACGGTTCCCTCATGCAAATCCCAGCCTCCTTTTTGTGCCCAAACTCATTCTCCTCAGCTCAGAGAAACTTGTGTGCTGTGCTTAGAATCCTCACCTCCTACAACACAATCGAGAAAATGTCTCAAGCCAGAAAGCCGTGACAATCATAAGGCTTATCTCATTCATGTCCTCTCTCCCAAGGATCACAGTTCTACATTGTCTGTTGTCCAAAGTCTATAAAGAGTTGTTTCACATACTTTGTACACTTTTCTAGTTGTTTATAACAAGAGGGTAAGCCTTGTCCCAATTGCTCTGTTATTGCCAGAAGCAGAAATCCTCTTTTAAGAACTTTCAACTATAAAATTGTTTGTGTAGTCATATATTTAGTCTGTCTCCTCCACTAGAATATAAGCCCCATGAGGGTAGCAACTATGTCTGTATTATACACTGCTGAATCCCCAGTACCCAGCACCAGGCTGCAACACAGTAAGACTATGAATAAAAAATACATTACAGTATTATAATTCTGGGGCTGGATGAATCAGGGAAGGAGAACAAAATGAGGGGGTTGAGGGAGGGAAACAGAGAGCATGACACAAAGAGAACTGCCAGGGCCCATGTGGTTTCCAGATTTGCATTTGGATCTCATTTCCAATCTGGGCTGTCCCTGTGAAATACATGCCTTTCATTTGGACTTGACTATTTTCATAATAAAATGCTTTAAAATGCTTTAAAATGCTGGTATTGTGTTAACGCACTCGACTATATTTTCCAACACGTTCTGTAATGTAGTTAGAAAACTTAAAATAATTTCAGAAATCCTCACACATTATTGTCTATGATTTTATTGCATGACAAACTTCGTTGGAGTAAACTTCAGGTTGCTGTGGTGAAGCCACTGGCCAATTGATGAAATCATTTCTTCCTTTGCAGAGTGCCCTGCCCCACCTCACACAGCCTGTGTGACTTCTGTCCCCAAGGAACAGGCACCAGGTCCCACTTGCATTGATCCACTAAGCTTTACACATGTCAGCTGATGAACTATAGAGTCACACAACTATCGAGAGTGACACCAACTGCAGCCAAACAGCCAAGTCACAAAATGTTGAATCAATGTCGGCCAAGGACCACCTCTGATCTAATAAGCTGGCTAAATAAATGAGACTCCTGTCTCATGTGAGAGCTCAGCAACAGACTTAGGTGATGCACAATATCGAATTTCTTTGTAAGTGGGCGCCTACTAGCACGTGATTACCATTGGTTCACTTAAGACCCCTCTGTTATATTTTTTTCCTGCCACCTTTATTTCCACCCCTATTCCTCCCATAGGCTACCATTCTATTCTGTTAAATATATCTTGTTTATTTGCATATATTTAAAATTACGCAAGTGATGTTGCTATATATACTATGATTTTAATGTCCCCCCCCACCCAAAACTCATGCTGAAATTTAATCCCCAATGTGGCTCTATTGAGAGGTGAGGCCTTTAAAGGATGATTGGATCATGAGGGCACTGTCCTTATGGTGGACTAATCTCATGGACTAACAGATTAATGGATTGATTTAATGGGTTACCATGGGAGTGGGACTCATGGTTTTATAAGAAGAGGAAGAGAGACCTGAGCTAGCACACTAGCACACTCAGTCCCCTCACAATGTGATAGCCTGCACCACCTCGAGACTCCGGAGAGAGTCCCCGCCAGCAAGAAGGCCCTCACCAGATGCAGCCCCTCAATCTTGTACCTCTCAGCCTCCATATCTGTAAGAAATAAATACCTTTCTTTTATAAATTACCCCATTTCAGTTCTTCTGTTATAAACAACAGAAAAGGGACTAAGACAATATTCCATTTTGTGTTTTCCTTTTTCCAATAATATGCTTGTTCAGATCCATCCATATTTCTATGTATACATCGAATTCATTGCTGTTAATTGGTACCTAATACTCCATGGTGTGGGTGCACCTAGCCCTCCTTCCTCCCATCCAGCTTGCTTCCAACTCCCACAAATGAACAGCACTGTAGTGAACAGCCCCGTACAATGAACAGGTCCCTTAAGTAGCTGTGTGAGAACTACTAAGGGATATATATGTGGGAAATTGTGGGGTCACAGGATATACGTATAAATAATCTGGCAAAATAGTACCAGATTACTCTTGACATGCTAGCTGCACAGTTCCTCCACCTCAGGATTTCTCAGCCTTGACCCTATTACCCTTCGGAGCTGGATAATTCTTGGTTGTGGAGAAATACCCTGTGGACTGTAGGATGTTTAGCAGCATTCCTGGCCTCTATCCACCGAATGCCAGTAGCACCTCCCTCCCCAGCTGTAACAATAAAAAATGTCCCCTGACACTGCCAAATACCCTCTGGGGTGGGGGAAGTCTCTGCAGTTGAGAACCACTGCTTTATCCCATTTTTGCCAAAACTTGGCATGATCCAGCTCTCTATTTTATTTTCTCTACCAGTTATTTTTAGCACCTTTTCATAGACTGATGGTCTTTAGGATTTTCTCTGTTAATTTTCCATTGAGATCACTGACCTCCTTTTGTTAATTTACAGGAGTGCCCTCTATGTTCTTGATGCTTGTGCTTTATTGGAATTGACATAGCAAACAACTTCTCCATTCTCTCAGCTAATTAACTCTATCCATCTTCACTGATAAAAATCTAAACTTTTATGTAATCAGGTTATTTTGCTTTATGGTTTGTGCTTTTGAAGTTTTATTAAGGACCTTTCTTGCCCTAAGTCACAAGCTTTTTTCCTCTATTAGCTTTACAGTTTTACCTATGACAATCTGGTCTTTAATCCATAGAACTCACCTTCTACATAGTGTGGGGTAGGAACCCACATTTACATCTCTCTGTGCAAATTCATCCACCCATATAGTGAGAATCCTTCCTTTCCCCTGCCAGTTTGTGGTGCCATTTTGATTGTAAATTAGGTTCCCAAAGACACATGGCTTTGTCCCTGAGCTCTCCATCCTGTTTCATTCCTCCAGTTGTCTGTTCTTGCACCAATACCCACAAACTGTAATTCCATGGCCCTGTAACATGCTTTCATCACAGAGCAAGCCACCCCTCCCTCACTTCTTTAGTGAACTAGTTCTGTGTTTGTAACTTAGAGTAATTTATCTGATTTCTCAAACTATCCAACTGGAATTTTTATTGAAGTTGCACTAACTCTCAGGAGGCTGAGGCAGGAGAATGGTGTGAACCCAGGAGGCGGAGCTTGCAGTGAGCCGAGATCGCATCACTGCACTCCAGCCTGGGCGACAGAGCGAGACTCTGCCTCAAAAAAAAAAAAAAAAAAAAAAAGAATAAAAGAAAAAAAGTTGCACTAACTTTATGAAATTATTTGGGAAGTAACTTTTCAAATATTGTTACCCATCTAAGATTAATCAGATCTTCTTCTAATTTTTCTATTTAACTTTTAGAGTTTTCCTTAAAGAAGTGTGTGCGCTTACATTGACTCCTGGACGCTGTATTTGTGCCTGCCATTATGAGGGGTATTTTTTTGTTTCTAGTTCAAATTGCTGCTTGTTAGGAACTGAATTGTCCCTCCTCCACCCCAAATTCCTTTATGTTGAAGTCCTAACCCCCAATATCTCAGAATGTGACTATTTGGAGTCTGGGCCATCAGACAGGTAATTAAGTTACAATGGGGTGGCTAGGGTGGGTCCTAATCCAGTACGACTGATGTCCTTATAAGAAGAGATTTGGACACAGCACAGACTGAGGAACAACCTTGGTGAGGACACAGCAGGAAGAGGGGCCTCAGAAACCAACCCTGCTGACATTTTTATCTCGAATTTCCAGCCTCCAGAACTGTGAGAAAATAAGCCTCTGTCGAAGCCACCCAGCCAGTGGCATTTTGTTATGCCTCCCTAGCAAACCAATACCCTGCTCTTAATTTTAAAAGTTTATCTTATATCCAGGGTTGCCCACTTGTTTTCTACCCAAGTTTGGGTGTGATTCAGAATCACTGATTTCCTCCTAGGGAGCTCCCTGTTGGTACCCATGTTCACAGAAAGCTGGCAAGTTCATCAGAAGACTGCCTTGGAACAAAAAAAAAAACTGCCAGAAAAGGCCATGAATAGTCCCACCCCGCAACAACTAGCATTCTTGCACCCCCGGATTCAGCATTTTCCCTCCCTGGCTGCGAAGTGCTGAATACACCCAGGTAGGTTTGGCCTCTATGTTAGCGGCTCCTCCCTCTTGCACAGAAACACTTTTTTAAAAGATGTGTTAATAACACATACTCAGTTACTGCCAAACCTAGAAGCTTGTTTGTTTTGTTTCCTCTCATAATGTATAGATAGAATCATCCAACACTGACGACCCACAAACTTCATCACAAATACTATATGCTACTAAGTCGGCAGGTGCAATTACTCACTCTCCCAGAAATGTCCAGTCCCGAAAGCAGCAAGGTCCCACTGTGCATAAGTTAGAAGAAGTCTGCCAACCTAGGTCAGCATTTTTCACCATTTTTAGCCTTAAAAGCTTATTTAATATGGGAAATTGACATCTCCTTAATCTAAAGTTGGTAATTTACCATCTACACTTTAATGAATGGAATAGGACTGACTGGCCATATTTTATTTTGCATTTCTATTCCCCATCCTCCCACCAAAAATCAGCTTTAACTAGATGCAACATGAAAGCTTTCAGGGAGGCAGCTTTTCAGAGCCACTCACCCAATACAATAAGCTTGTCTGGAAAGCCTTGCCAACGCTTCCATTTTGCCCGAGGGCTGTGCAAGCGCCCCCCAGGACAGAGCCCACCCCTCCTGCTAGGAGCCATCACCTCCCACAAACCTGCAGAGGGGACCACACCAAGACTGCAAAGCAGGCTTCGGGAAGTGGCTTAAGCTAGCTTTCACTAACACGAGCCCCTTTTTCTCTTTTGCGTTCAACTGCAATCATCTCCACAGGCTTCCTGACACCAGCAGAGGCCCATCAGAGACACAAATAGCATTTTTTAAATGGCTTTATTAAAGGCTACGAGTATAAAATATGACTAAGTTACAAGTCGTCAGTAAGAATTTATTATTTTTGAAAAGGTTAATTAAAGAAAGGGAGACCCAAAGAAAGTGAGGCTGTTCCTGACATCCACATAGAGGGTGCGGCTCAGACAGGTGACGGACCCCCACTGTTCCCAGTGGGGCTGCACCCCCAAACCCAGGGGGCCAAGGGAGGGGCCCCCAGATGAAACAGAGGCTGGTTGCTGATTTCTTGGGGGAACTTTTGTAAAAATGAAGACGCTGAATCCTTGAGCTGAATCCCAGGTGCAGAGACCAGGGGGAGGTGGAGAATCCAAAATCATGCTCAGGCTTCTCCTGAAAAGTGTGTATTTTCTAAAAAATAAATATAAACTCCTGGATTTAGAAACTCCCTCCTGATGCATGGGAGGAAAAACATGGCAAATGCAGAGCTAAGAAACCATCTTTGCATAGACTTTGCCCAAGGTGCAGAGGAAGATCTGCCGGTCAGGCAGGATGAAGACCCACACACGAGCCTGTGTCCTCCGGGTCGTCCCTTCTTCAAAAAGCAGAGCAAAGCAATACAACTTGAGGACTCCCTCCAAGATTTCCTAATTTTTGATTTACATTTAATCTCAGGAGGCTATTCCATTAAGAAACATTGTTATTAGAGTTAACATTGCTAGGTGCTGGGCCCCAGTCGGTACTGAGTGAGGCAGAAGCTTTCAATAATATCCACAGCCCTCGGCACCAAGAAGAACTTGGAGAGAATATTGGGCTTTATGAGAAAGGGGGAAAGAAATTAGAATTTCTGGCCGGGTGTGGTGGCTTACGCCTGTAATCCCAGCACTTTGGGAGGCTGAGGTGGGCGGATCACGAGGTCAGGAGATTGAGACCATCCTGGCCAACATGGTGAAACCCCATCTCGACTAAAAAAAAAAAAAAAAAAAAAATTAGCCGGGCGTGGTGGTGGGCACCTGTAGTCCCAGCTACTCGGGAGGCTGAGGCAGGACAATGGTGTGAACCCAGGAGGTGGAGCTTGCAGTGAGCCGAGATTGCGCCACTGTACTCCAGCCTGGGTGACAGAGCGAGACTCTGTCTCAAAAAAAGAAAAAAAAAATCAGAATTTCTTCCAAGAGAAGAGGCAGATAACCTTGGCCTAGTGTCTAAGACACAGGTCTTTCTTCTGTGCTACAACAACACTACAGAATACAAACGCATACATATACATTTGCTACCATAGATTCTGCAACAGCCCCGTGCTCTCCAGGCAGAAGGTGGAGGCAGGTGGCCGCTGATTCTGAGGATCCCTGTGTGAACGGTGCCGTTAGCCCCAAGGGGAGCTGGCGCCTGCTCAGGCTGTGCCAACTGGGATTTCTAAGCTCCTTTTCCCCTCACCACCGTGCTGAAACCTTTTTTGCCTCACATATATCGACTATAATTAAATGGTACAGAAAGAACCATATTTGAAAAGTTACAGTAAATCACTGAAGGAGAAAGATAAAATACACCTCAAGGAGCCAAATGAGGTTTAGGGACATAAAGCAATTGGCAAGAACCAAACCAAATGTTGGCTATGCCACAGCTTTGGCAGAAACTTTCCTGGAGGTGATGAGGGGTTGAGGTGAGTTGCGATGTGCTTTATTTTGGAGCCAGATAAAATATTCTGGAAATCATTTCAGAAGGTCCTATGAAACACACATTTAAAAAAAAAAAACACACTTTGGTATTGAAACCAAGCGCTCACTGGCCGGGGTCGCCGAGATTAAGGCTTCAGGTGAGAACGCAGTGATGGCGACGTGGAGATGGCGCCATACCGGGCTTGAGGCTCTGCTTGGATGCCTCCTGCAGGTCACACAGCTCCAGGGCCACGGGGCAGGGCAGCCTGTGAGTGCAGCAGCTTCCCTAGGGGAGGTGGGCCACCTTGTACCACTGGGCAGCCTCGGCGTCTGCACCAGCTCCAAGAGATACTGCTGCGATGACACCACGCAGGTCTCCACGGGTGCTGCTGAGGTGATCGCGAACTCCACTCTTCTGCTTCTGGTGGTGGTCGGGGCTGGGGAAGGTCCGACATGATGCAGCCTGGCTAGCCCTTAGAAAAAGAATGCCCACTGCTCCTACCAGTCCCACGCTGGAAGACTTGAACACAACTAAGCAGAAGAGCCCTGTCCTCCAGCCACGCCTGCCATCTGCCCTGACTCCTGCAGGTGCCCAGTCCAGGGAACAACCAACAGGTCACATAAGCAACAAGAACTTCCAAGAGGAAACGGATACAAAACCAAAGAAAGTGGTAGCCCCACTGCTGATCATCTAGATACAAAATAATGAAAAGTTAATACAAAACTCTTTAAACATGCAACTCTTTTTAAAAACAACGATCCATACTCTGAATACGTATCAGGGCAGCTTGAAGACTACGCTGCCACATACCCACAGTCTGTTCCCTGGAAATGGCGTGAAAGTGGAGGCTGGCACATGATGTGAGAGACGTGGCTTCCGCCAGAGAAGTCCCGGACAGCTGCGAGCGCTGGCTAAGAAGGTCTCTGGGGGCCAATCTTTCCGGGGTCACGGCCAGCACGCTGATGTCATGGCTGATAACATGACCCTCAATCACCCCTCAAAAGGAACCCATATGTTAAAAAGGGGAGGGGGGAGGGGAAATAATGGAGAGGGAGATGGAAATCACTTTTACGATTTTTGTGACTTGGTGGAAATACATCCTTTGAGGAGGGGGAAAATTGGGTGGAGCTGGGAACAGAAGTTTTATTTACAAGATCTCCTGAATTATTAACAGACCTTAAAAATTCCAAATGTAAAACTTCTGTTATCAAATCACTGAAAATAGCATCTATATCTGGTTCTACCAAAAAAGAAAAAATCTGCAATATTGACCAGTTTCCAAATGATTAAGAAAAGAGTGTCAAGAAACCAGGAAAATACATAGGAAAAGGTGGCCCTTTTAATCCTCCTCCACCACACCACTTTGGAAAACATTTTAGGGTTCTTCATTGCATATTTCTAATACATTTTACCAATTGTCCAGAAAATCAAATCCCGTCTTCAAGACGACATTACTTGAGCTGACCTGTAGAAGGGACAAAAACATGGAAGACAGACGTGAGCCTTTTTTTTTCAGTTATGCATAATCTAAAAACAGCATCTCATTTCAAACGACCCAGATAAAAGAGCCTACTTCTGTCTCAGAGGTTCCCTGACCTCCATTTATCTCAGTGCTTGAAATCAGAAGATTAAATAAAGTTCAATGCAATCTACGCTCTGCCGGCATCCAACACTAACCCCTCTTCAACCCCAGGCGCGTCTGGGAGCAGCTTACAGACCTTACAGAGAAAAGAACAATGTCTCTGTATTTTTCTATAAATCTTTTATGTTTCTGAATGACAGCCATGTTTAAATGTATTCATCCTAAATAAGAGAACAATTAATAAAGATATTCCTTCAAATATAAAACAAACATCACATGCAAACACAACAGAAAAGAACTTGCAAAGTTGAGAAAGTAAACAAAGCATGGAAAGAATGTGAAGCTTATTTCTTTCAGATCTTGTGAAAGGTTATGAGGTGATTTTCCCAAACTCCAGGCTCAGCCTCCGGGGCTCAACTGATCCTCTCGCCTCGGCCTCCCACATAGCTGGGACTACAGGCATGCACCAGGTGTGCACCACAAGGCCTGGTTTAATTTCATTCTTCTTTCAGGGGAAAGGGCTTGACTGACAGGTCCCCTCTTGTGAGCACAGGCTGTCTCAAGCTGCTGCTGTTTTCATAAACCTTCTGACTGGCTTCCACTCAGCAGCCCGTTTCCAATGTCCCTTTCCTCCAGCCTAACACTGGCAGACATTTACCTGGTGCGCTGAGGTCCTCTTGAGCAAAGAAACCTTGACTCTCCGCCCTCCAAGCGGCCGGCAGGCAGAAAATGCATACATGGCGGCAAGAGCAGGCAATGGCCTAAGGGGCTTGCCCTTGACACCTGTCTCAGGCCCAGTTTGGCTGCATGTGAGACTGGTGCACAGTGAGGCAAAACATGCAGAATGGAAGAGGTGCAATCCAGTTTTCCTTATTCTGGTTTCCTTCCAGTTTCTTAAATGCAGTGGCATTTCACTGTGCTTTACTCTCAGAAATCTGTTCTCTCAAAGGAATTTCATGTGCTGTCTCCTACTCCACTGCCCACACAGAAACACGTTCCTGCTTCTCTTTAGAGTAGGGACTATCACCTATTTTATGGAAATCCATCCTTCAGAGGAAGCCCCCAGTGCAGAGTCTCAGAGAAGAGTGCTGGTTAGGGAGGCAGCGAACACAGCCTGTCTGTAAGGAGGAGCTGATGGGCAGGAGGATGTAGACAGAAAACAGAACGGAGAGATGGGCAGGTACTGGAGGAGGCAGGAAACGAGAGGGCTGAAAGCACTGGCTTAAGAAGGTGCAGAAACATGAAGAGGAGCACAGGTTGGAGCGCTGATGGGGAGCCGAGGTGGGGAGCAGGTACTAGCACTGCTGGATCCTCCCTCCTCAGGAGGACAGCACGTCCAGCCATCTGCCGAGGGAGGCATGGAAGCACTGGAAACCCGCTCTGGGTGACATTCAATGTTATCAGTGATGATCTCAACTCAACAACAAAATAACCAAAAATTTAAAAATGGGCAAGGGACCATTGGACATTTCTCCAAAGAAGATACACAGATGGCCAATCAGCACATGAAATGAGGCTCAACACCACTCATGATCAGGGACAGGCAAGTCTAAACCACAGCGAGACACCACCTCAAACCCCTTCGCATGGCGCTAGCAAAGACACAGAAAATAACAAGTTTGCAAGGGAGTGGAGAAACTCGAACCCATGTTGATGGGAATGTAAAATGATGCAGCTGCTGTGGCGAATAGGATGCAGGTTCTTCAAAAAAGTAGAAATAGAACCACCATGTGATCCAGCAATTCCACATCTGGGTATGCACCCAGGAGAAGGGAAAGCGGGGGCTGGAAGACATATTCGTACATACGCGTTCACAGCAGCAGTATTCCTAACAGACCACAATAGCCAACCTAAGTGTCTGTCGACGGATGGGTGGATACACAAAATGTGGTCTAAGCACACAATGGAATATTAGCCTTAGAAGGAAATTCTACACATGCTACAAAATGAATGAACCTTGAAGACACCACACTAAGTAAAATAAGTCAGTCACGAAAGGGTAAATACTATATGGTGTTACTTATATGAGGTACCTAGAGGAGTCAAATTCACAGAAACAGAAAGTGGAATGGCGCTTGCTAGGAGCTTGCGGGGGAGGGAGGAACGGGATGTTGGTGTTGAACGGGTCCAGAGCTTTAGTTGTGCAGGCTGAAAGGAGTTCTGGAGATGGATGGTAGTGATGGTTACACAGCATTGAGAACGTACTCAAATGCCACCAAATTTATACTGTAAAATGGTTAAAATGGTAAATTTTATCATAATATTTTATATTAATATTTTATCATAATATTTATCATAATAAAAAAACTTTTAAAATTCAGTATGTGGAACCAGCCCAAATGCCCACCAATCAATGAGTGGATAAAGACACTGTGGTATATATATATATGATGGAATACTACTCAGCCATAAAAAGGAATGAATTAATGGCATTTGCAGCAACCTGGATGGGATTGGAGACTATTATTCTAATAATAAGTGAAGTAACTTAGGAACGGAAAACCAAACATCATATGCTCTCACTCATAAGTGGGAGCCAAGCTATGAGGATGCGAAGGCATAGGAATGACACAATGGACTTTGGGGACTCGGGGAAAAGGTGGGAGAAGGGTGTGGGATAAAAGACTACAAACTGGGTTCAGTGTACACTGCTTGGGTGATGGGTGCACCAAAATCTCACAAATCACTACTAAAAAACTTATGTAACCAAATACCACTTGTTCCCCAAAAACCTATGGAAATAAAAAATCTTAAAAATAAAAAAAAAGAATAGTAACCACAAGAACCAAGGAGTCTCAAGGGCCACAGGAGGCCGGGTGGGGCTAACATGGAGGAAACTGCATCCTGGGCTCACTCCTCAGCAAGGCAGCCAGGAGTCCAGCAAGGCCCACAGAGGGGCAAGACCCAGTATGGCCTCCCAAGTGTGCCTGCCCACCGTGCCAGCAGGCAGCTCCCCTGGCCCAAATCCTAAAGAACAGACCATTGCCTCTATGGATAGCTCCCAAAAAGAAGGCCTAACACAGCCTTGAGCTGTGACAGCCCTGGGCGTAGCACCTTCCGGGGGCCTCTTCTGATAGCAGCCCCCACACCCGGGAAAGCGCAGTGGGCCACAGAATCCACTAACTGGCACACAAATCAGGGCGCCCAGATCAACTCGCAAAACTTGTCTTGTTGCATATGTGTTGGTGGTTCAGCACGCTGAGCCTAGGCCTCCTCTGAGGAAGAGGCAGGGGAAGGAGGATGGAGGGGGGAGAGGAAAAAGAGCATGGGCACCTGTGGCCTGCCTGCTTTGTGGGGGACCCTCTCAGTCCCCATGGAAGAAGGTATAACCCTGCCTGAGAACACGTTAGTGCAGGCCACCCACCTGTGCAAACTTGGGTTCCAAGAACAGGGTGTCTTCCCCGTCGTCCTGCCTGATGTCAGGAGACGGCAGCTTCCCCTCGAGCTGGGAGGGGGCGGCCTCCTGCAGCGTGCTGCCGAAGGCCTGGACGGGCTGGGCTCTCTCGCGTTCGGTGCTCACGTTGGGAAGGGGACGCTGCTCCTGACGGAGGGTGCTGGGCCTTTCCATCTTGGCCTCCCTGTCCTTCGGGGCAGGTTCCTGCCGGTAGCAGGGAGGCAAGACCTTCTCCCCCTTCTCCATGGACTTGATCTGGCTAGGGGTCAGCGACTGGAACTCGGCCTCAGGCCCCTCCCCTCGGGACCTCTCGGCATTGATCTTCCAGAAGGATGCTTCCTCCTCCTTCCTGGTGGGGCCCAGGGCGTCCAGGCTGGAGGACCTGCTGCCTTGGGAGGACTTGAGGGCCTGGGAGCCCTGGGAAGCTTTGGACAGGGGTCTGGGCTCGCTGGCGGTGGTGCCGTTGCTCGGCTCCTGGATGGATAGGGCGGAGATACTGAACTCCATCTGACTCTAGGGTGGGATGTGAGAAAGGAGAGAAAAAAGAAAGTGATACTGAGAATCGACCATTACAGGTGTGCCAGCTCACGTACCCCCTCCTCAGCATGCGGACACATGCCAGCCACACACGAGTTGTTGCCCATGTGCTGGAACTGTCTGTCCTGAGTGGTGGGTATGGTCAGGACTTCCACTGCACACCTGAAATGCATCAGAAGCTTAAATGCCAAGGCCGGATGACAGAGTGTGGGTGGGGGTCCCCTCCCAAATCTCATGCTGAACTGTAATCCCCAGTGCTGGAGGTGGGGCCTGGTGGGAGGTGTCTGGATCATGTGGCGGATGCTGTCTTCATGAGAGTGAGTTCCCATGAGATCTGGTCATTTAAAAGAGTGTGGCACCTCCCCCTGCCTCTCTCCCTCTTGCTTCTGCTCTACCATTTGAGATACCTGCTCTCCTCTGCCTTCCACCATGAGCCACAGCCCCCTGAGGCCTCCTCAGAAGCCAAGCAGATGCCGAGGCCATGTTTCCTGTGCAGCCCGCTGAACTGTGAGCCAATTAAACTTCTTCTCTTTATCAACTACCCAGTCTCAGGCATTTCTTCAAAGCAACACAAGAACACACTAATACACCCCCTCATGCACTATGCTACATGCAGCTCAAGGCATCTGAGTATTACCGATGAGTAAGGGCTCTCTGCTTGGTAAACAGGGCACCCGCCTGTCTCCTCCAGCGTGGTTCTAGCACCTTCCTGGCAGGTGACGACCCTCACTGGGAGGATTATGAGGAAAGGTGCACACTGCAACAAAAGGCCACTCCGCAGCCAGGGTCAGAACCCAGCCTCAGATCACAAACACCCAGAGGGCAGGGCCCAGGACCCATCACAGCCCATGCCCCACATCTGAGCACCCACAAAATGCTTTCCTTGATCTGGATGCTGCTAACCACAGTGATCTCTAAAAATGATACTGCTGAGCTGTTTTGACCACCAAAATCATTACACGGCAACCTAAACCACCTCTTTGGAGTAGAATGTTGTCTTCCAAGCTCTGCAGAACAAGCCATTTGTAATCTCAATTATTTCTAAAATCAGTTTTGAAGACTTCTCTCTTCCCTCACCATTTCTACTCCCTCATACTTCCCTGCCTCTTTCTAAAATAAATTAATATGCCAGATGTGGTGACTCACGCCTGTAATCCTAGCACTTTGGGAGGCTAAGGATAGAAAATCGCTTGCGTCCAGTTCAAGACCAGCCTGGGCAACAAGTGAGATCCCTTCTCTGCTAAAATTTTTTTTTAAAAATTGCCATGGTGACACATGCCTGTGGTCCCCAGCTACTCAGTTGGCTGAGGTGGGAGGATTGCTTGAGCCTGGGAGGCCAAGGCTGCAGTGAGCCACAATTGCACCACTGCATTCCAGCCTGGGCAACAGAGCAAGATCCTGTCTCAAAAAATATATTAAAAATAGGCCGGGCACGATATGGCTCACGCCTGTAATCCCAGCACTTAGGGAGGCCGAGGCGGGTGGATCATCTGAGGTCAGGAGTTCGAGACCAGCCTGACCAACATGGAGAAACCCCCGTCTCTACTAAAAATACAAAATTAGCCAGGCATGGTGGCGCATGCCTGTAATCCCAGCTACTCAGGAAGGCTGAGGCAGGAGAATCGCTTGAACCCAGGAGGCAGAGGTTGTGGTGAGCCAAGATTGCGCCATTGCACTCCAGCCTGTGCAACAAGAGTGAAACTCCATCTCAAATAAAAAAAAAGAAAGAAAGAAAAAAGAAAATACATACTAAAAATAAATAAACAAAAGTAATAAAACTACATGACAAAAAGTTTGGGAAATAGAAAAAAGAAGAAGAATCAGTCACAATCCTTCCCTCCTCCCATAATCACTACTGCTTTTTGTTATTTCTATGTAACCATTTTCATATATGTGTTTTATGAGGCTGTAGTTCTGCTGGGCATGTGATTTGGGGTATTGCTTTTCCACTTAATCATAAGCATCATCCACGTTGTTTATAGTCATTATAACCATTATTTTTAATGGCTGTAAAAATATTTCAGTAGCTGTCACACCACCTACTTAACCATTTTCTTATTATCAGACAATTTGCTATTTCTAGGCCTTATTGTTATAATTAAGGTTGCCATAAACATCTTCATGCATACAATATCTTCCTCATTTGGGGTTAAATTTTTAGACAGATTTCTAGAAGTGAAATATCAAAATACAAACAATTTAAACCTTTCCTTTTTATGGTTTTGGATGCATACTATCAAATCTGCTTTCTAGCGGCTGCCCCAATTTCTAATGCCACCAGATGTACATCACAGTAGCATTTTCAGTCACTGAGTATAATAATTTGAAACTGCCTGTGCTAACTTAAGATACACAACATGGTTCTTCGTGCCTTTCATGCACAGTCTTTCACATAATCAATGGTCTGTTCAGTTCTTTAGGTCTCTGCAGACAGCAGCACTCTCCCAGGATTCTTGCCAACAGGCAGGGGCGTATTTGTCAGGGCACGGATGGAAATACTGCTTTTCCTGTGTGAACTGCAGGCCCTGAACAGAGAGAGCTGCACACGCTCTCTTGAGTCTGAGACTTCTAAAACCCCAGCTTCTGACGGCCAGACGTCTTCCCCCCAGGCTTGGGAGATGAGATCATGAGGCCATGAAGAATTCAACTTTAAAACGCAAGCCTAGGCTGCCCTGAAGCTCAATGTTATTGGAAAGAAAACCCAAGGGCTGGGCGCGGTGGCTCACGCCTGTAATCCCAGCACTTTGGGAGGCCGAGGCGGGCAGATCACGAGGTCAGAAGTTTGAGACCAGTCTGACCAACATGGTGAAACCCTGTCTCTACTAAAAATACAAAAATTAGGCGGGCATGGTATGCATGCCTGTAATCCCAGCCACTCAGGAGGCTGAGGCAGGAGAATCGCTTGAACTCAGGAGGCAGAGGTTGCAGTGAGCCAAGACCGTGCCACTGCACTCTAACCTGGGCGACAGCCATCAAAGCACTGGTTCTTCCAGGAGCTCTGGTTAAAGACAATGTAGATTACTCAGTGTGCCTGATGTGTCAGGAATGTTGTTTCTAAATTATTATTATTTTCATTCTACAAATGAGAAAATGGAGAATTGTCCTAGGTCACCAGCCCAATAGGAGATCGGCAGCTGGGATTTCAACCTGGATCGAGAGATTCCAAGCCTGAATCCATGGCTGGGCATCCTGCATTACAAAATAACACCAGGTACGACACCCATGGAAGCCACCAGGAGCAGTGGACACAGTAGGATTTCTTTATGTATGTGTGTGATCTAATTTGATTTTAAAGGACTGTTTCTGAGTGATGCATTCTGAATACTCTGCGTATTTCCAAATTCCACAACAGAATACAGAAAAACTGTGGGATAGAGATGACGGTTTCTTGAAATAGGTGAATCACTAAAAATGGCTCAGAAGTGGGGCCCAGCTCAGGGGACAGAGTTGACTTTGATCTGGAAATTGTAGTGTAAGGACAGCACTTAAAACTGAGCACTTCATCAAACCCCAGGCTTTTTTAGGATCAGCAATTTCTCCCATGGGTGTCTTTGCTCAGAAGCCTCTAGAAGGTGAGACAGAACTTCCTGTGTACGTGGAGGGCAGCAGTGGGCAGAGCCAGGGATGCTGGGGGGAGACGCCCATCACAGTGGTTCCTGGGCTGCTGCAGGGGTGCTGCGGGAAGGGAACCAGGCAGCACTTAGCTGGGTGTGACCTCCTCAAACAGAATGACAGAGGTTGCTCCCATCCCTGCTTGGGTAACAGGAGACCTGGAAACCTGGCAACAGCTCTTCAGAGGAGGGTGTCATCTGGCTAGAGGAGACGGCTTTGCTGGCAGAAGCAGCTACCTAGTTTAGGGGGTCTGGAGGTGACTATGGGGAAGACAAGAACTTAGAGAAGAAAAAAGTTCCAATGCATTTGCTTCTAAGTCTTTTTCCCTATGTATGTGTATGCTGTTCATAATTTTGCAAATAACATATAACCACAATCTCCTTTAACAAAACAGCCCTGACGATCTCATGAGGACAGGGAGTAGAAGAAATAGATACTGCAGGCTAGGAAGGGTGTGTGGGTAGGAAGGGGATGAAGAGAGGTTGGTTAAGGAGATAGAAGGAGTAAGCGTTTGCTCTAGTGTTCAATAGCAGAGAGGGCTGACTATAGTGAAGTGTGCTGTGTATTTTGAAATAGCTATAAGAGAGGATGTAAAATGCTCCCAACACACAGAAATGATAAATACTCGAAGTGATGGATGCCCCAAATTCCCCAATGTGAACATACAGTCTATGATTTCACGAAATATCACATGTACCCCATCAATATTTCAAACAACTATATATCAAAAAAAAAAAAAAACCTGCCCTCATCCATCACCCTGCTGGGTGCTAGGCCTCTTCCCCACTGCTTTCCCCGAAGGAAACGGGTTTGTCATCTAGAATTTCTAGACACAAACCTCTTGGGGTAGGGGAAGAATCTTTTTTCCTGTCTAGATCAACTCTGCTCAGCTCTAAAAACTCCAGGAACTATAATAAAAACAGACTCTAGCAGGGCCAGGCGGGGGCCCCAGGGAGACGAAGCCCATCTCTCAGGTACTGCAGCCCATCCCGCCCAGGGACCTCATTCTACCCGGGCGGGACCTGTCCTGGTGTCTGTGCACGCAGCACCAGGACAGAGCGAAAAGTGGCTCCAAGCTCATTTTCAAAGACACATCGACATGCAGGCCACAGGAAGGCAGAGCCCCTTTTGCCATTTCAAAGTAAGTTTTACTGCTTTTTGTTTCGGTGACTCCACACTGTTGGCCGTTCCCCGTCTTCCAGTCCAGGGCACGTCCTAGACTTTCCTAGAACAAAAATCCGTTTTCTACAGGTGTGGAAAGAGCTGGGCTCTTGAGAAAGGAGGTCATGTCAGCCCTCTCCCACGGCACTGAGCAACAGGGAGCCAGGGCTGGCGGGAGGATGAGGCTCATGAAGGGGAGGAACCCATGGGCCACGGAACGCCAACTCATGGGCACTGGCCACAGACAGAAAGCCGGGGTTTGGGGATTCAACTTAGTGGGACAGGGGAGATAGGAGAGCCCACAAGGAAACCGTCCCTCCTAACAGCAACACTGACAGCCCAGCCTCAATGTCCCAAGTGCCCACGGAGGCTCTGCTGGGCGGACTCCCTCCAGCCAGGCCAGGGCTGGGCGTCAGTCGTCCCATGCGGGGAGCTAGGTCTCAGTTGGCCATGTCTGTTCTAAAAACAGAAGGACCACAACTGAGCCCAGTGTCTATTTTTAACGTCCCACTCACTGAAGAGGAATGTGTAATATTTCAGTAAAAGACGAGGGCAGGCTGCCAAAACTAACTGTTTGGCTTGGCAGCCTTGGCCAGATCTAAATTGTTGAGACAAAGGCTACAGAAGCCTTGTCAGAAAAGATCACCATTTAATGGAGCAGATCCTAATACATTCACCAACCACTTAACACCGATTCTTGCCACCTCCCCTCCAAAGAGGGAAGAGGAGGAAGATGAGCGGGAGGACACTCAAAACCTTCAAATCACAAATTCAGTAGAAGTGGCAGCTGGCAGGGACAAACCCAGGGGCCCAAAGAGACGGGGCAATGAATGTAAGCAAACAAACACCCGCCCCGTCAGCCTCTAAGGCAACAAACACCAGCCAGGGAGAACTCAGCGGAGGCCCAACAGGGCATGGGTGCAGAGGTGCACCAGGCCCCAGGGATGTCAAGGTTAAGGGACAAATAACTGTGTCTGCCATTCTGGGCTCATCATCTCACAGGGACGAAGATGCACCAACAAGGAATTCATCAGCACGATCCCTGTTTTTCCTCTATCACAGTGCTTCCTAACGGTAACGAGGAAGAGGGCAACTCTGGAAGCTGCACAGGGGTGAAGGGCCCAGCCCTGGGCTTACGACTGCCTGGTTCACATCCTCACTTTATGCCTTGCTTTCCTCATCTGTAAAGTGGATTGTTGTGAGGATTACATGCTGCAATGCAGGGAGGGTGCTCAGCACACACCAGGCACGTGGTGAGATTCCTGATTGGGACAAGTGTGAAAAGAGGCTTTGTGCTGAGTCTGGAGGGCAGGTGGGGCCTTCTCAGGTGGATGGGCGTCAGGGGACTAAGCAAAACACTGAGATTCAAGGGAACATAGTCTCTGAGGTGGGCGAGAACAGAGCCTGTGTGATGGCAGTGCAGGGTGAGGGCAGGGCTGAGCGAGTGACACTTCACCCCACATACATGGAGAGCAGGGAAAGGTCGAGAGCAGAGGCCCACAGGGGTCCACTGTTGTCTCAGGAAGGGGTGAGGCACAGCCCAGAGGAAGGGCAGGAGGAAGGGAGGGGACTGCTGGGCAGAGATGGGGGTCTCGGTGAGGAGCGCAGAGACCAAGCTGCGGGTGGGTGGGTGCCACCCCAGGGTGCCCTGCCTCTCAGAAACCTTGTGACTGGTAGTGAGGAGGAACCACCGAGCAGAGCCAGTGAATCCTCTATGTCCAGGAACATCCTGCTGAAACAGCCCTTCTGTCCCACCATGGGCAGCAAAGCCCTGCAAGCCACAGATAGACCCAAGCTCCAGTTGCTCTTCGTCCACTCGACCTGCCAGGCACCTGACCCCCTGCATCCCGGTGTCCTGACCCACAGCGTGAACAGGGACACCAGCCTCCTGAGAGTGAAAGAATTCAAAGTGCACACACATCCCTATCATGGGCACAGCACGGAGGAAGGGCCTGTGCTCATAAATGTTTACATGTCTTCCCGAGGAGGGCTCTGGAAGGCTTCCCTACTCTGGGAATGATCTATACAGGCCCCCTGAGATCTTTTGATATCCACCAAATCAAGAAACCGATCCCCAGCCCAACCTACTTACTGTCCTAATAGGCAGCTGGACATCAGGTGAAGGAATGGGGTAGCCAGAAAGGAGAAGCAGACAGACAGCTTGGAGGAGGGGCAAGGCTGGGGACAGGGTCAAAACGCCCAGCCAACCAAGAGCCCAGCCAACCAAGAGCCCAGCCAGCCAAGAGCCCAGCCAACCAAGGCTGGGGATGGGGTCCCAAGAGCCCAGCCAACTTTGAGACAGGGCCTGACCTGCCCCAAAGGCATTTTCTCCTCTGAATTCTCCAGCCCAGGCCGCCTGGGGAATGTAAAGAATCCTCTCTCCACTCCCTGCCTCCTCATCCCGTCTGAAGCCTTCTAAGTGCTGAGTTTTTTCCTCTCAAAACAGCAGTAGCATGAGACAGGAATGCACCATTAGGTCCCCACTGGCCCCCTCTCCACCTGCACGCCTGTCAAGCTGATCGATGAGTGGAAAAGATGACAATCACGACCACCCCCACCACTTCTGGGACCGGCAGGCCTCCCTTCCACGATGGAAGAAGTCTGGGCAACAGAGGCACCACAGCCAGCATCAGCCTCAGAGGAGGCAACTGAGGCATGGGGGACAGGCTGGAAAATGAGGCAGGCGCACAGCTGCTACAGTGAGGCCACAGTGAGCTCTCCTGATCAAAGCTGTGTTGCATGGGGGCAGCGACCACCAGTCCCAAGCACAACTGCAGCTCATTCTGTGGAGGTGGAACGGTCATGGGCTGGCCAAGAGAAAGTAACCCATACGGAGGTGCAAAAGTTGGGTGAGAAACCAAAAATCCCTGTGATTCTTAATTCTGCCCATGGCCGTGACCTTGGGTCAGGCTTACCCTTGTGTAGGTAGGTTTGTCAGAGGATGGAGAAGTCAGAGCTGGGCACTCTCCTGGCATCCGTTAAATGCCTATTGAACTGAATAGCTGAAGGAGGGCATGAGGTTACATCTACCCAACATGTGTACAAATATGGGTTAAATGAATGGGGAAAATGACTGGAGTGACTTGGTGGCTATAGCTTTTGTCCTAAGTGAGATTTGCCACCAAACATAGCTGTCCACTCACTGAGCTGTTTTTCGAGCACAGAAGTGGCATATGCTCAACTCTGGGCCTGCGGCATAATGTCTGACATAAACAGGGTACACAATAAATGTCTACTGGAAAAAAAAATCAATGAATGATTTCAGAGACAGAAAATAGATGGTGGCTGCCGCAGGCTAGTGGGAGTCGGGGGAAGTCATTCTCTAGTGGGAACAGAGTTTCAGTTTTGTGAGATGAGTTCTGGAGGTGTGGATTAATCATTCCACGATGTGTACACATATCAAAACATCTTGTTATACATCATAAATATATATAATTTTTCATTTGTCAGTTAAAAATAATAATTTTAGAAAAGAGTTCTCAAGATGGATGATGATGTTTGCACAGAAATGTGAACGTACTTAATGCCACCAGACTATACACTTAAACATGATTAAGATGGGAAATTTTATGTTGTGTGTATTTTGCCACAATTAAAAATAAAACTTAAAAAAAATCGATGAGTGATTCATTAAAAATGGAAAGAAGTAACCAAGGTTAAGCATGGAATGAATGACATAGCTACTAGGGCATGGAATCTTAGATTTAAAATGGGTGCAAACTCACCGCAGCTCTTCTATCAAGAGGTGCAATCTCTTCCCTCACACATTGAATCTGGCCTGGCTTGTGCCTTGATTTGACCAGCAGAACAGAGCAGAAGTGATACTATGCAATTGCCCAGCCTAAGCTTCAAAAAGAGTCCTCGTACACTTCTGTTCCTGCACACGAATCTCTCCACCTCTGTGTGAAGAAGTCCAGGCTGGCTGCTGGAGACATGTGGCCCAGCTAACACCCAGCACCAACCAGACACATGAGCAAGGTTCTCAGAGCATCGAGTTCCCATCAGGAGATCAGATGACACATGAGTGATCCCAGGCAAGGCCGACAGAAGAACAGTCCAGCTGAGCCCTGCTCCAACCACTGACCCACACAATCATCAACACATAAAATGCTGCTTCAAGCCATTAAGTTTGTTATGCATCTATAGAGAACTGATAGAGTTAGGAAGGCATCAATTGAGAGGTAACAAGAAATGGGTCCAAGTCTCCCTCCATTCCTGCAACTGGAGATTGAGGGGTCCTACCTTCACTAAAGCCACTTCCTGTTTGTGGCTCTCCAATGAGGATCTTATAAGCCTTGAAGTCTTAAGAAGAGTTTGGCAAATCTCTTCAAGCAGGGTGGCAGGGCACTCCAGGGTTAAGACTAAAGAGGAATGAGTGATGGGCTTCTAAAACTCGGCACTGCCTAGTGAAGAAGGAGGAAGGGACAGCTCCCTTGCTCTCCGAGATACCCTCTATTTTGCCCCTAGACATTTCTAATAGCAAACTATAGTAAGTCTGACCTCAAGAGATCAAACAGGAAGGTGAGGACACAGAGTGAGCCCAACAGTTTGTGAAACAAACTGGAACTCTCATCTAACAGGAACATGAAATGAAACTGCAAACTCTGAGCAATGAAGACTACACTTTACTAAAAGCATGCCAGTTATGATGGGTGACACATGTTAACCGGATTTTAGCAAGCTTCCTCAATTTACACTGGTTCCTAAGGGACCAGATATGCTGGCATCTGTGGACAATGAGTCTCTCAGCACAAGTGTGATCCAAGTGGACTGTACTTGCTCTTTCTGTTCTCGAGAACTTCTCCGGGCACCTGTTTCCCACTCTGGCCCCAGCAGCTGTGTCTGTATCAGTGGCCACTTCAGGAGCTGCACTACCTTGTCCCAGAATGTCTTTTATGCCAAGTTAATAAAAGATGAAATGTCCTGTCCCACAAATAGCTGATTCGGGAACATTTAACAAGGTAAATTCTTAAGAGAATAGATATTCTTATGGGGAACATGATGAGCTTAGGTCTTAGGACACTTTAACTATTTTTTACTTTCCTCTGCCTTTATCACTGTGATATCATCAACTACAGACCCAGTCCAGGAAAATCTGCACTGCTTTCTGGGCCACCACACCCAAGGTTGCTCATTTCCAACACACAGAGAATCTATCTGGCTATTACCACTAGATATCATCTATAGGATTAGTGTTTCTCACAATTACCCATTTTGGGAGCCCATAGAAAAGGAATATTGAGGGCCCCGGCTGAGAATCCATGTAATGATGCACTTTTTACCCACCTATGACTTCCTTTGCAATGTCAGTAGACACAGGATCCAGTGTTGGATTTAGGAGCTATTCCAATTGCAGGTGGCTCCTTAACATCTTGTGCTCTCTCCCAAGACAATGTTGGTCACCCCTGCAACCAGTACCCAGATCCCTAGGGAGACTAAATTAATGCCATGTCTTTCCCAAAATCACCTCTTAACTCTAACAATCATCTCAACTGTCCCATGCTCCCATGCCCTGAGGCCAGCTCGCTTCACTCAGGGCAATTGGCAATAGGTTACTAAATACTGTCTGTGTACCAAGAACAGTGCCAGCGGTCCTTGTCCATCTGAACCCTTGGGCAACATCTCATTTTAAGACACAGTCGCTTACATAAGGGCCTCTCAGGGTCCTTCACTCGGGCCCACCCTGCTCATAGGCCTCCTGCTGGGATGAGGGCTCTGATCAGCAACAATGTGGACAAGTGAAAAACCACAAAAAACCTTGAAGTTTCAGTATTTAAAAACCCTGATCTGCCCAGGAGTCCAAGCCCTATTCCAGGCTCACCACTGTCTCTGTCTGTAACACACTCTCATGATGTAAAGAACCCTCCAACACACACCACCAAATTGTTCTAGAATTCAGAAAATCTTGGCCTTTTATTTCTGTTCCTTGGGTTAAAGACACCTGCCTTTTAGTCATTTTGCTTATGAATGTACTTCTACTGGGGCAACTTAGGAGAGGGGAAAATGAATTAACATCAGTGAAGCTTGATGCTCTTAAGCAGCTCTGGCAATGATGATGATAATGATGAAGAAGAATGGCTGGGAGACAGAATAGTGATCCAAGTTGGGATGAATTAACTAAATGCATGTCTATGTCTGTCAACCGGCTCGTCGCCTCTCATTTGCTCAAAACTTTGTCTTATGGGCATCTCTCACCAAGGTGCTAAGTGCTGGGGACTAGAGGCATGAGCAGAGAAAGGGCCCCCAAGAGGGCTGGCCCCCTTAATCAATGGGCATCATAGGGCCTCACTGGACCCTGGCTAAAGCACTACTACTTTGAACTCTATCACCAAACCACACACAATAGTTTCCTAGTTCCTCACCATGCTCCTCCCATCCCCTCCTTTTCTACCAACAATGGGCACATCCCCTGCAGCCTGGCAGTCAGGGGGCTGTCTTCTGAGTCCATCAAATGTTGAAAGAAAAATATACAATTATTCAATTATTTTTAAAGGAACAAATAGATCTAAATTTAATCCAACTTACCCTTGTTTCCCAGGAGAAAGGGGCAGAGTGCTCATCTTGCCAAGTTAGATCCTGAAATAAAAATTCAAGAATAAATCTGAAATCCAAACTAGACATATCCCATGCAAACATCCACCCAGGACCATGAGGGAACCAAAACTTAGGAATAATCCCAACTGCTGGCTCTAAACGAGCCTGATGCTTTGACACTCTCAATATAACGTGCTGACCATCTTGGCCAGATTGCTCCCTCACCTTTCCCGCTGAGGCTGCCAGACACTCCCCTCCCCAGCCAAACAGACAACAGGGTATATGCCAGTGAGTCCCCCCAATGGACTCAGACAGATGAGCTGAGTAGGAGTGGACCAGAGCTTGATGGTCTCAGCAGAATCAGGCACAGACTCAGCCCTGAACAATGATTAGCTGTGTGGCCATGGGAAGATGATTTAGCCTTTTTGAGCCTCAGTTTTCTCATTTGTAAAAGTAGAATGATACTTCCCTTGCAGGGCTGTTATAAGGATTAAATGAGGTAATCTGGGAAAATAATGCCAGGCCATAATCTGCCAGTCAATGCCAACACAGGAGCTCCCCTCCTCCCCAACAGGCCTACCGGAGAGCTCAAGGGCATGGATCAGCAGAATCAATGAAGAAAAACGCCAATGTAATCCATGTGACTAATTATAACAAGAACTCTGAAATCACGCCCCACCCCCACCAAACAGAGCAGGACAGAAAGAGCCCTACAGAACAATCACTAGGAATTTGACCTTGGATCCAGTATGTTTTGTTCACTGGCCTGCACAAATAACTTGGAGAAGTCACCTTTCCTTAGGTCCCACCCTCTGCCTGCAGTTATTCCTGTGCTAGCAAATGTCTCATCTGTGTCCAGCTTCAATTGGGTAACTTTTGTTTGTTTGTTTGTTCTAAAAGATGGGGTCTCAGTATGTTGGCCAGGCTGGACGCAAACTCCTGGGCTCAAACGATGCTCCTGCCTTGGTGTCCAGAGCAGCTGGGACTACAGGTGTGCACCAGGTCTGACTGCTTCTACTGGGAACTATTTTCAGAATGAAAAATCAGGACACACTGGGTGATACAGGCGAAAATGGGATAAAATATTTTAAACTGAGATCATATCCATATCTCCCCAAAACTCCAGGTGATTTATGTCCTTCCCTAAGTATCCCTGGATAACTGTTTTCTTCCCACCCAGAGATACACTGACACGGTGCCCCTAAGTCAAGTGGTCTGGCTTCCCTCTCATCTACAGGGCAAACCAGTTCTGCCCACAGACCCTCTTCTTTCAGCTTCTGACAGAGCCTCTGCCACCCCAGCTTAGCCTCAGACACTGGGGGCAAATGCCAGGGCCCACGCAGGGGGAGTGCCTCACCAACATATAAGTGTACACGTTCAGCCTTCCAGACCCTGAGCATGCGTTCTCTCTGCAGACACCTCCTAACATGAACGGCCAGTGGGAGGCCAGTCTTTGAACTCGAATAACGAAGGCATGCCAGGGTCTGGGCAGCTGAAGGCCTATTCCCAAGAAGGAGGGATGGGGAAGGAAGTGTGTGATGACTCTCCTGCACAGCCCAAGCACGGCCAACCCTAGATGACAAGGGTGACAGAGCAGGGCCTTTGTCCACTCCTCTATCCCCAGTGCCTGGAAGACTCAGTGACTGCCCGTAGCGGACGCTCACTCACTCTTTGAGAATATGTGAATAAACAAACTCTGCACAAGCCCAGATCCTTTCACAGGTTGATTTTCCCCCACAATCTCCCCCTCCCAACACTCACACTCCCCCAAGACTTCTCAATGTGGGGGCACAGGCTCCTTACAGCTCTTGGCCCCAGGAGGAAGAGCTGGCCATCGACAGGGTAGAGATCCGGTTCTGTGTCCTGATGGCTGTGCTGTGTGCCTTGGTTCTGTGCAGTAGGGACTGGCACATTTGTGGCACAAATACTTCACATATACCGGGGGTAAAGAGCAAGGAAAACCCAGAGAGGAGGCAGTATGAAAGGCCAGAATTAGGTCTTTATTTTCCCAGGAGTGCATATAAAAGGACTAAACATATTTATATCAGGAAAAAAACACCACTAACAAAGATACTAGTTATAAATATTAAGAATTACAAAAGTGGGGGGAAAGCCCTACAAACTGGGTCAAGCTGCATTAAAGTGTATCAGTCAGTTCTGAGAACCACGTAGTGTGTGCAACTGATGACCGTGTGCACAGTAAGGTGACCCCCATCCTCAAAGTGTTACAGTCATTCTCCTGTAATGGTATTTGCTTATGATCCTGACTTCTGAACTGGTTGGTATGCACTGCCTCATGGCTGTCAAGCAAAACCTTTAAAAATGAGAGGAACCTCATTTTGTTTGGAATTTCAGTTACACTCAAGTTACTTCCCAATGCACAAACTTCGTTCCTCCAAAAATGGAAATGGATGCCTGAAGGAATGTGAGTTACCAAGGCTTTGCGATTAGATGTCCCCTAGCAGAGGTAGAAGGCCAGCCTTCAGCTGTAGGGGGCTCCTGGTCCATGTCTCTGGGTGTATGCTAGGGGTACAGTTAAGCTAAATAACCAAAGTCCCTAAAATCCTCAGAACTCTCTGAGTTCCTTTTAGAAGTAATCAAACCAAGAAGGGCTTTGTTTTCACATGGGAAAAATAAAAGGGGCCGATGGAATAAGTATCATTTATTCTAGTTAATCATTCATTAACTCTTCGTGAATAAATGATCTCTGCACAAGCCTGTATATTTTCACAGGTTGATTTTCCTCCCCAGCCTCCACACCCCACACTCACACTCCCTCTAAGACTTCACCGGCTCTTCACAGCTCTTAGTCCCAGGAGGAACGGCCAGCCATCCACAGGGTAGAGTAGAGACCCAGCTTTGGATCTTTGGAAGAAGGTAAATGGAAATCAACTGGCAAAGGTGCTCCTTCCATCCAGAATTGAACAGGCCGCTGGCCACCCAAATGGAAAGACGAAGTGTATGAACACCTGCGGGGCAGGCAGAGGGCAGGAGCACTGGCCAGGGCGGGGCATGATGTAGCTGGACTCCCCTGTTACTTGATATGATTCTAAATATTAATTATATACCTTGAGTCCCTTTGAAACCTGCAAAGATTAAAATAATAAGGCTTTTGGCTTTGGAAGGTGGCTCAGTATATAAGACTCTTAGGAACAAAGACTTAGCCCAGAGCTTGGGGACAGCCAACTCTCTAGTGACGGCAACCCATATTAGCTGAAATTCCAAGGGGGTCGCAGGAGGAGAAAGGGTCACACTGTGATTTCTCCCCAACTTAGTGTCGAGTCAATAGTCTTTTGTTTGCTCCAGCAAGAAATGAAGTCAAGGGGCAGATTCCTTGGGTTTCTGTAATTCTGAGCTCATAAAAAACAATAAAGTGCTTAACAAAAATAAACATGCCAAACAAAAATGTGATGGAAGCTCTGATGTCAGCCTTCAACTGCACGCTCTAGCCACAAAAAGCACTGGTGGCAAGAACAGGCTCCCTAGGCTGTTGGATGCAAATGGGATCAGAATTGCAAAGTGGTGGCACCCACTCACACATATACAATGCTATCCTTTCTTCTACTCCCATGGTGACCAGCAGGCAACCAAAATGAGGCCAGGCACATGCTCTTGGACCAATCACATATGCTTTTTCTAGGACTGCCTGGAAGGCTTTCCCACCCCCCTCTCTGGCGCCTAGGATCTGAAATCATCTAAGTGCCAAAACACATCTGTTACTTAGGCCACACGACAAGAGAGTGGGCTTCATTGTTGGCCAGGACTTATCCTCAGAGTCAAATTCCGTAAGAGGCATCCATACCAAAGGCAGCACTGAATCTCTCCAGAAACAATGTCTTCTTTGGAGTGCAGGGAAGAAAGATGCCTCGGATCACCAAATCCCAGAGGAGAAAGCCAAAAAGCAGAGGGGAAGCTATAGAAAGCCACCAGAAACACAGAGCACTTGGCAATTATCAGAGGCCAGCACTACATGTAAAAGGCTCTGCCAGTCCCCACGCAGCTCCAAGAACTCTGGAATAAACACACACACAAACAATCTTTTCCCCTAACATCCCAGAGACCTTGAGTATTTGCTCTTCTCTGGGAAATGTTCATCCAATTCAGTGTGTACCTCCTAAACTCTAAATGAAACAGAATTTAAAAAATAATAATAATAAAGCATTTTTTTTTCCATAGTGCTGGAATACATGTTTGAATCGTATCGCCAGCATTTACTTCTTTATTTGTTGATAAAAAATGGATACTGGAGGGCTTAAGAACTCTGTGGTTCCTAGACACTTTTATTTTTGGAGGCTGCAAGGCTGCAAGCAGAGGTGTGTTGGAGCAGGCTTGCACCAACTAACGAGAGCTGATTGTAAAATTTTGAGGACTTTCTTGAACCTGTTGTTTAACTGCGTGATTAAAAAGGTGAATTATATAAACTTGAAATTAAATCCATTGTATTAAAAATAAAGGTGATATACTTCACACCACAAGGATGGCTACTATCAAAAAGCAGAAAATAGCAAATATTGGTGAGGATGTGGAGGCACTGGAACCCTTGTACACTTTTGGTGGGAATGTAA
This sequence comes from Macaca nemestrina, assembly GCF_043159975.1. Lineage (NCBI taxonomy): Eukaryota > Metazoa > Chordata > Mammalia > Primates > Cercopithecidae > Macaca > Macaca nemestrina. The sequence continues at coordinate 18,323,778 of NC_092125.1, read as the reverse complement.
ATAAAGTAGCCATTATATAAAACACTTCAGCAGTTCCTCAAAAAATTACACATACAATTACCATTTGTTCCAGCAATTTCATTCCTAGGTATACACCCAAAAGAACTGGAAGCAGGGGCTCAGAGATCCTTATACCCCAATGTTTGTAACTGCGCCATTCACAATAACCAAAAGATGAAAGCAACCAGGTATCCGCTGACAGATGAATGCATAAACAAAATGTGGTTATCCCTACAATGGAATATTATTCAGTCTTAAAAAGGAAGGAAATTCTGATACAGGCTTCAACATGGATGAACCTTAAAGACATTATGCTTAGTGAACTAAGCCAGACACAAGGACAAAAAATCATATGATTCCACTTATATAAGGTACCTAGAGTAGGCAAAATCATAGAGACAGAAAGTAGAACAGAGGTTATCAGAGACTGAGGCCAGGAAATGGGGAGTTATTGTTTAATATATACAGAGTTTAATTCTTTAAAGGATATAATTTCACTTCAAATAATACACGAGTTCTGGAAATGGATGGTGATGATGATTGCACAACATTGTGACTATACTAAATGCCTCGGACTACACACAGAAAAGTGGTTAAAATGGTGAATTTTATGTTATACGTATTTTACCACAATAAAAAGTCGTGGAAAGACACGGAGGAACCTCAAATGAATATTATTAAGTGGAAAGAAGCCAATCTAAAAAGGCTACATATTGTATGATTCCAGCTATATGATATTCTGGAAAAGGCAAAACTACGGAGACAGTAAAAAGATCAGTGGCTGCCAGAGCCTGGGGGGCGGGAGGCATGAGCAGGTGGCGCACAGAGGATTTCTGTTAAGGAAGTGGCTCCCCTCTGTATGATACCATCATGGTGTACACCTCCCAGAGCGACCCCTAGTGTAAACCAGAGACTTTGCGTGACAATAATAAAAACAATGCAGGTTCATTGATTGCAATCAATGCACCACTCTGGTTTAGGATGTCGATGGTGGGGAAGGCTGCACGCATATGCATGTCTGTGTGCACATTTTGGGAAAGGTCTGCGTGGGAACTCTCTGTACCTTCTGTTCAATTTTGCTGGAACCTAAAACTACTCTAAAAACTGAATGTTTTTTTAAAGTGTGCCCCCCCCCCCCACCAAAAAAAAAGTAACAAACACTAGAAACTCAACATTTCAATACAGTTACTATTATCCATGGTCTTGAGGTTATTTGCATCCATTGTATGTATAAGGTGGAAATACCACATAGCGCGGTGCCCAGTTGTGCATCCCGTTAGTCACGCCAAGAGCATGGAACAGGCCACGGTGGAGTATCTGGTCATGGCAACTGGCAAATGCTAGAAGTCAGGGCTAGTCCGCCTCACTCCCCCAGAGCCGGCTGTTAAATATTTACCAGCACACCACAGGCTACAACCATAACAAACATCCTGATATTTCATCACATTCTGCAAGTGTTTCTTTCTGCTGTGTGGATGGATAGCGCCTGCAGAGGGCGCTGTCCAGCATGGGGGCTCCCTTAGGGCCTCCACAAGCTGTTCCAGGAAAAACAGCTGGGCAGGGAGTGAGGCTTTCTGGGGTGATTCTAAAACAGCATCAAGATCTGGGAACACGACCACACACATATTGACGCCAGAAATGGTCCTCGTCTACCTGAAGTCCATAAATAAGGAGAGTTTCTGGTTGACACCTGTGGCATCTTGGCTTGAAGGTAAGAAATGTAAACTGAGAAATTCTATAAGCTAGAGAAATAAGGTTTAGACAGCAGAGCATGTGAGCAGGACAGAAAGTCCCATAGGTTGAAGGGTGTGTCACCCTGTAGTGATGCCAGGTGGCCTGGGTATCTTGGCTCACCCAGGGTGGAACACATTGTTCCTGGTGAGCTGTGTCGTGCCCATCACTCCCTCAGAGATGCCAGAGCCTGTCCTGTGGATCAACTGTAAGGCTTAATTACCAAGTGACAACACTGGTTGTTGTCACTGATAATGACAGCACCCTGGACATGTTGACCAACTGAGAGCCTCCCAACCGCAGCTCCATGCACAAATTCAACAGTGCTTCTGCTGTAGTTATTTCTATATTTATTTTTCCACAAATAAATATGTTACAGGAGTGAGATAATCACACTCCTTGGTATTTACCCAGATGAACTGAAGACTTCGGTCCACACAAAAAACCTACACACAGATGTTTTACTCATAATTGCCAAAACTTAGAAGCAACCAAGATGTGTTTCAGTTATTGGATAAGTAAACTGTGATACATCCAGACAATGGAACATTATTTAGCAAAGAAATGAGCTACCAAGTCACAGAAAGACATGGAAGAACCTTAAATGAGTATCACTAAGTAAAAGAAGCCAATCTCAAAAGGCTGCATACTGTATGAATCCAATCATATTACATTCTGGAAAAGGCAAAACCATGGAGACAGTTAAAACATCGTTGGCTGCCAGGGGTTGGGGGGAGGGAAGGATAAATAAGTGGAACACAGAGAATTTTTAGGGCAGTGAAACTCTCCTGTGTGATATTATAGTGGTGGGTACATGTCATTATTCATTTGTCAAGATCCATACAGTGGACAACCCAAGAGTGAACCCCAAACTATGGACTTTGGGTGGTAACAATGTGTCAATGCACATTCATCAGCTGTCACAAATGCACCACTGTGGCGTGGATGCTGACAGTGGGGGAGCCAGAGAAGTAATGAGAGCTTTGTACTTTCTGCTCAATTTTGCTGTGAATCTAAAACTGCTCTAAAAAATTAAGTCTATTTAAAAAGAGGAGAGTACGGAAGAATGATTAAAATATGTTCTTTTTTTTTACCAACTGCTTATTTTTAGGATGTATTGTTTACATATTTATGGAATCCATGCTTTTCCCTTTGACTTGTAATATTTTTAACTCTGCTGAGATAAGGGGGTTTCCATAACTGGAAATACAACACTGCAGTTCCAAAGACAGAAAAACAGTCCTGATTTCACCACTGGGCATGTTTTCCGCCATGAATACGAATCCAGAAACTCAGTCCTCCATAGATTACAGCAAAACAAAAACTCAGCACGAGCATGGTAATGGGAACAGGATACAGAGTAGGTGGAGGAAATTCTAAGGAAATGAGCAAAATATGACAGGAAGTCTAAACAAATGATCTCATCTTCCTTCCTTCATTCATTCATTCAGAAGAAGAAATAGATATTTTCTCCAGTACTACGAGAATCCCTTGCTTAGAGTGTAGAAGTGACTCTTATCAATTAAAAGATGACTCTACACCTGTCGCCATGCTTCCTGCCCTCCCTCCCTGCATGTCAGTGACCAAGTCACTTCATTTCTTTGCTAAACCTGTTCCCTGGCTGCCACTGGGCCACCCTCCCACAGGAGCTAGCAGAGGTGCCTGGGGAGGAGAGGCCTTAGCTCCCAGGGAACCAGGCCAGGTGCTACTCGGGGCAGAGAACCCACAGCATGAAAGGGAAGCTCACAGAGCAGGCCCGACCGCCCTCTCCTCTCAGCCCGTGGAACTGGATTTGAAGCAGGGTCATCTCAACTCCTGCCCAGGGCCCCAGGTAGAGGGACTCAGAAAACCCTGCCATCCTTTCTAAAACATCCATGGATACACCAGGCAAAAGGTGGGAATCATAAATCAAACATTCCACCTTCCTTAAAAAAGGAGTCCAAAATGCTGAGAAAGCAACTCCCTAATTTTCTTTTTCTTTCTTTTTTTTTTTTCTTAATGTCAGATTTCAAAGCGAAAAGGCCAGTCTACTAAAGGCAAAGAGGATGAGGAGACACAGCAGCCAAACCAAATCTAACGAAGATGTAATGCTCAAGGAAAGTTCTGAAGCGATTGATTCTACCAGCTGTTTTATAATGCTGCTTCTGCCTGGTTTGAAACTTTTAACATTAATGTACAGGTAAAAACTTTTATAATAAATTGGTTTATTTTAGCAAGCAAACCTCTAGGTTGGCCAGCACACAGGCTCCTAGGTTTGCAGAAGGGTCTTCTGTAGATAGCCCTAACCACACAGAACGGGTGCAGCAGCTCAGCAGTTTGCTAAACATAGGTACCCATAGCCACAGCACCTGTGGAGTCCTCTAGCCTAAGGACTAAGAGGCCACAGGCAATGCAGGAGATACAGGGAGGCAAAAACAGCTTCAGAAAAGGAAGCTAAGGCCAAGAGGAGTAAGAGAGCAACAGCAAGTCCCCAGGTTCCTGTAGGAGGGGCAGACACGAAGGCGCTGGAAGGACACGGCAGTGGATCATGCCAAGCTGTTGAAGAGGGGACAGAGCTGTCTGGCTCCGGGGTCTAAAAATCCACGTTCCACAACATGTGAAACCCCAGTTAGGGATATTGAAACACCCTTCCTGCCCAGCTCCACCATATGGAGAGATGGAAGAGGCAAGTAGGTCCAGGCAAACAAGACGCACCAGCTTCCCCAAGCTCCCCAATCATCTGCTTAGGGACCATCTGGAGTCAAGAATGTCTCACAGAATGTGGAACCCTGTAATTCTCACCATGTACTCACATCTCGCTAGATCAGTGACAAGGAGATTGGGGGCAGGAGCAGGGAGCAACACATTCTTAACAATTCAGAGGTGTGTGGGGTTTTCTCCTTTGGGATAACAGGAAACAGCAGAAGCAGACAGGGTGATCCTTCTAAAATGAAAAACTTTCCCCTCCAAAGTAAGCCATTCCTGAAACCCTACTGCTGGAGGAAGAACGCAGCAATCAAGCAGCGCGGGTCAAAGACCGTCAAAAGCATCCATTTGCAAACCTGCCTTAATGTTCTTACCAAAATACTGGACCCAAAGTGCATGTTCTCATTGTCTGTGCCTGCTCCAAGCCAGGCCAGCGAGTTTGAAACTCTGTGAGCCATTGGTTCTGCCACCAGACTTCACAGAGGGGCAAACTACCCCTTAAGAGGGACGACACCTTGCTGGTGGCATGGTCAGGACAAGAATCCAGGACTTGGGGCTCTGCAGGCTTCTCTCCTTTTGCTGGTTGGGACACGTTCTTCCAGCAGCAGCTCCAGATTTTCCACAAAAGGGGGTTGGGTGGCTGTGGGAAGGGGTTAGGACCTAGGTTGAAGCTATACTTCTGTGCTTTTTTACTGAGATCATATGTTCACATGGGGGTATTTTTAAAGGAGTTGGTAAAGATTATGGGAGGATGAAGTACCCTAAGCTAGAATGCCTTGTCTCTAATATAACAGGCTTTGAGAAATATTTGCTCAGCTGATTTCCAAGGAAGCAAGAACCTAAAGACTGATAGGGCCCTTCACGGCTTCAGTACTCAAAGGCAGCAGCCTCCTTCCCTGAGGAGAACCAGGTTAAGTCATCAAGGCAAAGAGCCATCTGGGCCTCAGGCCAGAGGATGAGGATGAAAACATACACGGACGCCACATCTGTCAGATGCACAGGCAACTTCAGTGAGTGAACTGAGCCCCTGACCACATTCAAAACCATGAAGATCTGTGATCAGCATCATACAATCAATTTCTGTTTGTTCCTGCAACACACAAGAAATGTCTAGAAGATGGTCACCACATTTGGAGGCTATATTTGCATGCTCTCACTTAAAATGTTGCTATGTGAGATAGAAAAATACTACTGGCAATGGGGGGGGAAGACACCATTCAAAGAAATAGTCAGTGTCCTTCAGGGCAGCAGAAAGGGCTGTGGAGGCCCCAGGACCACATCAGAAGACTGATCAAGTGGGAAGGAACACAGGGCCCCACTCTATCTAGTTTACAGTCCTTTAAGACAAACTTGGGGTCACCTATTTGGTGGGTACCTCTGTTCAGCAGCCTACCCTGTCCTTATCCATCATCCCTGTGCCTAGGAGCTGGCCCTCCTCCATGAATGATCTCGTGGGGACAACAATGAGACAACTGACTCCACTTTGGTGCCAACCTCTGGCCCAGTCCAGGGCAATTTAAATTCCCTACTGCTATAAACCTACACAGCCACTGCAGGCAAAAACTTACCCTGGGCCACATTCCTATGTACCTCTGTTAAAATACAGGGTCTATCTGCCCCTCTGCCGTCTGAGCTGAGGCTGGTCAGAAGCATTTCAGAACATGCTCTCAGCTGGTTTTGCAAAGCTGAGATTCAATTCTCCTGAGCTGCTCCTGGAAGGACATGCAGGCACCACAGCACAGTACAGTCCCACTTGCTTTGAAATCACATTGAGTTTACGAATTAAGAAACAGCTCAGTCTGGCACCAGATAAGGAATGAGAATAAAAAATTAACTTGGCCATATTCTTCCTCGTCAGTGATACTGGGCTCTTCCATGACATGAGCTTTTTGATCATGAGTAGGCGTGTAGATATTCTTAGCTGGACACCAAGCTAAGGGAAAATGACAGTCACTCTCCAACATTTGTAAGTACTTAGAAGTTTACTTCCTCTCATATTTATTCGTGACTCTTCCAGAGGAGTGCTGCCTGCTTTTTCATCCCCCAAATCTGGGCGCAAACACTGCACACATGTCTTTATAAATACGCATATTTTCCCACTGAAAATGTTTCGGCTCTAGGAATACATTTTAAAACCTATATTTTCCCCTCCCCAGTTTACCACACCCTGTTTTTCCTGGCAAAGCCATCAGAATTTGAAGTCCAGTAGAGAATTTCCTTTTGATTCCATCAGAATAGAGCAACATTGGCATCAACCTTCAGTCATTTCACATTTCCCTCACATTAAAGTGGGTTTATGACCACGAACACTTTGTATTAATAAATGTCTCAGCACACCCAAGCCTGAAAATCTGATCTAAACCTCCTTAACTTGAATTCCATCCATAATCCACAACTTCTTCAGAAAAAAAACTCTTCCCAGCTTCTCTCCCCTCTAGCCTAAGAAACAGCCTTAACAGCGAGCAATTTCATTCTCATACTTTTTGCTCTGCTTGACTTTGCTCCTCATGGCAAAAGTTGAGTTTGAAAGGCCAAAGAGCCACAGTGCAAATTCTAAAGGCACCAAACAAGCTTCGGTTAAACACATTTCTAAGAAAAAGAAGACCAAGTTTCTGAACCCCACAGAAGATTCAGGCCTTTGTGTCTAAGTGTGGGTCATCCCTGAGCTTTTTCTGGAACAGATTCGGCGTTTCTACTGCCCCTCCAGCAGTCTGGACAGTGCCTAGATCTGAGACCTAAACATGCCCTGTTATGTGGCCAAGACTTACTGGAGCTCATTTAAGCTTATCATCCCTTAGTTTTTTGGTGGAAAACAGGGTCACCATGCTCACCCCTAAAACATACCCTGGACGTCGTGCTCACTTGGAAAACATCTTAGGGTGATGGATGGGTTTCCCTCCTTATCTTGGAAGACACCTTTTCTTTCCTGTTGCCTGGCTTGGCAATTTTACTTTCCCCATACATCTCATCACAAGTATTCATGTTAATATATATCATATGCTGAGTGCCTTCACGGGCAGGCACGGGATGGGCGTTATTATCCCTGTTTTACACAGTGGAAACTGAGGCTCTAAGAAGTTAATTCACCCACCGCCATACAGGTAGTAAGTAGCAGAGCTGGATTAAAACCCAGGTTTGTCTGGTTTAAAACTGCTTGTTGTTTCCACTTTGGTCAGCCTCGCTTACGACAGCTCCGGGAGAAGTCTGGAGTCCGTGCGAGCCGGCGGATCAGGTTTAGATGGAGGTTCTTTAACGACCCCACCTCTCGGCGATCTCTTAACCAACTCCCCCAGCGGAACTCCCATTCCCCGACCTTCGGCTCTGGGGCTCCCCTCCCACCCACTGCCATTCCTGCCTTTTCCTTTCCAGCCCCTACCAGCTGGGGCGGCCTCACGCCGGCATGTGCCCCCCCGGGCCGGGGCGCCAGGCGGGGAAGAGGGTCCGCGGCCAGGCCCGCACCTACCTCGTCCCCGAAGCGCACCACCTTCTGGCCCGTGGGCCCGCGCAGGCCGGGGAAGCGCGTGAGCTCCTCCGAGTCCCCGGGGTCTCGGGGCGCCGGAGCGCGCGGCCCCACCAGGCACCGGTCGATGATCTCGTCCTGCTGCGCGGGCGGCAGCCGCGCCCACTCGGGCCCGTACTTCTCGCGGATCTTCTCCTTGTCCTGCATGATCTTCCTGGCCATGGGGCTCAGCGACGAGAAGTAAGTGAAGCGCTTTCGCTCCCGGTCGTCAAGAGGCCGGTTCCCGCTCATGACCGCCGAGCGCGAGGCCGCGATAGCCGCCGCCATGGACGCCATGCCCGGCCTGCCTGCCGCTCCCGGCCCGCGCCCCGCCCCGCGCTGTGCCCGCCCCCGCCCCGCCCCGCGCCGCCCAGAGCCCCGCCCCCTCCGGGAACCCCGCCCTGCACAGCCGCGGACCCGGGTCTCCCAGCCAACCCATCTCCTCAAGCCCCGGGACCCCGGCCCTCCGCGGCCCCCTCCCCGGGAGCTCCTCCCTCCGCTCCCCTCCCCCTGCCCCCCCTCGCGGACCCCAATGGGTCCCCCTTTACGCCTCCATAGTGGATTCCCGCGGTGCCAGCAGGTTTCGGGTTCCCCTTAGCCGGCTGAGGTGGTGGCCGGCGTGTCCCCGAGCCGGCGCTTGGCGCCCTGAGAGTGTGGCCGTGGTTAATTCCCGGTAGTGACCGCCATAGCGCCACGTGGCCACTGCTTGACAAAGGAAACTTTTTTCAACCTCCAGTGAGCCTAAGAAAGCCCCAGCATTTCGGGCCGAGCCGCTGGCTGCCTGGCTTCTGTTTTTACTCCTTTCCTTCTGTCCCTTTCCCGGACGAGCCACACCTTCTCTGCTTTCTCTGGGCCAGTCCGGGACGCTGGGCCCGGGGCCTGGCGCGGTGAGCTGCAGATAGCCGGGGCCGCAGGACAGCCCGGAGGCGGGAGGGAGACGTGGAAGGCTAGACCTGTGCGGGGCGTCTGGTTCTGGCTTCCCCTCAGGGCCGGGAGTGTGCATGAAGTAGCCGGTAGCCCAGGTGCCTTTCCCCAACCCAAGGAGCTCAGAACTCTTGGCAGTTCGATGTTCGCAAACAAACCAAAGAGGAGCAGAAAGTTTTCAGACTCAGAGGCGACATCCCAACAGTAGGGGGCCGGGGTTTGTAATTTTGAGGTGTGTCCCAGACCACAAAATTAAAATTATAGAGAGCCCCTACTTGCCCCAGCCCCCTCTCTCTGTCTGACTTATTTTAACAAGACTAACAGGACTCAGATGAGAATTGTGTCCACTCGTAAAATAAAAAAAATAAAAAAACAGCATTTCAGCTGTTACTTAGAGTCTTTGCTTGGATTATTCTGAACACAGAGTAGAAATAACTTGCAAAGTCCTATTTTAAATGTGAGATGGCCTCATCTTCCGGCCCAGAAATCCTCAGAATATTTTTGGAATGTCATGAATGTGGCAGGCTCTACAGTTAAAGACATTATTATCAACAGTGTTCACAACATAATATATTGAAGCAGGGAAAGGCAAGAACCACCAAATATAGCCTCCACAGTAAGTGGCGGGTTGTTTATGAGACGGGAAGTTTAAGGACAGTTTTTTGGGGTATGAACTTCTGTTTAAGTTGATGCTACAGAGGCTCAGTACACTGACCTGAACCCCACTGATTTCTCTCCTCTAATCCTTGTTTAATAATGTAGGTAATATTTAAAGATGTATTCTTGAAATTTAATTAACATCCCCAGGCTTGCTTTGATATTCACATGAGAAGCTGCCTGTACCCTTAGAAACTTGGTCTCATGATGTTTTCAAAGCAGTTGTAGAAATAATTGTTGCTTTCAAAAAGAAAAAGCACAACCCCATGAGGTGTTCTGGGTCTGGCAATAATTGATTGTCAAAGAAGTTTTCAAGATAACAAAAGCGTGAGATAATTCAGGGACATTGGCCAAAGTATGTAAAGTCTGTGATCTGAATGATAAGGTGGTAACTAAAAGAAAAATTCTTCCAGATTATAAGAAGAAACCCAGGGGAATTAAAATATGGCTCTAACAGATGACTTGGCTGAAATTAGAAACATTTTTTTTACATATATCTTTATCTACTCCTGGAGGGAATAAAAATAGCCAAACTCCGGCCAGGCACGGTGGCTCACACCTGTAATCCCAGCAGTTTGGGAGGCCGAGGTGGGCGGATCACGAGGTCAGGAGATTGAGACCATCCTGCCTAACATGGTGAAACCCCATCTCTACTAAAAATACAAAAATTAGCTGGGCGTGGTGGCATGTGCCTGTAATCCCAGCTACTCGGGAGGCTGAGGCAGGAGAATCGCTTGAACCGGGAAGTCGGAGGTTGCAGTGAGCCAAGATCGCACCACCACACTCTAGCCTGGCGACAGAGGGAGACTTGGTCTCAAAAAAACAAAAACAAAAAAACCCAAATTCCAAATATGTAATTAAGTGACAGGATCTGAATGTTTACGTCCCCCAAAATTCATATGTTCAAATCCTAACTGGTAAGATGATGTGGAGCCTTTGGGGAGATGTTTAGGTCAGGAGGGCAGAGCCCTCATGAATGGGACTGGTTCCCCTATAAGAGACTCAAGGGAGCTCACTTGCCCCATCCACCGTGTGACCAGACAGCAAGAAGGTGCCATCAGAAAGCACAACCTATGAGCCAGGAAGCAGAGCCAGACCCCAAGTCTGCGGATGCCTTGATCTCAGACTTCCCAGCTTCCAGGTCTGTGAGAAATAAATTCCTATTAATGATAAGCCACTCCGTTTATAGTATTTTGTTATAGTGGCCCGAATAGACCAAGACTTCAAGTAAAATAGTGCGGGATTGCTGTAGTACTAAGAACCTGTCTCAGTCCCTTTGGGACATGGTATCATAGACTGGGTGACTTCAGCAACAAATATGTATTTCTTACAGTTCTGGAGGCTGGAGGTCTGACATTGGCATGCCAGCGTGATCAGATTCTGGTAAGAGCCCTCTTCTGGGTTGCAGACTGCCAGCTTCTTGTTATATCCTCACATGGTGGGAAAAGGGATACAGCAAGCTCTCTCATGACTCCTGTAGGGCACAAATCCCTTTCCTAAAGACTCCATTCTCATAACCTCATCTAGTCCTAATTACTTTCTTCAGGCCTCACCTCCTAATACCATCACATTGGTATTAGGTAGGGTTTCAACATCAGAATTTTGAGGGCACACAAGCATTTAGTCTGTAACATCTTCTTAGGTAAGAATTTGGATGGAGGCCGCCTAAATTATCTTTCTTTGTGAATGTGGTTTGGCCAGTAGACTCTCTCTGTTCACAAAATGAAGAGGCTAACACGTGGTCCCTGACCCATGGAAATGCTTTCAAACCTTGCAGTGGTCCAAAGAGCATTCCTTTAATCATTAGCATTTTACTGAGGCATTTGCTACTTCATGTTAAGCAGTATGGGGGGAGATGAAAAGGGTGTGGGAACAGCGTTAGTTCCGTGATCAGGGTCCCACACAAGATCGGCTTTCCAGGGCTTTGAGCACACTCTACCAGGTCTGTGTAAGCAGCCTCAGGTTTTCATAAGTGCTCTGGTTTCATATTTGTCTCCTCCAAAACTCATGTTGAAATTAAATCCTCAGTGTGGCAGTATTGAGAGGTGGAGCCCGTAACAACTGATTGGGTTATGAAGGCTCTGCTCTCATGAATGGATTAATCCATTCATGGACCAATACTGGGTTAATGGATTAATGGGTTATGGAAGTGGGACTGGTAGCTTTTTTGTATTTTTGTTTTTTGTGTTTTTTGGGGGAGGGGTTGTTTTGTTTTGTTTTGTTTTTTTGAGACAGAGTCTCGCTCTGTCGCCCAGGCTGGAGTGCAGTGGCGCGATCTCGGCTCACTGCAACCTCCACCTCCTGTGTTCAAGCGATTCTCCTGCTTCAGCCTCTCGAATAGCTGGGGCTGCCACCATGCCCAGCTAATTTTTTGTATTTTTAGTAGAGACAGAGTTTCACCGTGTTAGCCAGGATGGTCTCGATCTCCTGACCTCGTGATGCACCCGCCTTGGGCTCCCAAAGTGTTGGGATTACAGGCATGAGGCACTGTGCCCAGCCAACTTGTGGTTTTATAAGAAGAGCAGAAAAATATGAACAATCATGCTCAGCCCTTCACCATGGGATGCCCTGCACCATCTGGGGACTCTGCAGAGAGTCCCCACCAGCAAGAAAGACCTCTCCAGATGCAGCCACTCAAACTTGGACTTGTCAGCCTCCATAATTGTAAGAAATAAATTCCTTTTCTTTTTCTTTTTGTATAAATTCTGGGGGTACAAGTGCAGTTTTGTTACATGGATATATCGCCTAGTGATGACCATTCCCTGAAAAATGTACATGGCACCCATTAAGGAATTTCTCATCACTTACCCCCTCCCACCTTTTTTTTTCTTTATAAATTATCTAGTTTCAAGTGTACTGTTTTAACCAGAAAATGGACTGAGACAACATGGTATTCGTTCCTGGAATGCTTTTCTTAGCAATTAGGGAGGCCAGATACAGTGGCTCACGCTTGTAATACCAGCACTTTGGGAGGCCAAAGCATGTGGATCACTTGAATCCAGGAGTTTGAGACCAGTCTGGGAAGCATGATGAAACCCCGTCTCTACAAAAAATATAAAAATTAGCCAGGTGTGGTAGCATGCACCCGTAGTCCCAGCTACTTGGGAGGCTGAAGTGGGAGGATCACTTGAACCCTGGGAGGTCAAGGCTGCTGTGAGCCAAAATCACACCACTGCACTCCAGCCTGAGTGACAGAGCTGTCCCCACCGCCTCCCCCACTCAAAAAAAAAAGAAAAAAAATTAGGGAGACATAGCAACAAGTGCTTTAACTGAGTCAAACTGTCTCTGGTGTCCTGAGCTGTGGAGTTCTTCCTTGTGTAGTGCCATTTCAGTCATTTTCCTCAGAAATGTTCTTGAGTGACCACTAGAAATCAAACTTTACAATAAGGAGAACCTTATCTGTCTTGTTTACTGTTATAAACAATAATGCCTTATTCATAGTGAAGGAATTATGAATTATGAAGGAATGAATAAGTATTCCATAATTGGCATCATTAATTCCCTCTCTACAGAAAACTGAGGCGTCAACAGAAGAGACCCACCTAAGCTTGTCCGCGACCACCCGCTCACCTCATAGTTTGGGGCAGAATTGAGATCACAGAACAGGGGTTCCTTTGTCTTTTGTTAAATCCGTAACATTGGATTGATGTGTCTAAGGTTAACCATTGGATATAATAATAATGATATTAAAAACTGACCCTAACGGCACGATGTATTAAAGTTTCCAAGTCACTCATTTGGAAGTCAAGTCAAACATAGCACTAATTTTTCAGTGTAACAATCGAATACCCAAAGTGATGGCCAACATTCCCATTACACGTCTGACATCTTGGCTCACAGTCATGGCCCTGGAACTCTTCTCCCTAGAACAGTCCCACGTAAAAAATCTATTAATCCCAGAGCTTTGAGAGGCCAAGGCAGGAGTATGGCTTGAGGCCAAGAGTTTGAGACCTGCCGGGACAACACAGTGAGACCCCATCTCTACAAAAATAAAATAAAATAATTAGCCAGGTATGGTGGCACACACCTGTACTCCTAGCTACTCGGGAGACTGAGGCAGGAAGATTGCCTGAGCCCATGAGTTTGAGGCTACAGTGAGCTATGATCATGTCATTGCACTCTAGCCTGGGTGACAAAGCAAGACCCTGTCTCTAAAAAACAAAAAAAATTTATTGAGAGAGAGAGACAGCAAGGCCGGCTGGTCTCGAGGAAGAGAAATAAACCTCTACAAGAAAACTGCCACACCCTGTTTGAGCCCAACCTGTTCACCCTCAAAGACAGAATGACGGTCTCCCCCTTCTGTCTGCACTCCTGGCTGTTCACAGAGCACAACAACAGGGAAATGCTGTCTGTTCTACTCATGTGTTTCTGGTGTCTTCCAGTAGAAATTCACTTTATCATTTAAAATAATTACTTATATATTTGTTTTTTTGGCATTTGCTTACCATATTCTCATGTTTTATCTTATCTCCCTGCTTAGAAAAGTGAAATTGACATTATTGAGGATCTCCTCTGCAACAGGCACCGTGAAATCACATTAGTCGGATGTCGTCCATTAGTCAGACATTTTTCTATTAGATGTTTTGTCTATGTTTTAATGAGAACCTGCTATCAAAGAACTAACTTCTGTTTTCTTTCCCAGCTTGGCTTAAAGGAGTACTTTAGGACTAAGAACAACAGGATGAAAACAGCAGCTAAAGTAGAACACACTGGCAGAGACGTTCATATCCTCGAGCTGTGCTTCCGAAGCTCAAGCATGGCAGAGTGGCCTTGTTAAATCAGAGTTCAGGGCGCCACCCCGACAGTTTCTGATTCAGTAGGTCCCCAGTAGGGACCAAGAACCTTTTTTTTTTTCTTTTTCTTTTTAATAGAGTCAGGGTCTTGCTATGTTGCCCACATGGGTCTCAAACTGAAGCAATCCTCCCACCTCGACCTCCCAAAGCACTGGAATTCCAGGCATAAGCCACCGTGCCTGGCCAAGAACTTTAGTTTTTAACAAGTTTCCAAATGATGCTGGTCTACTGGTCCTGAGACCACACTCTGAAATTGGTGGGATAGGAGGCTGGGATCTTTATCCATTGACTCAACTCCCTTTCCCTGTGGTTGAAAGTTGCCCTAGGGTCTTCCGTGGGAGGGCTGGAGACTGACAAGATTCAAACGTTTTGGTGGAAAGTCCCAAGACAGGGAAGTGGGGTGTGCTTGAAGTGGGGCACTGCCATCACCCACCTACCCACCACAGAGGTGGGCTCAAAGGTAAGGCGTGGCTCACAAAAATCTTCTGCTAAGTACCCGTCTGTGCCTCCATTTCTTCCTCTTTAAGATGGGGGTAACTATACCAGTGTTCTAGGGTAACATGTCACCACCCTTGAATACAGCGTTGCTCCCTGTCATGACTCAAGGACAGGTTACCAGACCGGAGCCTCCAGCAATCCAGGAGCACAAACAAGGACGCCTTAAAACAAAACTTGTGTCCAGGGTACCCTTCGCTGCCTCATAGGAAATCAAAATGGCCTGGTAGACAACTGTTCATAAGGACAAGAGCCAGCATCACTGCCTTTGAGTCCCAACCTACTCAAATCCATTTTCTGCACTGTACCACCTCATCATATCCCGGATATTGTTAGTGTCATGTCATTTCATGACTCAGGAGCTGCGGGTGACTTTGGTAAGAGTAGAGCAGTCGCTGTCTCATCTGTCACCTCCTCCCCTCACCTCTGTGCAGCCAGCATCCAGGGAGCCTGCCTCTTGCTGTCCCTTTCAAAGCTTTCTGGGTCTCTCTTCTGTGCCTTTGATCAGGTCTTTCATGCTTCCCAGAACACTGTCTCTTTCTCCCATGCCAGTGACATCCATTACTTTCTTCAAGGTCTGGCTCAAAACTCAGCACTCGGCCAGGCACAGTGGCTCACGCCTGTAATCCCAGCACTTTGAGAGGCCGAGGCAGGCAGATCACGAGGTCAGGAGATCGAGACCGTCCTGGCTAACACAGTGAAACCCTGTCTCTACTAAAAATACAAAAAATTAGCCGGGCGTGGTGGGGGTGCCTGTAGTCCCAGCTACTCGGGAGGCTGAGGCAGGAGAATGGTGTGAACCTGGGAGGCAGAGCCGAGATCGCGCCACCGCACTCCAGCCTGGGCAACAGAGTGAGACTCCGTCTCAAAAAAAAAAAAAACAAAAAACTCAGCACTCTTGGGAAATTTCCCCTCCAGGGAGACAGGGTCACACAGGGCACAGAGAACCTTGGTGGGAGGCAGAAGCCCTAGGTTTGTTTATGTCCTGGTTCAGACACTTTGCAGCCTCATAGATGACATTAAACAAGCTCCTTAGCCTCATAGATGACATTAAACAAGCTCCTTAGCCTGTTATCTTACTTTGGGCTACCCTAAAAGCAGAGACTATGATATGGACTTGGATATGTGTAGTTAATTTGGGAAGTGATACAGGGAAGCCGGAATGAGGGATGGGAAGTAGGAAAAATCAAACAATTATGTGTCATTGAGCCCACTGCCACTGTGGGCTACTGGAGATCAGTCACACGGGGCACTGTCTGTGAACCGTGTTACAAGCCCCTCAGAATTGGACCCCCAAAGAACAGGAGGCTGGGATCTTTATCTGTTGACTCAACTCCTATTCCCCATGGTTGAAGGTTGCCCTGGGCGCACCCCTGGGGGCTGACAAGACCCAAAGGCTTTGGAGAAAGGCCCTGAGACAGTGAAGTGAGTTGTGTTGGAGGTGGAGCGCCGTCATCACTCACCTGCCCACCACAGAGGTGGGCGAAGGGGTGACGTATGGCTCACAAAAATCTTCTGCTAAATACCTGTCTGGGCCTCAGTTTCTTCCTCTTTAA